>NC_084683.1:650833-975000 GCF_028389875.1 Rhea pennata
TTCGAGCGGGAACAAATTTGTCAAGAGTGATCGAAATTTGTCAAGACATCGGATGAGCGCGGGAAGAAATCACTCGAGAAGTCAGTCAAGCGCGTGCAGAAATTTGTCGAGAGTGACAGAAATTAGTCAAGACGTCGGTCGAGAGCAGGAGGAAATTTGCCGACATATCAGTCGAGAGCGGGAAAAAATTCTTCGAGCGTGACAGATATTTGTCGAGATGTCAGTCTAAAGCAGGAAGAAAACTGTTCAGACGGCCGAGCGCGGGAGGAGTTTTATCGAGAGTGACGGGAAGAAATTTGTCGAGACGTCGGTCGAGCACGGGAAGGAATCTGTCGAGAAGTCACTCGAGCGCGGGGAGAAATCTGTTGAGCGTTACAGTAATTTTTTGAGACGTCGGTCGAGCGCGGGAACAAATTTATCGAGAAGGTCGCAAGCACAAAGAGATTTGTCGAGAGTGACACAAATTTGTCGAGACGTTGGTCGAGCACGGGAATAAATCTGTCGAGGCACTTCAGCTCAGGGAGAGATTTGTCGAGCGAGACAGAAATTTGTCGAGACGTCGATCGAGCGCGGAACGGATTCTGTCGAGACGGTCGAATAAGAGCGGGGAGAAATTTATCGAGCGTTACAGTAATTTGTTGAGACGTCGGTCGAGCGCGGGAACAAATTTATCGAGAAGGTCGCACACACAAAGAGATTGGCGAGAGTGACACAAATTTGTCGAGACGTCGGTCGAGCGCGGAAAGGATTCTGTCGAGACGGTCGAGCACAGGAAGAGATTTTCTGAGCCTTACAGAAATTTGTCGAGACGTCGGTCGAGAACGGGAAGAAATCTGTCAAGACGTCGGTCGAGCCGAGGAATAAATTTGTTAAAGCTTTGGTTGAGATGGGAACAAATTTGTCGATCGTGACACAAATTTGTCGAGACGTTGGTAGAGCACGGGAAGAAATTTGTCGAGACGTCGGTCGAGCGCGGAAAGGATTCTGTCGAGACGGTCGAGCACAGGAAGAGATTTTCTGAGCCTTACAGAAATTTGTCGAGACGTCGGTCGAGAACGGGAAGAAATCTGTCAAGACGTCGGTCGAGCCGAGGAATAAATTTGTTAAAGCTTTGGTTGAGATGGGAACAAATTTGTCGATCGTGACACAAATTTGTCGAGACGTTGGTCGAATGCAGGAAGAAATTTGCCGACATATCAGTCGAGAGCAGGAAAAAATTCTTCGAGCGTGACAGATATTTGTCGAGATGTCAGCTTAAAGCAGGAAGAAAACTGTTCAGACGGCCGAGCGCCGGAGGAGTTTTATCGAGAGTGACGGGAAGAAATTTGTCGAGACGTCGGTCGAGCACGGGAAGGAATCTGTCGAGAAGTCACTGGAGCGCGGGGAGAAATCTGTTGAGCGTTACAGTAATTTTTTGAGACGTCGGTCGAGCGCGGGAACAAATTTATCGAGAAGGTCGCACGCACAAAGAGATTTGTCGAGTGTGACACAAATTTGTCGAGACGTTGGTCGAGCACGGGAATAAATCTGTCGAGGCACTTCAGCTCAGGGAAAGATTTGTCGAGCGAGACAGAAATTTGTCGAGACGTCGATCGAGCGCGGAACGGATTCTGTCGAGACGGACGAGTAAGAGCGGGGAGAAAATTATCGAGCGTTACAGTAATTTGTTGAGACGTCGGTCGAGCGTGGGAACAAATTTGTCGAGAAGGTCGCACGCACAAAGAGATTTGTCGAGAGTGACAGAAATTTGTCGAGACGTTGGTCGAGCAGGGGAATAAATCTGTCGAGGCACTTGAGCTCAGGGAGAGATTTGTCGAGCGAGACAGAAATTTGTCGAGATGTCGGTCGAGCACGGGAAGAAATCTGTCGAGAAGTCAGTCAAGAGCGGGGAGAAATTTTTCGAGCGTTACAGTAATTTGTTGAGACGTCGGTCGAGCGCGGGAACAAATTTGTCGAGAACGTCGCACGCACAAAGAGATTTGTCGAGAGTGACCCAAATTTGTCGAGACGTCGGTCAAGCGCGGAAAGGATTCTGTCGAGACGGTCGAGCAGAGGAAGAGATTTTCTGAGCCTTACAGAAATTTGTCGAGACGTCGGTCGAGAACGGGAAGAAATCTGTCAAGACGTCGGTCGAGCCGAGGAATAAATTTGTTAAAGCTTTGGTTGAGATGGGAACAAATTTGTCGATCGTGACACAAATTTGTCGAGACGTTGGTAGAGCACGGGAAGAAATTTGTCGAGACGTCGATCGAGCGCGGAACGGATTCTGTCGAGACGGTCGAGCACAGGAAGAGATTTTCTGAGCCTTACAGAAATTACTCGAGACGTTGGTCGAGCACGGGAACAAATCTCCCGAGACGGTCAAGCGCGGGAAGAAATTTGTCGAGAGTGATCGAAATTTGTCCAGACATCGGTTGAGCGCGGGAACAAATCTCTCGAGATGTCGGTCAAGAGCGTGAAGAAATTTGTCGAGAGTGACAGAAATTTGTCGAGATGTCAGTCAAGCGCGGGAAGGAATCTGTCGAGACGGTCGAGCGCGGGAAGGAATTTATCGACAGTGACAGAAATTTGTCGAGACGTCGGTCGAGCAGGGGAATAAATCTGTCGAGGCACTTGAGCTCGGGAAGAGATTTGTCGAGCGAGACAGAAATTTGTCGAGACGTAGGTCGAGCATGGGAAGAAATCTGTCAAGACGTCGGTCGAGCCGAGGAATAAATTTGTTAAAGCTTTGGTTGAGATGGCAACAAATTTGTCGATCGTGACACAAATTTGTCGAGACGTTGTTAGAGCACGGGAAGAAATCTGTCGAGACATCGATCGAGCGCGGAACGGATTCTGTCGAGACGGTCGAGCACAGGAAGACATTTTCTGAGCCTTACAGAAATTTCTCGAGACGTCGGTCTAGCTTGGGAAGGAATCTGTCGAGAGTCACAGAATTTTTTCGAGACGTGGGTCGAGCGCGAGAAAGAATCTGTCAAGAGTGACAGAAATTTGTCGAGACGTTGGTCGAGCGCAGGAAGAAATTTGCCGACATATCAGTCGAGAGCAGGAAAAAATTCTTCGAGCGTGACAGATATTTGTCGAGATGTCAGTCTAAAGCAGGAAGAAAACTGTTCAGACGGCCGAGCGCCGGAGGAGTTTTATCGAGAGTGACGGGAAGAAATTTGTCGAGACGTCGGTCGAGCACGGGAAGGAATCTGTCGAGAAGTCACTGGAGTGCGGGGAGAAATCTGTTGAGCGTTACAGTAATTTTTTGAGACGTCGGTCGAGCGCGGGAACAAATTTATCGAGAAGGTCGCACGCACAAAGAGATTTGTTGAGAGTGACACAAATTTGTCGAGACGTTGGTCGAGCACGGGAATAAATCTGTCGAGGCACTTGAGCTCAGGGAGAGATTTGTCGAGCGAGACAGAAATTTGTCGAGATGTCGGTCGAGCACGGGAATAAATCTGTCGAGAAGTCAGTCAAGAGCGGGGAGAAATTTATCGAGCGTTACAGTAATTTGTTGAGACGTCGGTCGAGCGCGGGAACAAATTTGTCGAGAAGGTCGCACGCACAAAGAGATTTGTCGAGAGTGACATAAATTTGTCGAGACGTTGGTAGAGTACGGGAAGATATTTGTCGAGACGTCGATCGAGCGCGGAACGGATTCTGTCGAGACGGTCGAGCACAGGTAGAGATTTTCTGAGCCTTACAGAAATTTGTCGAGACGTCGGTCGAGCATGGGAAGAAATTTGTCGAGCGTTACAGAAATTTCTCGAGACGTCTGTCGAGCGCAGGGAGCAATCTGCTGAGACGGTCGAGAGCGGGAACAAATTTGTCAAGAGCGACAGAAGTTTGTCGAGACGTCGGTCGTGCGCAGTTCGAAATTTATCGACAGTGACAGAAATTTTTTGAGACGCCGGTCAAGCACGGGAAGAAATTTGCTGAGAGTGACAGAAATTTGTCGAGACGTCGGTCGAGCTGAGGAATAAATTTGTTAAGGCTTTGGTTTACATGGGAACAAATATATCGACAGTGACAGAAATTTGTCGAGACGTCGGTCGAGCACGGGAATAAATCTGTCGAGGCACTTGAGCTCAGGGAGAGATTTGTCGAGCGAGACAGAAATTTGTCGAGATGTCGGTCGAGCACGGGAATAAATCTGTCGAGAAGTCAGTCAAGAGTGGGGAGAAATTTATCGAGCGTTACAGTAATTTGTTGAGACGTCGGTCGAGCGCGGGAACAAATTTGTCGAGAAGGTCGCATGCACAAAGAGATTTGTCGAGAGTGACACAAATTTGTCGAGACGTCGGTCGAGCGCGGAAAGGATTCTGTCGAGATGGTCGAGCACAGGAAGAGATTTTCTGAGCCTTACAGAAATTTGTCGAGACGTCGGTCGAGAACGGGAAGAAATCTGTCAAGACGTCAGTCGAGCCGAGGAATAAATTTGTTAAAGCTTTGGTTGAGATGGGAACAAATTTGTCGATCGTGACACAAATTTGTCGAGACGTTGGTAGAGCACGGGAAGAAATCTGTCGAGACGTCGATCGAGCGCGGAACGGATTCTGTCGAGACGGTCGAGCACAGGAAGAGATTTTCTGAGCCTTACAGAAATTTCTCGAGACGTCGGTCTAGCTTGGGAAGGAATCTGTCGAGAGTCACAGAATTTTTTCGAGACGTGGGTCGAGCGCGAGAAAGAATCTGTCAAGAGTGACAGAAATTTGTCGAGACGTTGGTCGAGCGCAGGAAGAAATTTGCCGACATATCAGTCGAGAGCAGGAAAAAATTCTTCGAGCGTGACAGATATTTGTCGAGATGTCAGTCTAAAGCAGGAAGAAAACTGTTCAGACGGCCGAGCGCCGGAGGAGTTTTATCGAGAGTGACGGGAAGAAATTTGTCGAGACGTCGGTCGAGCACGGGAAGGAATCTGTCGAGAAGTCACTGGAGCGCGGGGAGAAATCTGTTGAGCGTTACAGTAATTTTTTGAGACGTCGGTCGAGCGCGGGAACAAATTTATCGAGAAGGTCGCACGCACAAAGAGATTTGTTGAGAGTGACACAAATTTGTCGAGACGTTGGTCGAGCACGGGAATAAATCTGTCGAGGCACTTGAGCTCAGGGAGAGATTTGTCGAGCGAGACAGAAATTTGTCGAGATGTCGGTCGAGCACGGGAATAAATCTGTCGAGAAGTCAGTCAAGAGCGGGGAGAAATTTATCGAGCGTTACAGTAATTTGTTGAGACGTCGGTCGAGCGCGGGAACAAATTTGTCGAGAAGGTCGCACGCACAAAGAGATTTGTCGAGAGTGACATAAATTTGTCGAGACGTTGGTAGAGTACGGGAAGATATTTGTCGAGACGTCGATCGAGCGCGGAACGGATTCTGTCGAGACGGTCGAGCACAGGTAGAGATTTTCTGAGCCTTACAGAAATTTGTCGAGACGTCGGTCGAGCATGGGAAGAAATTTGTCGAGCGTTACAGAAATTTCTCGAGACGTCTGTCGAGCGCAGGGAGCAATCTGCTGAGACGGTCGAGAGCGGGAACAAATTTGTCAAGAGCGACAGAAGTTTGTCGAGACGTCGGTCGTGCGCAGTTCGAAATTTATCGACAGTGACAGAAATTTTTTGAGACGCCGGTCAAGCACGGGAAGAAATTTGCTGAGAGTGACAGAAATTTGTCGAGACGTCGGTCGAGCTGAGGAATAAATTTGTTAAGGCTTTGGTTTACATGGGAACAAATATATCGACAGTGACAGAAATTTGTCGAGACGTCGGTCGAGCACGGGAATAAATCTGTCGAGGCACTTGAGCTCAGGGAGAGATTTGTCGAGCGAGACAGAAATTTGTCGAGATGTCGGTCGAGCACGGGAATAAATCTGTCGAGAAGTCAGTCAAGAGTGGGGAGAAATTTATCGAGCGTTACAGTAATTTGTTGAGACGTCGGTCGAGCGCGGGAACAAATTTGTCGAGAAGGTCGCATGCACAAAGAGATTTGTCGAGAGTGACACAAATTTGTCGAGACGTCGGTCGAGCGCGGAAAGGATTCTGTCGAGACGGTCGAGCACAGGAAGAGATTTTCTGAGCCTTACAGAAATTTGTCGAGACGTCGGTCGAGAACGGGAAGAAATCTGTCAAGACGTCGGTCGAGCCGAGGAATAAATTTGTTAAAGCTTTGGTTGAGATGGGAACAAATTTGTCGATCGTGACACAAATTTGTCGAGACGTTGGTAGAGCACGGGAAGAAATCTGTCGAGACGTCGATCGAGCGCGGAACGGATTCTGTCGAGACGGTCGAGCACAGGAAGACATTTTCTGAGCCTTACAGAAATTTCTCGAGACGTCGGTCTAGCTTGGGAAGGAATCTGTCGAGAGTCACAGAATTTTTTCGAGACGTGGGTCGAGCGCGAGAAAGAATCTGTCAAGAGTGACAGAAATTTGTCGAGACGTTGGTCGAGCGCAGGAAGAAATTTGCCGACATATCAGTCGAGAGCAGGAAAAAATTCTTCGAGCGTGACAGATATTTGTCGAGATGTCAGTCTAAAGCAGGAAGAAAACTGTTCAGACGGCCGAGCGCCGGAGGAGTTTTATCGAGAGTGACGGGAAGAAATTTGTCGAGACGTCGGTCGAGCACGGGAAGGAATCTGTCGAGAAGTCACTGGAGCGCGGGGAGAAATCTGTTGAGCGTTACAGTAATTTTTTGAGACGTCGGTCGAGCGCGGGAACAAATTTATCGAGAAGGTCGCACGCACAAAGAGATTTGTTGAGAGTGACACAAATTTGTCGAGACGTTGGTCGAGCACGGGAATAAATCTTTTGAGGCACTTGAGCTCAGGGAGAGATTTGTCGAGCGAGACAGAAATTTGTCGAGACGTCGGTCGAGCGCGGAACGGATTCTGTCGAGACGGTCGAGTAAGAGCGGGGAGAAATTTATCGAGCGTTACAGTAATTTGTTGAGACGTCGGTCGAGCGCGGGAACAAATTTGTCGAGAAGGTCGCACGCACAAAGAGATTTGTCGAGAGTGACACAAATTTGTCGAGACGTTGGTCGAGCACAGGAATAAATCTGTCGAGGCACTTGAGCTCAGGGAGAGATTTGTCGAGCGAGACAGAAATTTGTCGAGATGTCGGTCGAGCACGGGAATAAATCTGTCGAGAAGTCAGTCAAGAGCGGGGAGAAATTTATCGAGCGTTACAGTAATTTGTTGAGACGTCGGTCGAGCGCGGGAACAAATTTGTCGAGAAGGTCGCACGCACAAAGAGATTTGTCGAGAGTGACACAAATTTGTCGAGACGTCGATCGAGCGCGGAAAGGATTCTGTCGAGACGGTCGAGCACAGGAAGAGATTTTCTGAGCCTTACAGAAATTTGTCGAGACGTCGGTCGAGAACGGGAAGAAATCTGTCAAGACGTCGGTCGAGCCGAGGAATAAATTTGTTAAAGATTCGGTTGAGATGGGAACAAATTTGTCGATCGTGACACAAATTTGTCGAGACGTTGGTAGAGCACGGGAAGAAATTTGCCGACATATCAGTCGAGAGCGGGAAAATATTCTTCGAGCGTGACAGATATTTGTCGAGATGTCAGTCTAAAGCATAAAGAAAACTGTTCAGACGGCCGAGCGGGGGAGGAATTTTATCGAGAGTGACGGGAAGAAATTTGTCGAGACGTCGGTCGAGCACGGGAAGGAATCTGTCGAGAAGTCACTCGAGCGCGGGGAGAAATTTATCGAGCGTTACAGTAATTTGTTGAGACGTCGGTCGAGCGCGGGAACAAATTTGTCGAGAAGGTCGCACGCACAAAGAGATTTGTCGAGAGTGACAGAAATTTGTCGAGACGCTGGTCGAGCACGGGAAGAAATATGTCGATACACTGGAGCTCAGGGAGAGATTTGTCGAGCGAGACAGAAATTTGTCGAGACGTCGGTCGAGCACGGGAAGAAATCTGTCGAGAAGTCAGTCAAGAGCGGGGAGAAATTTATCGAGCGTTACAGTAATTTGTTGAGACGTCGGTCGAGCGCGGGAACAAATTTGTCGAGAAGGTCGCACGCACAAAGAGATTTGTCGAGAGTGACACAAATTTGTCGAGACGTCGGTCGAGCGCGGAAAGGATTCTTTCGAGACGGTCGAGCACAGGAAGAGATTTTCTGAGCCTTACAGAAATTTGTCGAGACGTCGGTCGAGCATGGGAAGAAATCTGTCAAGACGTCGGTCGAGCCGAGGAATAAATTTGTTAAAGCTTTGGTTGAGATGGGAACAAATTTGTCGATCGTGACACAAATTTGTCGAGACGTTAGAGCACGGGAAGAAATTTGTCGAGACGTCGATAGAGCGCGGAACGGATTCTGTCGAGACGGTCGAGCACAGGAAGAGATTTTCTGAGCCTTACAGAAATTTCTCGAGACGTCGGTCGAGCATGGGAAGGAATCTATCGAGAGTCACAGAATTTTTTCGAGACGTGGGTCGAGCGCGAGAAAGAATCTGTCGAGAGTGACATAATTTGTCGAGACGTTGTCGAGCGCAGGAAGAAATTTGCCGACATATCAGTCGAGAGCAGGAAAAAATTCTTCGAGCGTGACAGATATTTGTCGAGATGTCAGTCTAAAGCAGGAAGAAAACTGTTCAGACGGCCGAGCGCGGGAGGAGTTTTATCGAGAGTGACGGGAAGAAATTTGTCGAGACGTCGGTCGAGCACGGGAAGGAATCTGTCGAGAAGTCACTCGAGCGCGGGGAGAAATCTGTTGAGCGTTACAGTAATTTTTTGAGACGTCGGTCGAGCGCAGGAACAAATTTATCGAGAAGGTCGCACGCACAAAGAGATTTGTCGAGAGTGACACAAATTTGTTGAGACGTTGGTCGAGCACGGGAATAAATCTGTCGAGGCACTTCAGCTCAGGGAGAGATTTGTCGAGCGAGACAGAAATTTGTCGAGACGTCGATCGAGCGCGGAACGGATTCTGTCGAGACGGTCGAGTAAGAGCGGGGAGAAATTTATCGAGCGTTACAGTAATTTGTTGAGACGTCGGTCGAGCGCGGGAACAAATTTGTCGAGAAGGTCGCACGCACAAAGAGATTTGTCGAGAGTGACAGAAATTTGTCGAGACGTTGGTCGAGCACAGGAATAAATCTGTCGAGGCACTTGAGCTCAGGGAGAGATTTGTCGAGCGAGACAGAAATTTGTCGAGATGTCGGTCGAGCACGGGAAGAAATCTGTCGAGAAGTCAGTCAAGAGCGGGGAGAAATTTATCGAGCGTTACAGTAATTTGTTGAGACGTCGGTCGAGCGCGGGAACAAATTTGTCGAGAAGGTCGCACGCACAAAGAGATTTGTCGAGAGTGACAGAAATTTGTCGAGACGTCGATCGAGCGCGGAACGGATTCTGTCGAGACGGTCGAGCACAGGAAGAGATTTTCTGAGCCTTACAGAAATTTGTCGAGACGTCGGTCGAGCATGTGAAGAAATTTGTCGAGCGTTACAGAAATTTCTCGAGACGTCTGTCGAGCGCAGGGAGCAATCTGCTGAGACGGTCGAGAGCGGGAACAAATGTGTCAAGAGTGACAGAAGTTTGTCGAGACGTCAGTCGTGCGCAGTTCGAAATTTAAGACAGTGACAGAAATTTGTTGAGACGCCGGTTAAGCACGGGAAGAAATTTGCTGAGAGTGACAGAAATTTGTCGACACGTCAGTCGAGCTGAGGAATAAATTTGTTAAGGCTTTGGTTTACATGGGAACAAATTTATCGACAGTGACAGAAATTTGTCGAGACGTAGGTCGAGCACGGGAATAAAACTGTCGAGGCACTTGAGCTCAGGGAGAGATTTGTCGAGTGAGACAGAAATTTGTCGAGACGTCGGTCGAGCATGGGAAGAAATCTGTCAAGACGTCTATCGAGCCGAGGAATAAATTTGTTAAAGCTTTGGTTGAGATGGGAACAAATTTGTCGATCGTGACACAAATTTGTCGAGACGTTGGTAGAGCACGGGAAGAAATTTGCCGACATATCAGTCGAGAGCAGGAAAAAATTCTTCGAGCGTGACAGATATTTGTTGAGATGTCAGTCTAAAGCAGGAAGAAAACTGTTCAGACGGCCGAGCGCGGGAGGAGTTTTATCGAGAGTGACGGGAAGAAATTTGTCGAGACGTCGGTCGAGCACGGGAAGGAATCTGTCGAGAAGTCACTGGAGCGCGGGGAGAAATCTGTTGAGCGTTACAGTAATTTGTTGAGACGTCGGTCGAGCGCGGGAACAAATTTATCGAGAAGGTCGCACGCACAAAGAGATTTGTCGAGAGTGACAGAAATTTGTCGAGACGTTGGTCGAGCACGGGAATAAATCTGTCGAGGCACTTGAGCTCAGGGAGAGATTTGTCGAGCGAGACAGAAATTTGTCGAGACGTCGGTCGAGCGCGGAACGGATTCTGTCGATACGGTCGAGTAAGAGCGGGGAGAAATTTATCGAGCGTTACAGTAATTTGTTGAGACGTCGGTCGAGCGCGGGAACAAATTTGTCGAGAAGGTCGCACGCACAAAGAGATTTGTCGATCGTGACACAAATTTGTCGAGACGTCGGTCGAGAAGGGGAATAAATCTGTCGAGGCACTTGAGCTCGGGAAGAGATTTGTCGAGCGAGACAGAAATTTGTCGAGACGTCGGTCAAGCATGGGAAGAAATCTGTCAAGACGTCGGTCGAGCCGAAGAATAAATTTGTTAAAGCTTTGGTTGAGATGGGAACAAATTTGTCGATCGTGACACAAATTTGTCGAGACGTTGGTAGAGCACGGGAAGAAATTTGTCGAGACGTCGATAGAGCGCGGAACGGATTCTGTCGAGACGGTCGAGCACAGGAAGAGATTTTCTGAGCCTTACAGAAATTTCTCGAGACGTCGGTCAAGCTTGGGAAGGAATCTGTCAAAAGTGACAGAAATTTCTCAAGACGTTGGTCGAGCGCAGGAAGAAATTTGCCGACATATCAGTCGAGAGCAGGAAAAATTTTTCGAGCGTGACAGAAATTTGTCGAGACGTCGGTCGAGCCCGGGAAGAAATCTGTCGAGAAGTCAGTCAAGAGCGGAGAGAAATCTGTTGAGTGTTACAGTAATTTGTTGAGACGTCGGTCGAGCGCGGGAACAAATTTATCGAGAAGGACGCACGCACAAAGAGATTTGTCGAGAGTGACAGAAATTTGTCGAGACGTTGGTCGAGCACGGGAAGAAATCTGTCGAGGCACTTGAGCTCAGGGAGAGATTTGTCGAGCGAGACAGAAATTTGTTGAGATGTCGGTCGAGCACGGGAATAAATCTGTCGAGAAGTCAGTCAAGAGCGGGGAGAAATTTATCGAGCGTTACAGTAATTTGTTGAGACGTCGGTCGAGCGCGGGAACAAATTTGTCGAGAAGGTCGCACGCACAAAGAGATTTGTCGAGAGTGACAGAAATTTGTCGAGACGTCGGTCGAGCGCGGAAAGGATTCTGTCGAGACGTCGATCGAGCCGAGGAATAAATTTGTTAAAGCTTTGGTTGAGATGGGAACAAATTTGTCGATCGTGACACAAATTTGTCGAGACGTTAGAGCACGGGAAAAAATTTGTCGAGACGTCGATCGAGCGCGGAACGGATTCTGTCGAGAAGTCACTCGAGCGCGGGGAGAAATCTGTTGAGCGTTACAGTAATCTTTTGAGACGTCGGTCGAGCGCGGGAACAAATTTATCGAGAAGGTCGCACGCACAAAGAGATTTGTCGAGAGTGACACAAATTTGTCGAGACGTTGGTCGAGCACGGGAATAAATCTTTTGAGGCACTTGAGCTCAGGGAGAGATTTGTCGAGCGAGACAGAAATTTGTCGAGACGTCGATCGAGCGCGGAACGGATTCTGTCGAGACGGTCGAGTAAGAGCGGGGAGAAATTTATCGAGCGTTACAGTAATTTGTTGAGACGTCGGTCGAGCGCGGGAAGAAATCTGTCGAGAAGTCAGTCAAGAGCGGGGAGAAATTTATCGAGCGTTACAGTAATTTGTTGAGACGTCGGTCGAGCGCGGGAACAAATTTGTCGAGAAGGTCGCACGCACAAAGAGATTTGTCGAGAGTGACACAAATTTGTCGAGACGTCGGTCGAGCGCGGAACGGATTCTGTCGAGACGGTCGAGCACAGGAAGAGATTTTCTGAGCCTTACAGAAATTTCTCGAGACGTCGGTCGAGCATGGGAAGGAATCTATCGAGAGTCGCAGAATTTTTTCGAGACGTGGGTCGAGCGCGAGAAAGAATCTGTCGAGAGTGACAGAAATTTGTCGAGACGTTGTCGAGCGCAGGAAGAAATTTGCCGACATATCAGTCGAGAGCAGGAAAAAATTCTTCGAGCGTGACAGATATTTGTCGAGATGTCAGTCTAAAGCAGGAAGAAAACTGTTCAGACGGCCGAGCGCGGGAGGAGTTTTATCGAGAGTGACGGGAAGAAATTTGTCGAGACGTCGGTCGAGCACGGGAATAAATCTGTCGAGGCACTTGAGCTCAGGGAGAGATTTGTCGAGCGAGACAGAAATTTGTCGAGATGTCGGTCGAGCACGGGAAGAAATCTGTCGAGAAGTCAGTCAAGAGCGGGGAGAAATTTATCGAGCGTTACAGTAATTTGTTGAGACGTCGGTCGAGCGCGGGAACAAATTTGTCGAGAAGGTTGCACGCACAAAGAGATTTGTCGAGAGTGACATAAATTTGTTGAGACGTTGGTAGAGTACGGGAAGATATTTGTCGAGACGTCGATCGAGCGCGGAACGGATTCTGTCAAGACGGTCGAGCACAGGTAGAGATTTTCTGAGCCTTACAGAAATTTGTCGAGACATCGGTCGAGCATGGGAAGAAATTTGTCGAGCGTTACAGAAATTTCTCGAGACGTCTGTCGAGCGCAGGGAGCAATCTGCTGAGACGGTCGAGAGCGGGAACAAATTTGTCAAGAGTGACAGAAGTTTGTCGAGACGTCGGTCGTGCGCAGTTCGAAATTTATCGACAGTGACAGAAATTTGTTGAGACGCCGGTCAAGCACGGGAAGAAATTTGCTGAGAGTGACAGAAATTTGTCGAGACGTCGGTCGAGCTGAGGAATAAATTTGTTAAGGCTTTGGTTTACATGGGAACAAATATATCGACAGTGACAGAAATTTGTCGAGACGTCGGTCGAGCACGGGAATAAATCTGTCGAGGCACTTGAGCTCAGGGAGAGATTTGTCGAGCGAGACAGAAATTTGTCGAGATGTCGGTCGAGCACGGGAATAAATCTGTCGAGAAGTCAGTCAAGAGTGGGGAGAAATTTATCGAGCGTTACAGTAATTTGTTGAGACGTCGGTCGAGCGCGGGAACAAATTTGTCGAGAAGGTCGCATGCACAAAGAGATTTGTCGAGAGTGACACAAATTTGTCGAGACGTCGGTCGAGCGCGGAAAGGATTCTGTCGAGATGGTCGAGCACAGGAAGAGATTTTCTGAGCCTTACAGAAATTTGTCGAGACGTCGGTCGAGAACGGGAAGAAATCTGTCAAGACGTCGGTCGAGCCGAGGAATAAATTTGTTAAAGCTTTGGTTGAGATGGGAACAAATTTGTCGATCGTGACACAAATTTGTCGAGACGTTGGTAGAGCACGGGAAGAAATCTGTCGAGACGTCGATCGAGCGCGGAACGGATTCTGTCGAGACGGTCGAGCACAGGAAGAGATTTTCTGAGCCTTACAGAAATTTCTCGAGACGTCGGTCTAGCTTGGGAAGGAATCTGTCGAGAGTCACAGAATTTTTTCGAGACGTGGGTCGAGCGCGAGAAAGAATCTGTCAAGAGTGACAGAAATTTGTCGAGACGTTGGTCGAGCGCAGGAAGAAATTTGCCGACATATCAGTCGAGAGCAGGAAAAAATTCTTCGAGCGTGACAGATATTTGTCGAGATGTCAGTCTAAAGCAGGAAGAAAACTGTTCAGACGGCCGAGCGCGGGAGGAGTTTTATCGAGAGTGACGGGAAGAAATTTGTCGAGACGTCGGTCGAGCACGGGAAGGAATCTGTCGAGAAGTCACTGGAGCGCGGGGAGAAATCTGTTGAGCGTTACAGTAATTTTTTGAGACGTCGGTCGAGCGCGGGAACAAATTTATCGAGAAGGTCGCACGCACAAAGAGATTTGTTGAGAGTGACACAAATTTGTCGAGACGTTGGTCGAGCACGGGAATAAATCTGTCGAGGCACTTCAGCTCAGGGAGAGATTTGTCGAGCGAGACAGAAATTTGTCGAGATGTCGGTCGAGCACGGGAATAAATCTGTCGAGAAGTCAGTCAAGAGCGGGGAGAAATTTATCGAGCGTTACAGTAATTTGTTGAGACGTCGGTCGAGCGCGGGAACAAATTTGTCGAGAAGGTCGCACGCACAAAGAGATTTGTCGAGAGTGACATAAATTTGTTGAGACGTTGGTAGAGTACGGGAAGATATTTGTCGAGACGTCGATCGAGCGCGGAACGGATTCTGTCGAGACGGTCGAGCACAGGTAGAGATTTTCTGAGCCTTACAGAAATTTGTCGAGACGTCGGTCGAGCATGGGAAGAAATTTGTCGAGCGTTACAGAAATTTCTCGAGACGTCTGTCGAGCGCAGGGAGCAATCTGCTGAGACGGTCGAGAGCGGGAACAAATTTGTCAAGAGCGACAGAAGTTTGTCGAGACGTCGGTCGTGCGCAGTTCGAAATTTATCGACAGTGACAGAAATTTGTTGAGACGCCGGTCAAGCACGGGAAGAAATTTGCTGAGAGTGACAGAAATTTGTCGAGACGTCGGTCGAGCTGAGGAATAAATTTGTTAAGGCTTTGGTTTACATGGGAACAAATATATCGACAGTGACAGAAATTTGTCGAGACGTCGGTCGAGCACGGGAATAAATCTGTCGAGGCACTTGAGCTCAGGGAGAGATTTGTCGAGCGAGACAGAAATTTGTCGAGATGTCGGTCGAGCACGGGAATAAATCTGTCGAGAAGTCAGTCAAGAGTGGGGAGAAATTTATCGAGCGTTACAGTAATTTGTTGAGACGTCGGTCGAGCGCGGGAAC
Source organism: Rhea pennata (assembly GCF_028389875.1). Lineage (NCBI taxonomy): Eukaryota > Metazoa > Chordata > Aves > Rheiformes > Rheidae > Rhea > Rhea pennata. Next base: position 665,859 of record NC_084683.1, read on the forward strand.
AAATTTGTCGAGAAGGTCGCATGCACAAAGAGATTTGTCGAGAGTGACACAAATTTGTCGAGACGTCGGTCGAGCGCGGAAAGGATTCTGTCGAGACGGTCGAGCACAGGAAGAGATTTTCTGAGCCTTACAGAAATTTGTCGAGACGTCGGTCGAGAACGGGAAGAAATCTGTCAAGACGTCGGTCGAGCCGAGGAATAAATTTGTTAAAGCTTTGGTTGAGATGGGAACAAATTTGTCGATCGTGACACAAATTTGTCGAGACGTTGGTAGAGCACGGGAAGAAATCTGTCGAGACGTCGATCGAGCGCGGAACGGATTCTGTCGAGACGGTCGAGCACAGGAAGACATTTTCTGAGCCTTACAGAAATTTCTCGAGACGTCGGTCTAGCTTGGGAAGGAATCTGTCGAGAGTCACAGAATTTTTTCGAGACGTGGGTCGAGCGCGAGAAAGAATCTGTCAAGAGTGACAGAAATTTGTCGAGACGTTGGTCGAGCGCAGGAAGAAATTTGCCAACATATCAGTCGAGAGCAGGAAAAAATTCTTCGAGCGTGACAGATATTTGTCGAGATGTCAGTCTAAAGCATAAAGAAAACTGTTCAGACGGCCGAGCGCGGGAGGAGTTTTATCGAGAGTGACGGGAAGAAATTTGTCGAGACGTCGGTCGAGCACGGGAAGGAATCTGTCGAGAAGTCACTGGAGCGCGGGGAGAAATCTGTTGAGCGTTACAGTAATTTGTTGAGACGTCGGTCGAGCGCGGGAACAAATTTATCGAGAAGGTCGCACGCACAAAGAGATTTGTCGAGAGTGACACAAATTTGTCGAGACGTTGGTCGAGCACGGGAATAAATCTGTCGAGGCACTTCAGCTCAGGGAGAGATTTGTCGAGCGAGACAGAAATTTGTCGAGACGTCGATCGAGCGCGGAACGGATTCTGTCGAGATGGTCGAGTAAGAGCGGGGAGAAATTTATCGAGCGTTACAGTAATTTGTTGAGACGTCGGTCGAGCGCGGGAACAAATTTGTCGAGAAGGTCGCACGCACAAAGAGATTTGTCGAGAGTGACACAAATTTGTCGAGACGTTGGTCGAGCACAGGAATAAATCTGTCGAGGCACTTGAGCTCAGGGAGAGATTTGTCGAGTGAGACAGAAATTTGTCGAGATGTCGGTCGAGCACGGGAAGAAATCTGTCGAGAAGTCAGTCAAGAGCGGGGAGAAATTTATCGAGCGTTACAGTAATTTGTTGAGACGTCGGTCGAGCGCGGGAACAAATTTGTCGAGAAGGTCGCACGCACAAAGAGATTTGTCGAGAGTGACACAAATTTGTCGAGACGTCGATCGAGCGCGGAAAGGATTCTGTCGAGACGGTCGAGCACAGGAAGAGATTTTCTGAGCCTTACAGAAATTTGTCGAGACATCGGTCGAGAACGGGAAGAAATCTGTCAAGACGTCGGTCGAGCCGAGGAATAAATTTGTTAAAGCTTTGGTTGAGATGGGAACAAATTTGTCGATCGTGACACAAATTTGTCGAGACGTTGGTAGAGCACGGGAAGAAATTTGCCGACATATCAGTCGAGAGCAGGAAAAAATTCTTCGAGCGTGACAGATATTTGTCGAGATGTCAGTCTAAAGCAGGAAGAAAACTGTTCAGACGGCCGAGCGCGGGAGGAGTTTTATCGAGAGTGACGGGAAGAAATTTGTCGAGACGTCGGTCGAGCACGGGAAGGAATCTGTCAAGAAGTCACTCGAGCGCGGGGAGAAATTTATCGAGCGTTACAGTAATATGTTGAGACGTCGGTCGAGCGCGGGAACAAATTTATCGAGAAGGTCGCACGCACAAAGAGATTTGTCGAGAGTGACACAAATTTGTCGAGACGTTGGTCGAGCACGGGAATAAATCTGTCGAGGCACTTGAGCTCAGGGAGAGATTTGTCGAGCGAGACAGAAATTTGTCGAGACGTCGGTCGAGCGCGGAACGGATTCTGTCGAGACGGTCGAGTAAGAGCGGGGAGAAATTTATCGAGCGTTACAGTAATTTGTTGAGACGTCGGTCGAGCGCGGGAACAAATTTGTCGAGAAGGTCGCACGCACAAAGAGATTTGTCGAGAGTGACACAAATTTGTCGAGACGTCGATCGAGCGCGGAAAGGATTCTGTCGAGACGGTCGAGCACAGGAAGAGATTTTCTGAGCCTTACAGAAATTTGTCGAGACGTCGGTCGAGAACGGGAAGAAATCTGTCAAGACGTCGGTCGAGCCGAGGAATAAATTTGTTAAAGCTTCGGTTGAGATGGGAACAAATTTGTCGATCGTGACACAAATTTGTCGAGACGTTGGTAGAGCACGGGAAGAAATTTGCCGACATATCAGTCGAGAGCAGGAAAAAATTCTTCGAGCGTGACAGATATTTGTCGAGATGTCAGTCTAAAGCATTAAGAAAACTGTTCAGACGGCCGAGCGCGGGAGGAGTTTTATCGAGAGTGACGGGAAGAAATTTGTCGAGACGTCGGTCGAGCACGGGAAGGAATCTGTCGAGAAGTCACTCGAGCGCGGGGAGAAATTTATCGAGCGTTACAGTAATTTGTTGAGACGTCGGTCGAGCGCGGGAACAAATTTGTCGAGAAGGTCGCACGCACAAAGAGATTTGTCGAGAGTGACAGAAATTTGTCGAGACGCTGGTCGAGCACGGGAAGAAATATGTCGATACACTGGAGCTCAGGGAGAGATTTGTCGAGCGAGACAGAAATTTGTCGAGACGTCGGTCGAGCACGGGAAGAAATCTGTCGAGAAGTCAGTCAAGAGCGGGGAGAAATTTATCGAGCGTTACAGTAATTTGTTGAGACGTCGGTCGAGCGCGGGAACAAATTTGTCGAGAAGGTCGCACGCACAAAGAGATTTGTCGAGAGTGACACAAATTTGTCGAGACGTCGGTCGAGCGCGGAAAGGATTCTTTCGAGACGGTCGAGCACAGGAAGAGATTTTCTGAGCCTTACAGAAATTTGTCGAGACGTCGGTCGAGCATGGGAAGAAATCTGTCAAGACGTCGGTCGAGCCGAGGAATAAATTTGTTAAAGCTTTGGTTGAGATGGGAACAAATTTGTCGATCGTGACACAAATTTGTCGAGACGTTGGTAGAGCACGGGAAGAAATTTGCCGACATATCAGTCGAGAGCAGGAAAAAATTCTTCGAGCGTGACAGATATTTGTCGAGATGTCAGTCTAAAGCAGGAAGAAAACTGTTCAGACGGCCGAGCGCGGGAGGAGTTTTATCGAGAGTGACGGGAAGAAATTTGTCGAGACGTCGGTCGAGCACGGGAAGGAATCTGTCAAGAAGTCACTCGAGCGCGGGGAGAAATTTATCGAGCGTTACAGTAATATGTTGAGACGTCGGTCGAGCGCGGGAACAAATTTATCGAGAAGGTCGCACGCACAAAGAGATTTGTCGAGAGTGACACAAATTTGTCGAGACGTTGGTCGAGCACGGGAATAAATCTGTCGAGGCACTTGAGCTCAGGGAGAGATTTGTCGAGCGAGACAGAAATTTGTCGAGACGTCGGTCGAGCGCGGAACGGATTCTGTCGAGACGGTCGAGTAAGAGCGGGGAGAAATTTATCGAGCGTTACAGTAATTTGTTGAGACGTCGGTCGAGCGCGGGAACAAATTTGTCGAGAAGGTCGCACGCACAAAGAGATTTGTCGAGAGTGACACAAATTTGTCGAGACGTTGGTCGAGCACAGGAATAAATCTGTCGAGGCACTTGAGCTCAGGGAGAGATTTGTCGAGCGAGACAGAAATTTGTCAAGATGTCGGTCGAGCACGGGAATAAATCTGTCGAGAAGTCAGTCAAGAGCGGGGAGAAATTTATCGAGCGTTACAGTAATTTGTTGAGACGTCGGTCGAGCGCGGGAACAAATTTGTCGAGAAGGTCGCACGCACAAAGAGATTTGTCGAGAGTGACACAAATTTGTCGAGACGTCGATCGAGCGCGGAAAGGATTCTGTCGAGACGGTCGAGCACAGGAAGAGATTTTCTGAGCCTTACAGAAATTTGTCGAGACGTCGGTCGAGAACGGGAAGAAATCTGTCAAGACGTCGGTCGAGCCGAGGAATAAATTTGTTAAAGCTTCGGTTGAGATGGGAACAAATTTGTCGATCGTGACACAAATTTGTCGAGACGTTGGTAGAGCACGGGAAGAAATTTGCCGACATATCAGTCGAGAGCAGGAAAAAATTCTTCGAGCGTGACAGATATTTGTCGAGATGTCAGTCTAAAGCATTAAGAAAACTGTTCAGACGGCCGAGCGCGGGAGGAGTTTTATCGAGAGTGACGGGAAGAAATTTGTCGAGACGTCGGTCGAGCACGGGAAGGAATCTGTCGAGAAGTCACTCGAGCGCGGGGAGAAATTTATCGAGCGTTACAGTAATTTGTTGAGACGTCGGTCGAGCGTGGGAACAAATTTGTCGAGAAGGTCGCACGCACAAAGAGATTTGTCGAGAGTGACAGAAATTTGTCGAGACGCTGGTCGAGCACGGGAAGAAATATGTCGATACACTGGAGCTCAGGGAGAGATTTGTCGAGCGAGACAGAAATTTGTCGAGACGTCGGTCGAGCACGGGAAGAAATCTGTCGAGAAGTCAGTCAAGAGCGGGGAGAAATTTATCGAGCGTTACAGTAATTTGTTGAGACGTCGGTCGAGCGCGGGAACAAATTTGTCGAGAAGGTCGCACGCACAAAGAGATTTGTCGAGAGTGACACAAATTTGTCGAGACGTCGGTCGAGCGCGGAAAGGATTCTTTCGAGACGGTCGAGCACAGGAAGAGATTTTCTGAGCCTTACAGAAATTTGTCGAGACGTCGGTCGAGCATGGGAAGAAATCTGTCAAGACGTCGGTCGAGCCGAGGAATAAATTTGTTAAAGCTTTGGTTGAGATGGGAACAAATTTGTCGATCGTGACACAAATTTGTCGAGACGTTAGAGCACGGGAAGAAATTTGTCGAGACGTCGATAGAGCGCGGAACGGATTCTGTCGAGACGGTCGAGCACAGGAAGAGATTTTCTGAGCCTTACAGAAATTTCTCGAGACGTCGGTCGAGCATGGGAAGGAATCTATCGAGAGTCACAGAATTTTTTCGAGACGTGGGTCGAGCGCGAGAAAGAATCTGTCGAGAGTGACATAATTTGTCGAGACGTTGTCGAGCGCAGGAAGAAATTTGCCGACATATCAGTCGAGAGCAGGAAAAAATTCTTCGAGCGTGACAGATATTTGTCGAGATGTCAGTCTAAAGCAGGAAGAAAACTGTTCAGACGGCCGAGCGCGGGAGGAGTTTTATCGAGAGTGACGGGAAGAAATTTGTCGAGACGTCGGTCGAGCACGGGAAGGAATCTGTCGAGAAGTCACTGGAGCGCGGGGAGAAATCTGTTGAGCGTTACAGTAATTTGTTGAGACGTCGGTCGAGCGCGGGAACAAATTTATCGAGAAGGTCGCACGCACAAAGAGATTTGTCGAGAGTGACAGAAATTTGTCGAGACGTTGGTCGAGCACGGGAATAAATCTGTCGAGGCACTTGAGCTCAGGGAGAGATTTGTCGAGCGAGACAGAAATTTGTCGAGACGTCGGTCGAGCGCGGAACGGATTCTGTCGATACGGTCGAGTAAGAGCGGGGAGAAATTTATCGAGCGTTACAGTAATTTGTTGAGACGTCGGTCGAGCGCGGGAACAAATTTGTCGAGAAGGTCGCACGCACAAAGAGATTTGTCGAGAGTGACACAAATTTGTCGAGACGTTGGTCGAGCACAGGAATAAATCTGTCGAGGCACTTGAGCTCAGGGAGAGATTTGTCGAGCGAGACAGAAATTTGTCGAGATGTCGGTCGAGCACGGGAAGAAATCTGTCGAGAAGTCAGTCAAGAGCGGGGAGAAATTTATCGAGCGTTACAGTAATTTGTTGAGACGTCGGTCGAGCGCGGGAACAAATTTGTCGAGAAGGTCGCACGCACAAAGAGATTTGTCGAGAGTGACAGAAATTTGTCGAGACGTCGATCGAGCGCGGAACGGATTCTGTCGAGACGGTCGAGCACAGGAAGAGATTTTCTGAGCCTTACAGAAATTTGTCGAGACGTCGGTCGAGCATGGGAAGAAATTTGTCGAGCGTTACAGAAATTTCTCGAGACGTCTGTCGAGCGCAGGGAGCAATCTGCTGAGACGGTCGAGAGCGGGAACAAATGTGTCAAGAGTGACAGAAGTTTGTCGAGACGTCAGTCGTGCGCAGTTCGAAATTTAAGACAGTGACAGAAATTTGTTGAGACGCCGGTCAAGCACGGGAAGAAATTTGCTGAGAGTGACAGAAATTTGTCGACACGTCAGTCGAGCTGAGGAATAAATTTGTTAAGGCTTTGGTTTACATGGGAACAAATTTATCGACAGTGACAGAAATTTGTCGAGACGTAGGTCGAGCACGGGAATAAAACTGTCGAGGCACTTGAGCTCAGGGAGAGATTTGTCGAGCGAGACAGAAATTTGTCGAGACGTCGGTCGAGCGCGGGAACAAATTTGTCGAGAAGGTCGCACGCACAAAGAGATTTGTCGAGAGTGACACAAATTTGTCGAGACGTCGATCGAGCGCGGAAAGGATTCTGTCGAGACGGTCGAGCACAGGAAGAGATTTTCTGAGCCTTACAGAAATTTGTCGAGACGTCGGTCGAGAACGGGAAGAAATCTGTCAAGACGTCGGTCGAGCCGAGGAATAAATTTGTTAAAGCTTCGGTTGAGATGGGAACAAATTTGTCGATCGTGACACAAATTTGTCGAGACGTTGGTAGAGCACGGGAAGAAATTTGCCGACATATCAGTCGAGAGCAGGAAAAAATTCTTCGAGCGTGACAGATATTTGTCGAGATGTCAGTCTAAAGCATTAAGAAAACTGTTCAGACGGCCGAGCGCCGGAGGAGTTTTATCGAGAGTGACGGGAAGAAATTTGTCGAGACGTCGGTCGAGCACGGGAAGGAATCTGTCGAGAAGTCACTCGAGCGCGGGGAGAAATTTATCGAGCGTTACAGTAATTTGTTGAGACGTCGGTCGAGCGCGGGAACAAATTTGTCGAGAAGGTCGCACGCACAAAGAGATTTGTCGAGAGTGACACAAATTTGTCGAGACGCTGGTCGAGCACGGGAAGAAATATGTCGATACACTGGAGCTCAGGGAGAGATTTGTCGAGCGAGACAGAAATTTGTCGAGACGTCGGTCGAGCACGGGAAGAAATCTGTCGAGAAGTCAGTCAAGAGCGGGGAGAAATTTATCGAGCGTTACAGTAATTTGTTGAGACGTCGGTCGAGCGCGGGAACAAATTTGTCGAGAAGGTCGCACGCACAAAGAGATTTGTCGAGAGTGACACAAATTTGTCGAGACGTCGGTCGAGCGCGGAAAGGATTCTTTCGAGACGGTCGAGCACAGGAAGAGATTTTCTGAGCCTTACAGAAATTTGTCGAGACGTCGGTCGAGCATGGGAAGAAATCTGTCAAGACGTCGGTCGAGCCGAGGAATAAATTTGTTAAAGCTTTGGTTGAGATGGGAACAAATTTGTCGATCGTGACACAAATTTGTCGAGACGTTAGAGCACGGGAAGAAATTTGTCGAGACGTCGATAGAGCGCGGAACGGATTCTGTCGAGACGGTCGAGCACAGGAAGAGATTTTCTGAGCCTTACAGAAATTTCTCGAGACGTCGGTCGAGCATGGGAAGGAATCTATCGAGAGTCACAGAATTTTTTCGAGACGTGGGTCGAGCGCGAGAAAGAATCTGTCGAGAGTGACATAATTTGTCGAGACGTTGTCGAGCGCAGGAAGAAATTTGCCGACATATCAGTCGAGAGCAGGAAAAAATTCTTCGAGCGTGACAGATATTTGTCGAGATGTCAGTCTAAAGCAGGAAGAAAACTGTTCAGACGGCCGAGCGCGGGAGGAGTTTTATCGAGAGTGACGGGAAGAAATTTGTCGAGACGTCGGTCGAGCACGGGAAGGAATCTGTCGAGAAGTCACTGGAGCGCGGGGAGAAATCTGTTGAGCGTTACAGTAATTTGTTGAGACGTCGGTCGAGCGCGGGAACAAATTTATCGAGAAGGTCGCACGCACAAAGAGATTTGTCGAGAGTGACAGAAATTTGTCGAGACGTTGGTCGAGCACGGGAATAAATCTGTCGAGGCACTTGAGCTCAGGGAGAGATTTGTCGAGCGAGACAGAAATTTGTCGAGACGTCGGTCGAGCGCGGAACGGATTCTGTCGATACGGTCGAGTAAGAGCGGGGAGAAATTTATCGAGCGTTACAGTAATTTGTTGAGACGTCGGTCGAGCGCGGGAACAAATTTGTCGAGAAGGTCGCACGCACAAAGAGATTTGTCGAGAGTGACACAAATTTGTCGAGACGTTGGTCGAGCACAGGAATAAATCTGTCGAGGCACTTGAGCTCAGGGAGAGATTTGTCGAGCGAGACAGAAATTTGTCGAGATGTCGGTCGAGCACGGGAAGAAATCTGTCGAGAAGTCAGTCAAGAGCGGGGAGAAATTTATCGAGCGTTACAGTAATTTGTTGAGACGTCGGTCGAGCGCGGGAACAAATTTGTCGAGAAGGTCGCACGCACAAAGAGATTTGTCGAGAGTGACAGAAATTTGTCGAGACGTCGATCGAGCGCGGAACGGATTCTGTCGAGACGGTCGAGCACAGGAAGAGATTTTCTGAGCCTTACAGAAATTTGTCGAGACGTCGGTCGAGCATGGGAAGAAATTTGTCGAGCGTTACAGAAATTTCTCGAGACGTCTGTCGAGCGCAGGGAGCAATCTGCTGAGACGGTCGAGAGCGGGAACAAATGTGTCAAGAGTGACAGAAGTTTGTCGAGACGTCAGTCGTGCGCAGTTCGAAATTTAAGACAGTGACAGAAATTTGTTGAGACGCCGGTCAAGCACGGGAAGAAATTTGCTGAGAGTGACAGAAATTTGTCGACACGTCAGTCGAGCTGAGGAATAAATTTGTTAAGGCTTTGGTTTACATGGGAACAAATTTATCGACAGTGACAGAAATTTGTCGAGACGTAGGTCGAGCACGGGAATAAAACTGTCGAGGCACTTGAGCTCAGGGAGAGATTTGTCGAGCGAGACAGAAATTTGTCGAGACGTCGGTCGAGCATGGGAAGAAATCTGTCAAGACGTCTATCGAGCCGAGGAATAAATTTGTTAAAGCTTTGGTTGAGATGGGAACAAATTTGTCGATCGTGACACAAATTTGTCGAGACGTTGGTAGAGCACGGGAAGAAATTTGCCGACATATCAGTCGAGAGCAGGAAAAAATTCTTCGAGCGTGACAGATATTTGTCGAGATGTCAGTCTAAAGCAGGAAGAAAACTGTTCAGACGGCCGAGCGCGGGAGGAGTTTTATCGAGAGTGACGGGAAGAAATTTGTCGAGACGTCGGTCGAGCACGGGAAGGAATCTGTCGAGAAGTCACTGGAGCGCGGGGAGAAATCTGTTGAGCGTTACAGTAATTTGTTGAGACGTCGGTCGAGCGCGGGAACAAATTTATCGAGAAGGTCGCACGCACAAAGAGATTTGTCGAGAGTGACAGAAATTTGTCGAGACGTTGGTCGAGCACGGGAATAAATCTGTCGAGGCACTTGAGCTCAGGGAGAGATTTATCGAGCGAGACAGAAATTTGTCGAGACGTCGGTCGAGCGCGGAACGGATTCTGTCGATACGGTCGAGTAAGAGCGGGGAGAAATTTATCGAGCGTTACAGTAATTTGTTGAGACGTCGGTCGAGCGCGGGAACAAATTTGTCGAGAAGGTCGCACGCACAAAGAGATTTGTCGAGAGTGACACAAATTTGTCGAGACGTCGGTCGAGAAGGGGAATAAATCTGTCAAGACGTCGGTCGAGCCGAAGAATAAATTTGTTAAAGCTTTGGTTGAGATGGGAACAAATTTGTCGATCGTGACACAAATTTGTCGAGACGTTGGTAGAGCACGGGAAGAAATTTGTCGAGACGTCGATAGAGCGCGGAACGGATTCTGTCGAGACGGTCGAGCACAGGAAGAGATTTTCTGAGCCTTACAGAAATTTCTCGAGACGTCGGTCAAGCTTGGGAAGGAATCTGTCAAAAGTGACAGAAATTTCTCAAGACGTTGGTCGAGCGCAGGAAGAAATTTGCCGACATATCAGTCGAGAGCAGGAAAAATTTTTCGAGCGTGACAGAAATTTGTCGAGACGTCGGTCGAGCCCGGGAAGAAATCTGTCGAGAAGTCAGTCAAGAGCGGAGAGAAATCTGTTGAGTGTTACAGTAATTTGTTGAGACGTCGGTCGAGCGCGGGAACAAATTTATCGAGAAGGACGCACGCACAAAGAGATTTGTCGAGAGTGACAGAAATTTGTCGAGACGTTGGTCGAGCACGGGAAGAAATCTGTCGAGGCACTTGAGCTCAGGGAGAGATTTGTCGAGCGAGACAGAAATTTGTCGAGATGTCGGTCGAGCACGGGAATAAATCTGTCGAGAAGTCAGTCAAGAGCGGGGAGAAATTTATCGAGCGTTACAGTAATTTGTTGAGACGTCGGTCGAGCGCGGGAACAAATTTGTCGAGAAGGTCGCACGCACAAAGAGATTTGTCGAGAGTGACAGAAATTTGTCGAGACGTCGGTCGAGCGCGGAAAGGATTCTGTCGAGACGTCGATCGAGCCGAGGAATAAATTTGTTAAAGCTTTGGTTGAGATGGGAACAAATTTGTCGATCGTGACACAAATTTGTCGAGACGTTAGAGCACGGGAAAAAATTTGTCGAGACGTCGATCGAGCGCGGAACGGATTCTGTCGAGAAGTCACTCGAGCGCGGGGAGAAATTTATCGAGCGTTACAGTAATCTTTTGAGACGTCGGTCGAGCGCGGGAACAAATTTGTCGAGAAGGTCGCACGCACAAAGAGATTTGTCGAGAGTGACACAAATTTGTCGAGACGTCGGTCGAGCGCGGAAAGGATTCTTTCGAGACGGTCGAGCACAGGAAGAGATTTTCTGAGCCTTACAGAAATTTGTCGAGACGTCGGTCGAGCATGGGAAGAAATCTGTCAAGACGTCGGTCGAGCCGAGGAATAAATTTGTTAAAGCTTTGGTTGAGATGGGAACAAATTTGTCGATCGTGACACAAATTTGTCGAGACGTTAGAGCACGGGAAGAAATTTGTCGAGACGTCGATAGAGCGCGGAACGGATTCTGTCGAGACGGTCGAGCACAGGAAGAGATTTTCTGAGCCTTACAGAAATTTCTCGAGACGTCGGTCGAGCATGGGAAGGAATCTATCGAGAGTCACAGAATTTTTTCGAGACGTGGGTCGAGCGCGAGAAAGAATCTGTCGAGAGTGACATAATTTGTCGAGACGTTGTCGAGCGCAGGAAGAAATTTGCCGACATATCAGTCGAGAGCAGGAAAAAATTCTTCGAGCGTGACAGATATTTGTCGAGATGTCAGTCTAAAGCATGAAGAAAACTGTTCAGACGGCCGAGCGCGGGAGGAGTTTTATCGAGAGTGACGGGAAGAAATTTGTCGAGACGTCGGTCGAGCACGGGAAGGAATCTGTCGAGAAGTCACTGGAGCGCGGGGAGAAATCTGTTGAGCGTTACAGTAATTTGTTGAGACGTCGGTCGAGCGCGGGAACAAATTTATCGAGAAGGTCGCACGCACAAAGAGATTTGTCGAGAGTGACAGAAATTTGTCGAGACGTTGGTCGAGCACGGGAATAAATCTGTCGAGGCACTTGAGCTCAGGGAGAGATTTGTCGAGCGAGACAGAAATTTGTCGAGACGTCGGTCGAGCGCGGAACGGATTCTGTCGATACGGTCGAGTAAGAGCGGGGAGAAATTTATCGAGCGTTACAGTAATTTGTTGAGACGTCGGTCGAGCGCGGGAACAAATTTGTCGAGAAGGTCGCACGCACAAAGAGATTTGTCGAGAGTGACACAAATTTGTCGAGACGTTGGTCGAGCACAGGAATAAATCTGTCGAGGCACTTGAGCTCAGGGAGAGATTTGTCGAGCGAGACAGAAATTTGTCGAGATGTCGGTCGAGCACGGGAAGAAATCTGTCGAGAAGTCAGTCAAGAGCGGGGAGAAATTTATCGAGCGTTACAGTAATTTGTTGAGACGTCGGTCGAGCGCGGGAACAAATTTGTCGAGAAGGTCGCACGCACAAAGAGATTTGTCGAGAGTGACAGAAATTTGTCGAGACGTCGATCGAGCGCGGAACGGATTCTGTCGAGACGGTCGAGCACAGGAAGAGATTTTCTGAGCCTTACAGAAATTTGTCGAGACGTCGGTCGAGCATGGGAAGAAATTTGTCGAGCGTTACAGAAATTTCTCGAGACGTCTGTCGAGCGCAGGGAGCAATCTGCTGAGACGGTCGAGAGCGGGAACAAATGTGTCAAGAGTGACAGAAGTTTGTCGAGACGTCAGTCGTGCGCAGTTCGAAATTTAAGACAGTGACAGAAATTTGTTGAGACGCCGGTCAAGCACGGGAAGAAATTTGCTGAGAGTGACAGAAATTTGTCGACACGTCAGTCGAGCTGAGGAATAAATTTGTTAAGGCTTTGGTTTACATGGGAACAAATTTATCGACAGTGACAGAAATTTGTCGAGACGTAGGTCGAGCACGGGAATAAAACTGTCGAGGCACTTGAGCTCAGGGAGAGATTTGTCGAGCGAGACAGAAATTTGTCGAGACGTCGGTCGAGCATGGGAAGAAATCTGTCAAGACGTCGGTCGAGCCGAGGAATAAATTTGTTAAAGCTTTGGTTGAGATGGGAACAAATTTGTCGATCGTGACACAAATTTGTCGAGACGTTGGTAGAGCACGGGAAGAAATTTGCCGACATATCAGTCGAGAGCAGGAAAAAATTCTTCGAGCGTGACAGATATTTGTCGAGATGTCAGTCTAAAGCAGGAAGAAAACTGTTCAGACGGCCGAGCGCGGGAGGAGTTTTATCGAGAGTGACGGGAAGAAATTTGTCGAGACGTCGGTCGAGCACGGGAAGGAATCTGTCGAGAAGTCACTGGAGCGCGGGGAGAAATCTGTTGAGCGTTACAGTAATTTGTTGAGACGTCGGTCGAGCGCGGGAACAAATTTATCGAGAAGGTCGCACGCACAAAGAGATTTGTCGAGAGTGACAGAAATTTGTCGAGACGTTGGTCGAGCACGGGAATAAATCTGTCGAGGCACTTGAGCTCAGGGAGAGATTTATCGAGCGAGACAGAAATTTGTCGAGACGTCGGTCGAGCGCGGAACGGATTCTGTCGATACGGTCGAGTAAGAGCGGGGAGAAATTTATCGAGCGTTACAGTAATTTGTTGAGACGTCGGTCGAGCGCGGGAACAAATTTGTCGAGAAGGTCGCACGCACAAAGAGATTTGTCGAGAGTGACACAAATTTGTCGAGACGTCGGTCGAGAAGGGGAATAAATCTGTCAAGACGTCGGTCGAGCCGAAGAATAAATTTGTTAAAGCTTTGGTTGAGATGGGAACAAATTTGTCGATCGTGACACAAATTTGTCGAGACGTTGGTAGAGCACGGGAAGAAATTTGTCGAGACGTCGATAGAGCGCGGAACGGATTCTGTCGAGACGGTCGAGCACAGGAAGAGATTTTCTGAGCCTTACAGAAATTTCTCGAGACGTCGGTCAAGCTTGGGAAGGAATCTGTCAAAAGTGACAGAAATTTCTCAAGACGTTGGTCGAGCGCAGGAAGAAATTTGCCGACATATCAGTCGAGAGCAGGAAAAATTTTTCGAGCGTGACAGAAATTTGTCGAGACGTCGGTCGAGCCCGGGAAGAAATCTGTCGAGAAGTCAGTCAAGAGCGGAGAGAAATCTGTTGAGTGTTACAGTAATTTGTTGAGACGTCGGTCGAGCGCGGGAACAAATTTATCGAGAAGGACGCACGCACAAAGAGATTTGTCGAGAGTGACAGAAATTTGTCGAGACGTTGGTCGAGCACGGGAAGAAATCTGTCGAGGCACTTGAGCTCAGGGAGAGATTTGTCGAGCGAGACAGAAATTTGTCGAGATGTCGGTCGAGCACGGGAATAAATCTGTCGAGAAGTCAGTCAAGAGCGGGGAGAAATTTATCGAGCGTTACAGTAATTTGTTGAGACGTCGGTCGAGCGCGGGAACAAATTTGTCGAGAAGGTCGCACGCACAAAGAGATTTGTCGAGAGTGACAGAAATTTGTCGAGACGTCGGTCGAGCGCGGAAAGGATTCTGTCGAGACGTCGATCGAGCCGAGGAATAAATTTGTTAAAGCTTTGGTTGAGATGGGAACAAATTTGTCGATCGTGACACAAATTTGTCGAGACGTTAGAGCACGGGAAAAAATTTGTCGAGACGTCGATCGAGCGCGGAACGGATTCTGTCGAGAAGTCACTCGAGCGCGGGGAGAAATTTATCGAGCGTTACAGTAATCTTTTGAGACGTCGGTCGAGCGCGGGAACAAATTTGTCGAGAAGGTCGCACGCACAAAGAGATTTGTCGAGAGTGACACAAATTTGTCGAGACGTCGGTCGAGCGCGGAAAGGATTCTTTCGAGACGGTCGAGCACAGGAAGAGATTTTCTGAGCCTTACAGAAATTTGTCGAGACGTCGGTCGAGCATGGGAAGAAATCTGTCAAGACGTCGGTCGAGCCGAGGAATAAATTTGTTAAAGCTTTGGTTGAGATGGGAACAAATTTGTCGATCGTGACACAAATTTGTCGAGACGTTAGAGCACGGGAAGAAATTTGTCGAGACGTCGATAGAGCGCGGAACGGATTCTGTCGAGACGGTCGAGCACAGGAAGAGATTTTCTGAGCCTTACAGAAATTTCTCGAGACGTCGGTCGAGCATGGGAAGGAATCTATCGAGAGTCACAGAATTTTTTCGAGACGTGGGTCGAGCGCGAGAAAGAATCTGTCGAGAGTGACATAATTTGTCGAGACGTTGTCGAGCGCAGGAAGAAATTTGCCGACATATCAGTCGAGAGCAGGAAAAAATTCTTCGAGCGTGACAGATATTTGTCGAGATGTCAGTCTAAAGCAGGAAGAAAACTGTTCAGACGGCCGAGCGCGGGAGGAGTTTTATCGAGAGTGACGGGAAGAAATTTGTCGAGACGTCGGTCGAGCACGGGAAGGAATCTGTCGAGAAGTCACTGGAGCGCGGGGAGAAATCTGTTGAGCGTTACAGTAATTTGTTGAGACGTCGGTCGAGCGCGGGAACAAATTTATCGAGAAGGTCGCACGCACAAAGAGATTTGTCGAGAGTGACACAAATTTGTCGAGACGTTGGTCGAGCACGGGAATAAATCTGTCGAGGCACTTGAGCTCAGGGAGAGATTTGTCGAGCGAGACAGAAATTTGTCGAGACGTCGGTCGAGCGCGGAACGGATTCTGTCGATACGGTCGAGTAAGAGCGGGGAGAAATTTATCGAGCGTTACAGTAATTTGTTGAGACGTCGGTCGAGCGCGGGAACAAATTTGTCGAGAAGGTCGCACGCACAAAGAGATTTGTCGAGAGTGACACAAATTTGTCGAGACGTTGGTCGAGCACAGGAATAAATCTGTCGAGGCACTTGAGCTCAGGGAGAGATTTGTCGAGCGAGACAGAAATTTGTCGAGATGTCGGTCGAGCACGGGAAGAAATCTGTCGAGAAGTCAGTCAAGAGCGGGGAGAAATTTATCGAGCGTTACAGTAATTTGTTGAGACGTCGGTCGAGCGCGGGAACAAATTTGTCGAGAAGGTCGCACGCACAAAGAGATTTGTCGAGAGTGACAGAAATTTGTCGAGACGTCGATCGAGCGCGGAACGGATTCTGTCGAGACGGTCGAGCACAGGAAGAGATTTTCTGAGCCTTACAGAAATTTGTCGAGACGTCGGTCGAGCATGGGAAGAAATTTGTCGAGCGTTACAGAAATTTCTCGAGACGTCTGTCGAGCGCAGGGAGCAATCTGCTGAGACGGTCGAGAGCGGGAACAAATGTGTCAAGAGTGACAGAAGTTTGTCGAGACGTCAGTCGTGCGCAGTTCGAAATTTAAGACAGTGACAGAAATTTGTTGAGACGCCGGTCAAGCACGGGAAGAAATTTGCTGAGAGTGACAGAAATTTGTCGACACGTCAGTCGAGCTGAGGAATAAATTTGTTAAGGCTTTGGTTTACATGGGAACAAATTTATCGACAGTGACAGAAATTTGTCGAGACGTAGGTCGAGCACGGGAATAAAACTGTCGAGGCACTTGAGCTCAGGGAGAGATTTGTCGAGCGAGACAGAAATTTGTCGAGACGTCGGTCGAGCATGGGAAGAAATCTGTCAAGACGTCTATCGAGCCGAGGAATAAATTTGTTAAAGCTTTGGTTGAGATGGGAACAAATTTGTCGATCGTGACACAAATTTGTCGAGACGTTGGTAGAGCACGGGAAGAAATTTGCCGACATATCAGTCGAGAGCAGGAAAAAATTCTTCGAGCGTGACAGATATTTGTCGAGATGTCAGTCTAAAGCAGGAAGAAAACTGTTCAGACGGCCGAGCGCGGGAGGAGTTTTATCGAGAGTGACGGGAAGAAATTTGTCGAGACGTCGGTCGAGCACGGGAAGGAATCTGTCGAGAAGTCACTGGAGCGCGGGGAGAAATCTGTTGAGCGTTACAGTAATTTGTTGAGACGTCGGTCGAGCGCGGGAACAAATTTATCGAGAAGGTCGCACGCACAAAGAGATTTGTCGAGAGTGACAGAAATTTGTCGAGACGTTGGTCGAGCACGGGAATAAATCTGTCGAGGCACTTGAGCTCAGGGAGAGATTTGTCGAGCGAGACAGAAATTTGTCGAGACGTCGGTCGAGCGCGGAACGGATTCTGTCGATACGGTCGAGTAAGAGCGGGGAGAAATTTATCGAGCGTTACAGTAATTTGTTGAGACGTCGGTCGAGCGCGGGAACAAATTTGTCGAGAAGGTCGCACGCACAAAGAGATTTGTCGAGAGTGACACAAATTTGTCGAGACGTCGGTCGAGAAGGGGAATAAATCTGTCAAGACGTCGGTCGAGCCGAAGAATAAATTTGTTAAAGCTTTGGTTGAGATGGGAACAAATTTGTCGATCGTGACACAAATTTGTCGAGACGTTGGTAGAGCACGGGAAGAAATTTGTCGAGACGTCGATAGAGCGCGGAACGGATTCTGTCGAGACGGTCGAGCACAGGAAGAGATTTTCTGAGCCTTACAGAAATTTCTCGAGACGTCGGTCAAGCTTGGGAAGGAATCTGTCAAAAGTGACAGAAATTTCTCAAGACGTTGGTCGAGCGCAGGAAGAAATTTGCCGACATATCAGTCGAGAGCAGGAAAAATTTTTCGAGCGTGACAGAAATTTGTCGAGACGTCGGTCGAGCCCGGGAAGAAATCTGTCGAGAAGTCAGTCAAGAGCGGAGAGAAATCTGTTGAGTGTTACAGTAATTTGTTGAGACGTCGGTCGAGCGCGGGAACAAATTTATCGAGAAGGACGCACGCACAAAGAGATTTGTCGAGAGTGACAGAAATTTGTCGAGACGTTGGTCGAGCACGGGAAGAAATCTGTCGAGGCACTTGAGCTCAGGGAGAGATTTGTCGAGCGAGACAGAAATTTGTCGAGATGTCGGTCGAGCACGGGAATAAATCTGTCGAGAAGTCAGTCAAGAGCGGGGAGAAATTTATCGAGCGTTACAGTAATTTGTTGAGACGTCGGTCGAGCGCGGGAACAAATTTGTCGAGAAGGTCGCACGCACAAAGAGATTTGTCGAGAGTGACAGAAATTTGTCGAGACGTCGGTCGAGCGCGGAAAGGATTCTGTCGAGACGTCGATCGAGCCGAGGAATAAATTTGTTAAAGCTTTGGTTGAGATGGGAACAAATTTGTCGATCGTGACACAAATTTGTCGAGACGTTAGAGCACGGGAAAAAATTTGTCGAGACGTCGATCGAGCGCGGAACGGATTCTGTCGAGAAGTCACTCGAGCGCGGGGAGAAATTTATCGAGCGTTACAGTAATCTTTTGAGACGTCGGTCGAGCGCGGGAACAAATTTATCGAGAAGGTCGCACGCACAAAGAGATTTGTCGAGAGTGACACAAATTTGTCGAGACGTTGGTCGAGCACGGGAATAAATCTGTCGAGGCACTTCAGCTCAGGGAGAGATTTGTCGAGCGAGACAGAAATTTGTCGAGACGTCGATCGAGCGCGGAACGGATTCTGTCGAGATGGTCGAGTAAGAGCGGGGAGAAATTTATCGAGCGTTACAGTAATTTGTTGAGACGTCTGTCGAGCGCGGGAACAAATTTGTTGAGAAGGTCGCACGCACAAAGAGATTTGTCGAGAGTGACACAAATTTGTCGAGACGTTGGTCGAGCACAGGAATAAATCTGTCGAGGCACTTGAGCTCAGGGAGAGATTTGTCGAGTGAGACAGAAATTTGTCGAGATGTCGGTCGAGCACGGGAAGGAATCTGTCGAGAAGTCACTCGAGCGCGGGGAGAAATTTATCGAGCGTTACAGTAATTTGTTGAGACGTCGGTCGAGCGCGGGAACAAATTTGTCGAGAAGGTCGCACGCACAAAGAGATTTGTCGAGAGTGACAGAAATTTGTCGAGACGTCGGTCGAGCGCGGAAAGGATTCTGTCGAGACGGTCGAGCACAGGAAGAGATTTTCTGAGCCTTACAGAAATTTGTTGAGACGTCGGTCGAGAACGGGAAGAAATCTGTCAAGACGTCGGTCGAGCCGAGGAATAAATTTGTTAAAGCTTTGGTTGAGATGGGAACAAATTTGTCGATCGTGACACAAATTTGTCGAGACGTTAGAGCACGGGAAGAAATTTGTCGAGACGTCGATAGAGCGCGGAACGGATTCTGTCGAGACGGTCGAGCACAGGAAGAGATTTTCTGAGCCTTACAGAAATTTCTCGAGACGTCGGTCGAGCATGGGAAGGAATCTATCGAGAGTCACAGAATTTTTTCGAGACGTGGGTCGAGCGCGAGAAAGAATCTGTCGAGAGTGACATAATTTGTCGAGACGTTGTCGAGCGCAGGAAGAAATTTGCCGACATATCAGTCGAGAGCAGGAAAAAATTCTTCGAGCGTGACAGATATTTGTCGAGATGTCAGTCTAAAGCAGGAAGAAAACTGTTCAGACGGCCGAGCGCGGGAGGAGTTTTATCGAGAGTGACGGGAAGAAATTTGTCGAGACGTCGGTCGAGCACGGGAAGGAATCTGTCGAGAAGTCACTCGAGCGCGGGGAGAAATCTGTTGAGCGTTACAGTAATTTTTTGAGACGTCGGTCGAGCGCAGGAACAAATTTATCGAGAAGGTCGCACGCACAAAGAGATTTGTCGAGAGTGACACAAATTTGTTGAGACGTTGGTCGAGCACGGGAATAAATCTGTCGAGGCACTTCAGCTCAGGGAGAGATTTGTCGAGCGAGACAGAAATTTGTCGAGACGTCGATCGAGCGCGGAACGGATTCTGTCGAGACGGTCGAGTAAGAGCGGGGAGAAATTTATCGAGCGTTACAGTAATTTGTTGAGACGTCGGTCGAGCGCGGGAACAAATTTGTCGAGAAGGTCGCACGCACAAAGAGATTTGTCGAGAGTGACACAAATTTGTCGAGACGTTGGTCGAGCACAGGAATAAATCTGTCGAGGCACTTGAGCTCAGGGAGAGATTTGTCGAGCGAGACAGAAATTTGTCGAGATGTCGGTCGAGCACGGGAAGAAATCTGTCGAGAAGTCAGTCAAGAGCGGGGAGAAATTTATCGAGCGTTACAGTAATTTGTTGAGACGTCGGTCGAGCGCGGGAACAAATTTGTCGAGAAGGTCGCACGCACAAAGAGATTTGTCGAGAGTGACAGAAATTTGTCGAGACGTCGGTCGAGCGCGGAAAGGATTCTGTCGAGACGTCGATCGAGCCGAGGAATAAATTTGTTAAAGCTTTGGTTGAGATGGGAACAAATTTGTCGATCGTGACACAAATTTGTCGAGACGTTAGAGCACGGGAAAAAATTTGTCGAGACGTCGATCGAGCGCGGAACGGATTCTGTCGAGAAGTCACTCGAGCGCGGGGAGAAATTTATCGAGCGTTACAGTAATCTTTTGAGACGTCGGTCGAGCGCGGGAACAAATTTATCGAGAAGGTCGCACGCACAAAGAGATTTGTCGAGAGTGACACAAATTTGTCGAGACGTTGGTCGAGCACGGGAATAAATCTGTCGAGGCACTTCAGCTCAGGGAGAGATTTGTCGAGCGAGACAGAAATTTGTCGAGACGTCGATCGAGCGCGGAACGGATTCTGTCGAGAAGTCACTCGAGCGCGGGGAGAAATTTATCGAGCGTTACAGTAATTTGTTGAGACGTCTGTCGAGCGCGGGAACAAATTTGTTGAGAAGGTCGCACGCACAAAGAGATTTGTCGAGAGTGACACAAATTTGTCGAGACGTTGGTCGAGCACAGGAATAAATCTGTCGAGTCACTTGAGCTCAGGGAGAGATTTGTCGAGTGAGACAGAAATTTGTCGAGATGTCGGTCGAGCACGGGAAGAAATCTGTCGAGAAGTCAGTCAAGAGCGGGGAGAAATTTATCGAGCGTTACAGTAATTTGTTGAGACGTCGGTCGAGCGCGGGAACAAATTTGTCGAGAAGGTCGCACGCACAAAGAGATTTGTCGAGAGTGACAGAAATTTGTCGAGACGTCGGTCGAGCGCGGAAAGGATTCTGTCGAGACGGTCGAGCACAGGAAGAGATTTTCTGAGCCTTACAGAAATTTGTTGAGACGTCGGTCGAGAACGGGAAGAAATCTGTCAAGACGTCAGTCGAGCTGAGGAATAAATTTGTTAAGGCTTTGGTTTACATGGGAACAAATTTATCGACAGTGACAGAAATTTGTCGAGACGTAGGTCGAGCACGGGAATAAAACTGTCGAGGCACTTGAGCTCAGGGAGAGATTTGTCGAGCGAGACAGAAATTTGTCGAGACGTCGGTCGAGCATGGGAAGAAATCTGTCAAGACGTCGGTCGAGCCGAGGAATAAATTTGTTAAAGCTTTGGTTGAGATGGGAACAAATTTGTCGATCGTGACACAAATTTGTCGAGACGTTGGTAGAGCACGGGAAGAAATTTGCCGACATATCAGTCGAGAGCAGGAAAAAATTCTTCGAGCGTGACAGATATTTGTCGAGATGTCAGTCTAAAGCAGGAAGAAAACTGTTCAGACGGCCGAGCGCGGGAGGAGTTTTATCGAGAGTGACGGGAAGAAATTTGTCGAGACGTCGGTCGAGCACGGGAAGGAATCTGTCGAGAAGTCACTGGAGCGCGGGGAGAAATCTGTTGAGCGTTACAGTAATTTGTTGAGACGTCGGTCGAGCGCGGGAACAAATTTATCGAGAAGGTCGCACGCACAAAGAGATTTGTCGAGAGTGACAGAAATTTGTCGAGACGTTGGTCGAGCACGGGAATAAATCTGTCGAGGCACTTGAGCTCAGGGAGAGATTTATCGAGCGAGACAGAAATTTGTCGAGACGTCGGTCGAGCGCGGAACGGATTCTGTCGATACGGTCGAGTAAGAGCGGGGAGAAATTTATCGAGCGTTACAGTAATTTGTTGAGACGTCGGTCGAGCGCGGGAACAAATTTGTCGAGAAGGTCGCACGCACAAAGAGATTTGTCGAGAGTGACACAAATTTGTCGAGACGTCGGTCGAGAAGGGGAATAAATCTGTCAAGACGTCGGTCGAGCCGAAGAATAAATTTGTTAAAGCTTTGGTTGAGATGGGAACAAATTTGTCGATCGTGACACAAATTTGTCGAGACGTTGGTAGAGCACGGGAAGAAATTTGTCGAGACGTCGATAGAGCGCGGAACGGATTCTGTCGAGACGGTCGAGCACAGGAAGAGATTTTCTGAGCCTTACAGAAATTTCTCGAGACGTCGGTCAAGCTTGGGAAGGAATCTGTCAAAAGTGACAGAAATTTCTCAAGACGTTGGTCGAGCGCAGGAAGAAATTTGCCGACATATCAGTCGAGAGCAGGAAAAATTTTTCGAGCGTGACAGAAATTTGTCGAGACGTCGGTCGAGCCCGGGAAGAAATCTGTCGAGAAGTCAGTCAAGAGCGGAGAGAAATCTGTTGAGTGTTACAGTAATTTGTTGAGACGTCGGTCGAGCGCGGGAACAAATTTATCGAGAAGGACGCACGCACAAAGAGATTTGTCGAGAGTGACAGAAATTTGTCGAGACGTTGGTCGAGCACGGGAAGAAATCTGTCGAGGCACTTGAGCTCAGGGAGAGATTTGTCGAGCGAGACAGAAATTTGTCGAGATGTCGGTCGAGCACGGGAATAAATCTGTCGAGAAGTCAGTCAAGAGCGGGGAGAAATTTATCGAGCGTTACAGTAATTTGTTGAGACGTCGGTCGAGCGCGGGAACAAATTTGTCGAGAAGGTCGCACGCACAAAGAGATTTGTCGAGAGTGACAGAAATTTGTCGAGACGTCGGTCGAGCGCGGAAAGGATTCTGTCGAGACGTCGATCGAGCCGAGGAATAAATTTGTTAAAGCTTTGGTTGAGATGGGAACAAATTTGTCGATCGTGACACAAATTTGTCGAGACGTTAGAGCACGGGAAAAAATTTGTCGAGACGTCGATCGAGCGCGGAACGGATTCTGTCGAGAAGTCACTCGAGCGCGGGGAGAAATTTATCGAGCGTTACAGTAATCTTTTGAGACGTCGGTCGAGCGCGGGAACAAATTTGTCGAGAAGGTCGCACGCACAAAGAGATTTGTCGAGAGTGACACAAATTTGTCGAGACGTCGGTCGAGCGCGGAAAGGATTCTTTCGAGACGGTCGAGCACAGGAAGAGATTTTCTGAGCCTTACAGAAATTTGTCGAGACGTCGGTCGAGCATGGGAAGAAATCTGTCAAGACGTCGGTCGAGCCGAGGAATAAATTTGTTAAAGCTTTGGTTGAGATGGGAACAAATTTGTCGATCGTGACACAAATTTGTCGAGACGTTAGAGCACGGGAAGAAATTTGTCGAGACGTCGATAGAGCGCGGAACGGATTCTGTCGAGACGGTCGAGCACAGGAAGAGATTTTCTGAGCCTTACAGAAATTTCTCGAGACGTCGGTCGAGCATGGGAAGGAATCTATCGAGAGTCACAGAATTTTTTCGAGACGTGGGTCGAGCGCGAGAAAGAATCTGTCGAGAGTGACATAATTTGTCGAGACGTTGTCGAGCGCAGGAAGAAATTTGCCGACATATCAGTCGAGAGCAGGAAAAAATTCTTCGAGCGTGACAGATATTTGTCGAGATGTCAGTCTAAAGCAGGAAGAAAACTGTTCAGACGGCCGAGCGCGGGAGGAGTTTTATCGAGAGTGACGGGAAGAAATTTGTCGAGACGTCGGTCGAGCACGGGAAGGAATCTGTCGAGAAGTCACTGGAGCGCGGGGAGAAATCTGTTGAGCGTTACAGTAATTTGTTGAGACGTCGGTCGAGCGCGGGAACAAATTTATCGAGAAGGTCGCACGCACAAAGAGATTTGTCGAGAGTGACACAAATTTGTCGAGACGTTGGTCGAGCACGGGAATAAATCTGTCGAGGCACTTGAGCTCAGGGAGAGATTTGTCGAGCGAGACAGAAATTTGTCGAGACGTCGGTCGAGCGCGGAACGGATTCTGTCGATACGGTCGAGTAAGAGCGGGGAGAAATTTATCGAGCGTTACAGTAATTTGTTGAGACGTCGGTCGAGCGCGGGAACAAATTTGTCGAGAAGGTCGCACGCACAAAGAGATTTGTCGAGAGTGACACAAATTTGTCGAGACGTTGGTCGAGCACAGGAATAAATCTGTCGAGGCACTTGAGCTCAGGGAGAGATTTGTCGAGCGAGACAGAAATTTGTCGAGATGTCGGTCGAGCACGGGAAGAAATCTGTCGAGAAGTCAGTCAAGAGCGGGGAGAAATTTATCGAGCGTTACAGTAATTTGTTGAGACGTCGGTCGAGCGCGGGAACAAATTTGTCGAGAAGGTCGCACGCACAAAGAGATTTGTCGAGAGTGACAGAAATTTGTCGAGACGTCGATCGAGCGCGGAACGGATTCTGTCGAGACGGTCGAGCACAGGAAGAGATTTTCTGAGCCTTACAGAAATTTGTCGAGACGTCGGTCGAGCATGGGAAGAAATTTGTCGAGCGTTACAGAAATTTCTCGAGACGTCTGTCGAGCGCAGGGAGCAATCTGCTGAGACGGTCGAGAGCGGGAACAAATGTGTCAAGAGTGACAGAAGTTTGTCGAGACGTCAGTCGTGCGCAGTTCGAAATTTAAGACAGTGACAGAAATTTGTTGAGACGCCGGTCAAGCACGGGAAGAAATTTGCTGAGAGTGACAGAAATTTGTCGACACGTCAGTCGAGCTGAGGAATAAATTTGTTAAGGCTTTGGTTTACATGGGAACAAATTTATCGACAGTGACAGAAATTTGTCGAGACGTAGGTCGAGCACGGGAATAAAACTGTCGAGGCACTTGAGCTCAGGGAGAGATTTGTCGAGCGAGACAGAAATTTGTCGAGACGTCGGTCGAGCATGGGAAGAAATCTGTCAAGACGTCTATCGAGCCGAGGAATAAATTTGTTAAAGCTTTGGTTGAGATGGGAACAAATTTGTCGATCGTGACACAAATTTGTCGAGACGTTGGTAGAGCACGGGAAGAAATTTGCCGACATATCAGTCGAGAGCAGGAAAAAATTCTTCGAGCGTGACAGATATTTGTCGAGATGTCAGTCTAAAGCAGGAAGAAAACTGTTCAGACGGCCGAGCGCGGGAGGAGTTTTATCGAGAGTGACGGGAAGAAATTTGTCGAGACGTCGGTCGAGCACGGGAAGGAATCTGTCGAGAAGTCACTGGAGCGCGGGGAGAAATCTGTTGAGCGTTACAGTAATTTGTTGAGACGTCGGTCGAGCGCGGGAACAAATTTATCGAGAAGGTCGCACGCACAAAGAGATTTGTCGAGAGTGACAGAAATTTGTCGAGACGTTGGTCGAGCACGGGAATAAATCTGTCGAGGCACTTGAGCTCAGGGAGAGATTTGTCGAGCGAGACAGAAATTTGTCGAGACGTCGGTCGAGCGCGGAACGGATTCTGTCGATACGGTCGAGTAAGAGCGGGGAGAAATTTATCGAGCGTTACAGTAATTTGTTGAGACGTCGGTCGAGCGCGGGAACAAATTTGTCGAGAAGGTCGCACGCACAAAGAGATTTGTCGAGAGTGACACAAATTTGTCGAGACGTCGGTCGAGAAGGGGAATAAATCTGTCAAGACGTCGGTCGAGCCGAAGAATAAATTTGTTAAAGCTTTGGTTGAGATGGGAACAAATTTGTCGATCGTGACACAAATTTGTCGAGACGTTGGTAGAGCACGGGAAGAAATTTGTCGAGACGTCGATAGAGCGCGGAACGGATTCTGTCGAGACGGTCGAGCACAGGAAGAGATTTTCTGAGCCTTACAGAAATTTCTCGAGACGTCGGTCAAGCTTGGGAAGGAATCTGTCAAAAGTGACAGAAATTTCTCAAGACGTTGGTCGAGCGCAGGAAGAAATTTGCCGACATATCAGTCGAGAGCAGGAAAAATTTTTCGAGCGTGACAGAAATTTGTCGAGACGTCGGTCGAGCCCGGGAAGAAATCTGTCGAGAAGTCAGTCAAGAGCGGAGAGAAATCTGTTGAGTGTTACAGTAATTTGTTGAGACGTCGGTCGAGCGCGGGAACAAATTTATCGAGAAGGACGCACGCACAAAGAGATTTGTCGAGAGTGACAGAAATTTGTCGAGACGTTGGTCGAGCACGGGAAGAAATCTGTCGAGGCACTTGAGCTCAGGGAGAGATTTGTCGAGCGAGACAGAAATTTGTCGAGATGTCGGTCGAGCACGGGAATAAATCTGTCGAGAAGTCAGTCAAGAGCGGGGAGAAATTTATCGAGCGTTACAGTAATTTGTTGAGACGTCGGTCGAGCGCGGGAACAAATTTGTCGAGAAGGTCGCACGCACAAAGAGATTTGTCGAGAGTGACAGAAATTTGTCGAGACGTCGGTCGAGCGCGGAAAGGATTCTGTCGAGACGTCGATCGAGCCGAGGAATAAATTTGTTAAAGCTTTGGTTGAGATGGGAACAAATTTGTCGATCGTGACACAAATTTGTCGAGACGTTAGAGCACGGGAAAAAATTTGTCGAGACGTCGATCGAGCGCGGAACGGATTCTGTCGAGAAGTCACTCGAGCGCGGGGAGAAATTTATCGAGCGTTACAGTAATCTTTTGAGACGTCGGTCGAGCGCGGGAACAAATTTATCGAGAAGGTCGCACGCACAAAGAGATTTGTCGAGAGTGACACAAATTTGTCGAGACGTTGGTCGAGCACGGGAATAAATCTGTCGAGGCACTTCAGCTCAGGGAGAGATTTGTCGAGCGAGACAGAAATTTGTCGAGACGTCGATCGAGCGCGGAACGGATTCTGTCGAGATGGTCGAGTAAGAGCGGGGAGAAATTTATCGAGCGTTACAGTAATTTGTTGAGACGTCTGTCGAGCGCGGGAACAAATTTGTTGAGAAGGTCGCACGCACAAAGAGATTTGTCGAGAGTGACACAAATTTGTCGAGACGTTGGTCGAGCACAGGAATAAATCTGTCGAGGCACTTGAGCTCAGGGAGAGATTTGTCGAGTGAGACAGAAATTTGTCGAGATGTCGGTCGAGCACGGGAAGGAATCTGTCGAGAAGTCACTCGAGCGCGGGGAGAAATTTATCGAGCGTTACAGTAATTTGTTGAGACGTCGGTCGAGCGCGGGAACAAATTTGTCGAGAAGGTCGCACGCACAAAGAGATTTGTCGAGAGTGACAGAAATTTGTCGAGACGTCGGTCGAGCGCGGAAAGGATTCTGTCGAGACGGTCGAGCACAGGAAGAGATTTTCTGAGCCTTACAGAAATTTGTTGAGACGTCGGTCGAGAACGGGAAGAAATCTGTCAAGACGTCGGTCGAGCCGAGGAATAAATTTGTTAAAGCTTTGGTTGAGATGGGAACAAATTTGTCGATCGTGACACAAATTTGTCGAGACGTTAGAGCACGGGAAGAAATTTGTCGAGACGTCGATAGAGCGCGGAACGGATTCTGTCGAGACGGTCGAGCACAGGAAGAGATTTTCTGAGCCTTACAGAAATTTCTCGAGACGTCGGTCGAGCATGGGAAGGAATCTATCGAGAGTCACAGAATTTTTTCGAGACGTGGGTCGAGCGCGAGAAAGAATCTGTCGAGAGTGACATAATTTGTCGAGACGTTGTCGAGCGCAGGAAGAAATTTGCCGACATATCAGTCGAGAGCAGGAAAAAATTCTTCGAGCGTGACAGATATTTGTCGAGATGTCAGTCTAAAGCAGGAAGAAAACTGTTCAGACGGCCGAGCGCGGGAGGAGTTTTATCGAGAGTGACGGGAAGAAATTTGTCGAGACGTCGGTCGAGCACGGGAAGGAATCTGTCGAGAAGTCACTCGAGCGCGGGGAGAAATCTGTTGAGCGTTACAGTAATTTTTTGAGACGTCGGTCGAGCGCAGGAACAAATTTATCGAGAAGGTCGCACGCACAAAGAGATTTGTCGAGAGTGACACAAATTTGTTGAGACGTTGGTCGAGCACGGGAATAAATCTGTCGAGGCACTTCAGCTCAGGGAGAGATTTGTCGAGCGAGACAGAAATTTGTCGAGACGTCGATCGAGCGCGGAACGGATTCTGTCGAGACGGTCGAGTAAGAGCGGGGAGAAATTTATCGAGCGTTACAGTAATTTGTTGAGACGTCGGTCGAGCGCGGGAACAAATTTGTCGAGAAGGTCGCACGCACAAAGAGATTTGTCGAGAGTGACACAAATTTGTCGAGACGTTGGTCGAGCACAGGAATAAATCTGTCGAGGCACTTGAGCTCAGGGAGAGATTTGTCGAGCGAGACAGAAATTTGTCGAGATGTCGGTCGAGCACGGGAAGAAATCTGTCGAGAAGTCAGTCAAGAGCGGGGAGAAATTTATCGAGCGTTACAGTAATTTGTTGAGACGTCGGTCGAGCGCGGGAACAAATTTGTCGAGAAGGTCGCACGCACAAAGAGATTTGTCGAGAGTGACAGAAATTTGTCGAGACGTCGGTCGAGCGCGGAAAGGATTCTGTCGAGACGTCGATCGAGCCGAGGAATAAATTTGTTAAAGCTTTGGTTGAGATGGGAACAAATTTGTCGATCGTGACACAAATTTGTCGAGACGTTAGAGCACGGGAAAAAATTTGTCGAGACGTCGATCGAGCGCGGAACGGATTCTGTCGAGAAGTCACTCGAGCGCGGGGAGAAATTTATCGAGCGTTACAGTAATCTTTTGAGACGTCGGTCGAGCGCGGGAACAAATTTATCGAGAAGGTCGCACGCACAAAGAGATTTGTCGAGAGTGACACAAATTTGTCGAGACGTTGGTCGAGCACGGGAATAAATCTGTCGAGGCACTTCAGCTCAGGGAGAGATTTGTCGAGCGAGACAGAAATTTGTCGAGACGTCGATCGAGCGCGGAACGGATTCTGTCGAGAAGTCACTCGAGCGCGGGGAGAAATTTATCGAGCGTTACAGTAATTTGTTGAGACGTCTGTCGAGCGCGGGAACAAATTTGTTGAGAAGGTCGCACGCACAAAGAGATTTGTCGAGAGTGACACAAATTTGTCGAGACGTTGGTCGAGCACAGGAATAAATCTGTCGAGTCACTTGAGCTCAGGGAGAGATTTGTCGAGTGAGACAGAAATTTGTCGAGATGTCGGTCGAGCACGGGAAGAAATCTGTCGAGAAGTCAGTCAAGAGCGGGGAGAAATTTATCGAGCGTTACAGTAATTTGTTGAGACGTCGGTCGAGCGCGGGAACAAATTTGTCGAGAAGGTCGCACGCACAAAGAGATTTGTCGAGAGTGACAGAAATTTGTCGAGACGTCGGTCGAGCGCGGAAAGGATTCTGTCGAGACGGTCGAGCACAGGAAGAGATTTTCTGAGCCTTACAGAAATTTGTTGAGACGTCGGTCGAGAACGGGAAGAAATCTGTCAAGACGTCGGTCGAGCCGAGGAATAAATTTGTTAAAGCTTTGGTTGAGATGGGAACAAATTTGTCGATCGTGACACAAATTTGTCGAGACGTTAGAGCACGGGAAGAAATTTGTCGAGACGTCGATAGAGCGCGGAACGGATTCTGTCGAGACGGTCGAGCACAGGAAGAGATTTTCTGAGCCTTACAGAAATTTCTCGAGACGTCGGTCGAGCATGGGAAGGAATCTATCGAGAGTCACAGAATTTTTTCGAGACGTGGGTCGAGCGCGAGAAAGAATCTGTCGAGAGTGACATAATTTGTCGAGACGTTGTCGAGCGCAGGAAGAAATTTGCCGACATATCAGTCGAGAGCAGGAAAAAATTCTTCGAGCGTGACAGATATTTGTCGAGATGTCAGTCTAAAGCAGGAAGAAAACTGTTCAGACGGCCGAGCGCGGGAGGAGTTTTATCGAGAGTGACGGGAAGAAATTTGTCGAGACGTCGGTCGAGCACGGGAAGGAATCTGTCGAGAAGTCACTCGAGCGCGGGGAGAAATCTGTTGAGCGTTACAGTAATTTTTTGAGACGTCGGTCGAGCGCAGGAACAAATTTATCGAGAAGGTCGCACGCACAAAGAGATTTGTCGAGAGTGACACAAATTTGTTGAGACGTTGGTCGAGCACGGGAATAAATCTGTCGAGGCACTTCAGCTCAGGGAGAGATTTGTCGAGCGAGACAGAAATTTGTCGAGACGTCGATCGAGCGCGGAACGGATTCTGTCGAGACGGTCGAGTAAGAGCGGGGAGAAATTTATCGAGCGTTACAGTAATTTGTTGAGACGTCGGTCGAGCGCGGGAACAAATTTGTCGAGAAGGTCGCACGCACAAAGAGATTTGTCGAGAGTGACACAAATTTGTCGAGACGTTGGTCGAGCACAGGAATAAATCTGTCGAGGCACTTGAGCTCAGGGAGAGATTTGTCGAGCGAGACAGAAATTTGTCGAGATGTCGGTCGAGCACGGGAAGAAATCTGTCGAGAAGTCAGTCAAGAGCGGGGAGAAATTTATCGAGCGTTACAGTAATTTGTTGAGACGTCGGTCGAGCGCGGGAACAAATTTGTCGAGAAGGTCGCACGCACAAAGAGATTTGTCGAGAGTGACACAAATTTGTCGAGACGTCGATCGAGCGCGGAACGGATTCTGTCGAGACGGTCGAGCACAGGAAGAGATTTTCTGAGCCTTACAGAAATTTGTCGAGACGTCGGTCGAGCATGGGAAGAAATTTGTCGAGCGTTACAGAAATTTCTCGAGACGTCTGTCGAGCGCAGGGAGCAATCTGCTGAGACGGTCGAGAGCGGGAACAAATGTGTCAAGAGTGACAGAAGTTTGTCGAGACGTCAGTCGTGCGCAGTTCGAAATTTAAGACAGTGACAGAAATTTGTTGAGACGCCGGTCAAGCACGGGAAGAAATTTGCTGAGAGTGACAGAAATTTGTCGACACGTCAGTCGAGCTGAGGAATAAATTTGTTAAGGCTTTGGTTTACATGGGAACAAATTTATCGACAGTGACAGAAATTTGTCGAGACGTAGGTCGAGCACGGGAATAAAACTGTCGAGGCACTTGAGCTCAGGGAGAGATTTGTCGAGCGAGACAGAAATTTGTCGAGACGTCGGTCGAGCATGGGAAGAAATCTGTCAAGACGTCTATCGAGCCGAGGAATAAATTTGTTAAAGCTTTGGTTGAGATGGGAACAAATTTGTCGATCGTGACACAAATTTGTCGAGACGTTGGTAGAGCACGGGAAGAAATTTGCCGACATATCAGTCGAGAGCAGGAAAAAATTCTTCGAGCGTGACAGATATTTGTCGAGATGTCAGTCTAAAGCAGGAAGAAAACTGTTCAGACGGCCGAGCGCGGGAGGAGTTTTATCGAGAGTGACGGGAAGAAATTTGTCGAGACGTCGGTCGAGCACGGGAAGGAATCTGTCGAGAAGTCACGGGAGCGCGGGGAGAAATCTGTTGAGCGTTACAGTAATTTGTTGAGACGTCGGTCGAGCGCGGGAACAAATTTATCGAGAAGGTCGCACGCACAAAGAGATTTGTCGAGAGTGACAGAAATTTGTCGAGACGTCGGTCGAGCGCGGAAAGGATTCTGTCGAGACGGTCGAGCACAGGAAGAGATTTTCTGAGCCTTACAGAAATTTGTTGAGACGTCGGTCGAGAACGGGAAGAAATCTGTCAAGACGTCGGTCGAGCCGAGGAATAAATTTGTTAAAGCTTTGGTTGAGATGGGAACAAATTTGTCGATCGTGACACAAATTTGTCGAGACGTTAGAGCACGGGAAGAAATTTGTCGAGACGTCGATAGAGCGCGGAACGGATTCTGTCGAGACGGTCGAGCACAGGAAGAGATTTTCTGAGCCTTACAGAAATTTCTCGAGACGTCGGTCGAGCATGGGAAGGAATCTATCGAGAGTCACAGAATTTTTTCGAGACGTGGGTCGAGCGCGAGAAAGAATCTGTCGAGAGTGACATAATTTGTCGAGACGTTGTCGAGCGCAGGAAGAAATTTGCCGACATATCAGTCGAGAGCAGGAAAAAATTCTTCGAGCGTGACAGATATTTGTCGAGATGTCAGTCTAAAGCAGGAAGAAAACTGTTCAGACGGCCGAGCGCGGGAGGAGTTTTATCGAGAGTGACGGGAAGAAATTTGTCGAGACGTCGGTCGAGCACGGGAAGGAATCTGTCGAGAAGTCACTCGAGCGCGGGGAGAAATCTGTTGAGCGTTACAGTAATTTTTTGAGACGTCGGTCGAGCGCAGGAACAAATTTATCGAGAAGGTCGCACGCACAAAGAGATTTGTCGAGAGTGACACAAATTTGTTGAGACGTTGGTCGAGCACGGGAATAAATCTGTCGAGGCACTTCAGCTCAGGGAGAGATTTGTCGAGCGAGACAGAAATTTGTCGAGACGTCGATCGAGCGCGGAACGGATTCTGTCGAGACGGTCGAGTAAGAGCGGGGAGAAATTTATCGAGCGTTACAGTAATTTGTTGAGACGTCGGTCGAGCGCGGGAACAAATTTGTCGAGAAGGTCGCACGCACAAAGAGATTTGTCGAGAGTGACACAAATTTGTCGAGACGTTGGTCGAGCACAGGAATAAATCTGTCGAGGCACTTGAGCTCAGGGAGAGATTTGTCGAGCGAGACAGAAATTTGTCGAGATGTCGGTCGAGCACGGGAAGAAATCTGTCGAGAAGTCAGTCAAGAGCGGGGAGAAATTTATCGAGCGTTACAGTAATTTGTTGAGACGTCGGTCGAGCGCGGGAACAAATTTGTCGAGAAGGTCGCACGCACAAAGAGATTTGTCGAGAGTGACACAAATTTGTCGAGACGTCGATCGAGCGCGGAACGGATTCTGTCGAGACGGTCGAGCACAGGAAGAGATTTTCTGAGCCTTACAGAAATTTGTCGAGACGTCGGTCGAGCATGGGAAGAAATTTGTCGAGCGTTACAGAAATTTCTCGAGACGTCTGTCGAGCGCAGGGAGCAATCTGCTGAGACGGTCGAGAGCGGGAACAAATTTGTCAAGAGTGACAGAAGTTTGTCGAGACGTCAGTCGTGCGCAGTTCGAAATTTAAGACAGTGACAGAAATTTGTTGAGACGCCGGTCAAGCACGGGAAGAAATTTGCTGAGAGTGACAGAAATTTGTCGACACGTCAGTCGAGCTGAGGAATAAATTTGTTAAGGCTTTGGTTTACATGGGAACAAATTTATCGACAGTGACAGAAATTTGTCGAGACGTAGGTCGAGCACGGGAATAAAACTGTCGAGGCACTTGAGCTCAGGGAGAGATTTGTCGAGCGAGACAGAAATTTGTCGAGACGTCGGTCGAGCATGGGAAGAAATCTGTCAAGACGTCTATCGAGCCGAGGAATAAATTTGTTAAAGCTTTGGTTGAGATGGGAACAAATTTGTCGATCGTGACACAAATTTGTCGAGACGTTGGTAGAGCACGGGAAGAAATTTGCCGACATATCAGTCGAGAGCAGGAAAAAATTCTTCGAGCGTGACAGATATTTGTCGAGATGTCAGTCTAAAGCAGGAAGAAAACTGTTCAGACGGCCGAGCGCGGGAGGAGTTTTATCGAGAGTGACGGGAAGAAATTTGTCGAGACGTCGGTCGAGCACGGGAAGGAATCTGTCGAGAAGTCACGGGAGCGCGGGGAGAAATCTGTTGAGCGTTACAGTAATTTGTTGAGACGTCGGTCGAGCGCGGGAACAAATTTATCGAGAAGGTCGCACGCACAAAGAGATTTGTCGAGAGTGACAGAAATTTGTCGAGACGTCGGTCGAGCGCGGAAAGGATTCTGTCGAGACGGTCGAGCACAGGAAGAGATTTTCTGAGCCTTACAGAAATTTGTTGAGACGTCGGTCGAGAACGGGAAGAAATCTGTCAAGACGTCGGTCGAGCCGAGGAATAAATTTGTTAAAGCTTTGGTTGAGATGGGAACAAATTTGTCGATCGTGACACAAATTTGTCGAGACGTTAGAGCACGGGAAGAAATTTGTCGAGACGTCGATAGAGCGCGGAACGGATTCTGTCGAGACGGTCGAGCACAGGAAGAGATTTTCTGAGCCTTACAGAAATTTCTCGAGACGTCGGTCGAGCATGGGAAGGAATCTATCGAGAGTCACAGAATTTTTTCGAGACGTGGGTCGAGCGCGAGAAAGAATCTGTCGAGAGTGACATAATTTGTCGAGACGTTGTCGAGCGCAGGAAGAAATTTGCCGACATATCAGTCGAGAGCAGGAAAAAATTCTTCGAGCGTGACAGATATTTGTCGAGATGTCAGTCTAAAGCAGGAAGAAAACTGTTCAGACGGCCGAGCGCGGGAGGAGTTTTATCGAGAGTGACGGGAAGAAATTTGTCGAGACGTCGGTCGAGCACGGGAAGGAATCTGTCGAGAAGTCACTCGAGCGCGGGGAGAAATCTGTTGAGCGTTACAGTAATTTTTTGAGACGTCGGTCGAGCGCAGGAACAAATTTATCGAGAAGGTCGCACGCACAAAGAGATTTGTCGAGAGTGACACAAATTTGTTGAGACGTTGGTCGAGCACGGGAATAAATCTGTCGAGGCACTTCAGCTCAGGGAGAGATTTGTCGAGCGAGACAGAAATTTGTCGAGACGTCGATCGAGCGCGGAACGGATTCTGTCGAGACGGTCGAGTAAGAGCGGGGAGAAATTTATCGAGCGTTACAGTAATTTGTTGAGACGTCGGTCGAGCGCGGGAACAAATTTGTCGAGAAGGTCGCACGCACAAAGAGATTTGTCGAGAGTGACACAAATTTGTCGAGACGTTGGTCGAGCACAGGAATAAATCTGTCGAGGCACTTGAGCTCAGGGAGAGATTTGTCGAGCGAGACAGAAATTTGTCGAGATGTCGGTCGAGCACGGGAAGAAATCTGTCGAGAAGTCAGTCAAGAGCGGGGAGAAATTTATCGAGCGTTACAGTAATTTGTTGAGACGTCGGTCGAGCGCGGGAACAAATTTGTCGAGAAGGTCGCACGCACAAAGAGATTTGTCGAGAGTGACACAAATTTGTCGAGACGTCGATCGAGCGCGGAACGGATTCTGTCGAGACGGTCGAGCACAGGAAGAGATTTTCTGAGCCTTACAGAAATTTGTCGAGACGTCGGTCGAGCATGGGAAGAAATTTGTCGAGCGTTACAGAAATTTCTCGAGACGTCTGTCGAGCGCAGGGAGCAATCTGCTGAGACGGTCGAGAGCGGGAACAAATGTGTCAAGAGTGACAGAAGTTTGTCGAGACGTCAGTCGTGCGCAGTTCGAAATTTAAGACAGTGACAGAAATTTGTTGAGACGCCGGTCAAGCACGGGAAGAAATTTGCTGAGAGTGACAGAAATTTGTCGACACGTCAGTCGAGCTGAGGAATAAATTTGTTAAGGCTTTGGTTTACATGGGAACAAATTTATCGACAGTGACAGAAATTTGTCGAGACGTAGGTCGAGCACGGGAATAAAACTGTCGAGGCACTTGAGCTCAGGGAGAGATTTGTCGAGCGAGACAGAAATTTGTCGAGACGTCGGTCGAGCATGGGAAGAAATCTGTCAAGACGTCTATCGAGCCGAGGAATAAATTTGTTAAAGCTTTGGTTGAGATGGGAACAAATTTGTCGATCGTGACACAAATTTGTCGAGACGTTGGTAGAGCACGGGAAGAAATTTGCCGACATATCAGTCGAGAGCAGGAAAAAATTCTTCGAGCGTGACAGATATTTGTCGAGATGTCAGTCTAAAGCAGGAAGAAAACTGTTCAGACGGCCGAGCGCGGGAGGAGTTTTATCGAGAGTGACGGGAAGAAATTTGTCGAGACGTCGGTCGAGCACGGGAAGGAATCTGTCGAGAAGTCACGGGAGCGCGGGGAGAAATCTGTTGAGCGTTACAGTAATTTGTTGAGACGTCGGTCGAGCGCGGGAACAAATTTATCGAGAAGGTCGCACGCACAAAGAGATTTGTCGAGAGTGACAGAAATTTGTCGAGACGTTGGTCGAGCACGGGAATAAATCTGTCGAGGCACTTGAGCTCAGGGAGAGATTTGTCGAGCGAGACAGAAATTTGTCGAGACGTCGGTCGAGCGCGGAACGGATTCTGTCGATACGGTCGAGTAAGAGCGGGGAGAAATTTATCGAGCGTTACAGTAATTTGTTGAGACGTCGGTCGAGCGCGGGAACAAATTTGTCGAGAAGGTCGCACGCACAAAGAGATTTGTCGAGAGTGACACAAATTTGTCGAGACGTCGGTCGAGAAGGGGAATAAATCTGTCAAGACGTCGGTCGAGCCGAAGAATAAATTTGTTAAAGCTTTGGTTGAGATGGGAACAAATTTGTCGATCGTGACACAAATTTGTCGAGACGTTGGTAGAGCACGGGAAGAAATTTGTCGAGACGTCGATAGAGCGCGGAACGGATTCTGTCGAGACGGTCGAGCACAGGAAGAGATTTTCTGAGCCTTACAGAAATTTCTCGAGACGTCGGTCAAGCTTGGGAAGGAATCTGTCAAAAGTGACAGAAATTTCTCAAGACGTTGGTCGAGCGCAGGAAGAAATTTGCCGACATATCAGTCGAGAGCAGGAAAAATTTTTCGAGCGTGACAGAAATTTGTCGAGACGTCGGTCGAGCCCGGGAAGAAATCTGTCGAGAAGTCAGTCAAGAGCGGAGAGAAATCTGTTGAGTGTTACAGTAATTTGTTGAGACGTCGGTCGAGCGTGGGAACAAATTTATCGAGAAGGACGCACGCACAAAGAGATTTGTCGAGAGTGACAGAAATTTGTCGAGACGTTGGTCGAGCACGGGAAGAAATCTGTCGAGGCACTTGAGCTCAGGGAGAGATTTGTCGAGCGAGACAGAAATTTGTCGAGATGTCGGTCGAGCACGGGAATAAATCTGTCGAGAAGTCAGTCAAGAGCGGGGAGAAATTTATCGAGCGTTACAGTAATTTGTTGAGACGTCGGTCGAGCGCGGGAACAAATTTGTCGAGAAGGTCGCACGCACAAAGAGATTTGTCGAGAGTGACAGAAATTTGTCGAGACGTCGGTCGAGCGCGGAAAGGATTCTGTCGAGACGTCGATCGAGCCGAGGAATAAATTTGTTAAAGCTTTGGTTGAGATGGGAACAAATTTGTCGATCGTGACACAAATTTGTCGAGACGTTAGAGCACGGGAAAAAATTTGTCGAGACGTCGATCGAGCGCGGAACGGATTCTGTCGAGAAGTCACTCGAGCGCGGGGAGAAATCTGTTGAGCGTTACAGTAATCTTTTGAGACGTCGGTCGAGCGCGGGAACAAATTTATCGAGAAGGTCGCACGCACAAAGAGATTTGTCGAGAGTGACACAAATTTGTCGAGACGTTGGTCGAGCACGGGAATAAATCTTTTGAGGCACTTGAGCTCAGGGAGAGATTTGTCGAGCGAGACAGAAATTTGTCGAGACGTCGATCGAGCGCGGAACGGATTCTGTCGAGACGGTCGAGTAAGAGCGGGGAGAAATTTATCGAGCGTTACAGTAATTTGTTGAGACGTCGGTCGAGCGCGGGAAGAAATCTGTCGAGAAGTCAGTCAAGAGCGGGGAGAAATTTATCGAGCGTTACAGTAATTTGTTGAGACGTCGGTCGAGCGCGGGAACAAATTTGTCGAGAAGGTCGCACGCACAAAGAGATTTGTCGAGAGTGACACAAATTTGTCGAGACGTCGGTCGAGCGCGGAACGGATTCTGTCGAGACGGTCGAGCACAGGAAGAGATTTTCTGAGCCTTACAGAAATTTCTCGAGACGTCGGTCGAGCATGGGAAGGAATCTATCGAGAGTCGCAGAATTTTTTCGAGACGTGGGTCGAGCGCAAGAAAGAATCTGTCGAGAGTGACAGAAATTTGTCGAGACGTTGTCGAGCGCAGGAAGAAATTTGCCGACATATCAGTCGAGAGCAGGAAAAAATTCTTCGAGCGTGACAGATATTTGTCGAGATGTCAGTCTAAAGCAGGAAGAAAACTGTTCAGACGGCCGAGCGCGGGAGGAGTTTTATCGAGAGTGACGGGAAGAAATTTGTCGAGACGTCGGTCGAGCACGGGAATAAATCTGTCGAGGCACTTGAGCTCAGGGAGAGATTTGTCGAGCGAGACAGAAATTTGTCGAGATGTCGGTCGAGCACGGGAAGAAATCTGTCGAGAAGTCAGTCAAGAGCGGGGAGAAATTTATCGAGCGTTACAGTAATTTGTTGAGACGTCGGTCGAGCGCGGGAACAAATTTGTCGAGAAGGTTGCACGCACAAAGAGATTTGTCGAGAGTGACATAAATTTGTTGAGACGTTGGTAGAGTACGGGAAGATATTTGTCAGGACGTCGATCGAGCGCGGAACGGATTCTGTCGAGACGGTCGAGCACAGGTAGAGATTTTCTGAGCCTTACAGAAATTTGTCGAGACATCGGTCGAGCATGGGAAGAAATTTGTCGAGCGTTACAGAAATTTCTCGAGACGTCTGTCGAGCGCAGGGAGCAATCTGCTGAGACGGTCGAGAGCGGGAACAAATTTGTCAAGAGCGACAGAAGTTTGTCGAGACGTCGGTCGTGCGCAGTTCGAAATTTATCGACAGTGACAGAAATTTGGTGAGACGCCGGTCAAGCACGGGAAGAAATTTGCTGAGAGTGACAGAAATTTGTCGAGACGTCGGTCGAGCTGAGGAATAAATTTGTTAAGGCTTTGGTTTACATGGGAACAAATATATCGACAGTGACAGAAATTTGTCGAGACGTCGGTCGAGCACGGGAATAAATCTGTCGAGGCACTTGAGCTCAGGGAGAGATTTGTCGAGCGAGACAGAAATTTGTCGAGATGTCGGTCGAGCACGGGAAGGA
This sequence comes from Rhea pennata, assembly GCF_028389875.1. Taxonomy (NCBI): domain Eukaryota; kingdom Metazoa; phylum Chordata; class Aves; order Rheiformes; family Rheidae; genus Rhea; species Rhea pennata. Next base: position 704,384 of record NC_084683.1, read on the forward strand.
ATCTGTCGAGAAGTCAGTCAAGAGTGGGGAGAAATTTATCGAGCGTTACAGTAATTTGTTGAGACGTCGGTCGAGCGCGGGAACAAATTTGTCGAGAAGGTCGCATGCACAAAGAGATTTGTCGAGAGTGACACAAATTTGTCGAGACGTCGGTCGAGCGCGGAAAGGATTCTGTCGAGATGGTCGAGCACAGGAAGAGATTTTCTGAGCCTTACAGAAATTTGTCGAGACGTCGGTCGAGAACGGGAAGAAATCTGTCAAGACGTCGGTCGAGCCGAGGAATAAATTTGTTAAAGCTTTGGTTGAGATGGGAACAAATTTGTCGATCGTGACACAAATTTGTCGAGACGTTGGTAGAGCACGGGAAGAAATCTGTCGAGACGTCGATCGAGCGCGGAACGGATTCTGTCGAGACGGTCGAGCACAGGAAGAGATTTTCTGAGCCTTACAGAAATTTCTCGAGACGTCGGTCTAGCTTGGGAAGGAATCTGTCGAGAGTCACAGAATTTTTTCGAGACGTGGGTCGAGCGCGAGAAAGAATCTGTCAAGAGTGACAGAAATTTGTCGAGACGTTGGTCGAGCGCAGGAAGAAATTTGCCGACATATCAGTCGAGAGCAGGAAAAAATTCTTCGAGCGTGACAGATATTTGTCGAGATGTCAGTCTAAAGCAGGAAGAAAACTGTTCAGACGGCCGAGCGCCGGAGGAGTTTTATCGAGAGTGACGGGAAGAAATTTTTCGAGACGTCGGTCGAGCACGGGAAGGAATCTGTCGAGAAGTCACTGGAGCGCGGGGAGAAATCTGTTGAGCGTTACAGTAATTTTTTGAGACGTCGGTCGAGCGCGGGAACAAATTTATCGAGAAGGTCGCACGCACAAAGAGATTTGTTGAGAGTGACACAAATTTGTCGAGACGTTGGTCGAGCACGGGAATAAATCTGTCGAGGCACTTCAGCTCAGGGAGAGATTTGTCGAGCGAGACAGAAATTTGTCGAGATGTCGGTCGAGCACGGGAATAAATCTGTCGAGAAGTCAGTCAAGAGCGGGGAGAAATTTATCGAGCGTTACAGTAATTTGTTGAGACGTCGGTCGAGCGCGGGAACAAATTTGTCGAGAAGGTCGCACGCACAAAGAGATTTGTCGAGAGTGACATAAATTTGTTGAGACGTTGGTAGAGTACGGGAAGATATTTGTCGAGACGTCGATCGAGCGCGGAACGGATTCTGTCGAGACGGTCGAGCACAGGTAGAGATTTTCTGAGCCTTACAGAAATTTGTCGAGACGTCGGTCGAGCATGGGAAGAAATTTGTCGAGCGTTACAGAAATTTCTCGAGACGTCTGTCGAGCGCAGGGAGCAATCTGCTGAGACGGTCGAGAGCGGGAACAAATTTGTCAAGAGCGACAGAAGTTTGTCGAGACGTCGGTCGTGCGCAGTTCGAAATTTATCGACAGTGACAGAAATTTGTTGAGACGCCGGTCAAGCACGGGAAGAAATTTGCTGAGAGTGACAGAAATTTGTCGAGACGTCGGTCGAGCTGAGGAATAAATTTGTTAAGGCTTTGGTTTACATGGGAACAAATATATCGACAGTGACAGAAATTTGTCGAGACGTCGGTCGAGCACGGGAATAAATCTGTCGAGGCACTTGAGCTCAGGGAGAGATTTGTCGAGCGAGACAGAAATTTGTCGAGATGTCGGTCGAGCACGGGAATAAATCTGTCGAGAAGTCAGTCAAGAGTGGGGAGAAATTTATCGAGCGTTACAGTAATTTGTTGAGACGTCGGTCGAGCACGGGAAGGAATCTGTCGAGAAGTCACTCGAGCGCGGGGAGAAATTTATCGAGCGTTACAGTAATTTGTTGAGACGTCGGTCGAGCGCGGGAACAAATTTATCGAGAAGGTCGCACGCACAAAGAGATTTGTCGAGAGTGACACAAATTTGTCGAGACGTTGGTCGAGCACGGGAATAAATCTGTCGAGGCACTTCAGCTCAGGGAGAGATTTGTCGAGCGAGACAGAAATTTGTCGAGACGTCGATCGAGCGCGGAACGGATTCTGTCGAGATGGTCGAGTAAGAGCGGGGAGAAATTTATCGAGCGTTACAGTAATTTGTTGAGACGTCGGTCGAGCGCGGGAACAAATTTGTCGAGAAGGTCGCACGCACAAAGAGATTTGTCGAGAGTGACACAAATTTGTCGAGACGTTGGTCGAGCACAGGAATAAATCTGTCGAGGCACTTGAGCTCAGGGAGAGATTTGTCGAGTGAGACAGAAATTTGTCGAGATGTCGGTCGAGCACGGGAAGAAATCTGTCGAGAAGTCAGTCAAGAGCGGGGAGAAATTTATCGAGCGTTACAGTAATTTGTTGAGACGTCGGTCGAGCGCGGGAACAAATTTGTCGAGAAGGTCGCACGCACAAAGAGATTTGTCGAGAGTGACACAAATTTGTCGAGACGTCGATCGAGCGCGGAAAGGATTCTGTCGAGACGGTCGAGCACAGGAAGAGATTTTCTGAGCCTTACAGAAATTTGTCGAGACGTCGGTCGAGAACGGGAAGAAATCTGTCAAGACGTCGGTCGAGCCGAGGAATAAATTTGTTAAAGCTTTGGTTGAGATGGGAACAAATTTGTCGATCGTGACACAAATTTGTCGAGACGTTGGTAGAGCACGGGAAGAAATTTGCCGACATATCAGTCGAGAGCAGGAAAAAATTCTTCGAGCGTGACAGATATTTGTCGAGATGTCAGTCTAAAGCAGGAAGAAAACTGTTCAGACGGCCGAGCGCGGGAGGAGTTTTATCGAGAGTGACGGGAAGAAATTTGTCGAGACGTCGGTCGAGCATGGGAAGGAATCTGTCAAGAAGTCACTCGAGCGTGGGGAGAAATTTATCGAGCGTTACAGTAATATGTTGAGACGTCGGTCGAGCGCGGGAACAAATTTATCGAGAAGGTCGCACGCACAAAGAGATTTGTCGAGAGTGACACAAATTTGTCGAGACGTTGGTCGAGCACGGGAATAAATCTGTCGAGGCACTTGAGCTCAGGGAGAGATTTGTCGAGCGAGACAGAAATTTGTCGAGACGTCGGTCGAGCGCGGAACGGATTCTGTCGAGACGGTCGAGTAAGAGCGGGGAGAAATTTATCGAGCGTTACAGTAATTTGTTGAGACGTCGGTCGAGCGCGGGAACAAATTTGTCGAGAAGGTCGCACGCACAAAGAGATTTGTCGAGAGTGACACAAATTTGTCGAGACGTTGGTCGAGCACAGGAATAAATCTGTCGAGGCACTTGAGCTCAGGGAGAGATTTGTCGAGCGAGACAGAAATTTGTCAAGATGTCGGTCGAGCACGGGAATAAATCTGTCGAGAAGTCAGTCAAGAGCGGGGAGAAATTTATCGAGCGTTACAGTAATTTGTTGAGACGTCGGTCGAGCGCGGGAACAAATTTGTCGAGAAGGTCGCACGCACAAAGAGATTTGTCGAGAGTGACACAAATTTGTCGAGACGTCGATCGAGCGCGGAAAGGATTCTGTCGAGACGGTCGAGCACAGGAAGAGATTTTCTGAGCCTTACAGAAATTTGTCGAGACGTCGGTCGAGAACGGGAAGAAATCTGTCAAGACGTCGGTCGAGCCGAGGAATAAATTTGTTAAAGCTTCGGTTGAGATGGGAACAAATTTGTCGATCGTGACACAAATTTGTCGAGACGTTGGTAGAGCACGGGAAGAAATTTGCCGACATATCAGTCGAGAGCAGGAAAAAATTCTTCGAGCGTGACAGATATTTGTCGAGATGTCAGTCTAAAGCATTAAGAAAACTGTTCAGACGGCCGAGCGCGGGAGGAGTTTTATCGAGAGTGACGGGAAGAAATTTGTCGAGACGTCGGTCGAGCACGGGAAGGAATCTGTCGAGAAGTCACTCGAGCGCGGGGAGAAATTTATCGAGCGTTACAGTAATTTGTTGAGACGTCGGTCGAGCGCGGGAACAAATTTGTCGAGAAGGTCGCACGCACAAAGAGATTTGTCGAGAGTGACAGAAATTTGTCGAGACGCTGGTCGAGCACGGGAAGAAATATGTCGATACACTGGAGCTCAGGGAGAGATTTGTCGAGCGAGACAGAAATTTGTCGAGACGTCGGTCGAGCACGGGAAGAAATCTGTCGAGAAGTCAGTCAAGAGCGGGGAGAAATTTATCGAGCGTTACAGTAATTTGTTGAGACGTCGGTCGAGCGCGGGAACAAATTTGTCGAGAAGGTCGCACGCACAAAGAGATTTGTCGAGAGTGACACAAATTTGTCGAGACGTCGGTCGAGCGCGGAACGGATTCTGTCGAGACGGTCGAGCACAGGAAGAGATTTTCTGAGCCTTACAGAAATTTCTCGAGACGTCGGTCGAGCATGGGAAGGAATCTATCGAGAGTCGCAGAATTTTTTCGAGACGTGGGTCGAGCGCAAGAAAGAATCTGTCGAGAGTGACAGAAATTTGTCGAGACGTTGTCGAGCGCAGGAAGAAATTTGCCGACATATCAGTCGAGAGCAGGAAAAAATTCTTCGAGCGTGACAGATATTTGTCGAGATGTCAGTCTAAAGCAGGAAGAAAACTGTTCAGACGGCCGAGCGCGGGAGGAGTTTTATCGAGAGTGACGGGAAGAAATTTGTCGAGACGTCGGTCGAGCACGGGAATAAATCTGTCGAGGCACTTGAGCTCAGGGAGAGATTTGTCGAGCGAGACAGAAATTTGTCGAGATGTCGGTCGAGCACGGGAAGAAATCTGTCGAGAAGTCAGTCAAGAGCGGGGAGAAATTTATCGAGCGTTACAGTAATTTGTTGAGACGTCGGTCGAGCGCGGGAACAAATTTGTCGAGAAGGTTGCACGCACAAAGAGATTTGTCGAGAGTGACATAAATTTGTTGAGACGTTGGTAGAGTACGGGAAGATATTTGTCAGGACGTCGATCGAGCGCGGAACGGATTCTGTCGAGACGGTCGAGCACAGGTAGAGATTTTCTGAGCCTTACAGAAATTTGTCGAGACATCGGTCGAGCATGGGAAGAAATTTGTCGAGCGTTACAGAAATTTCTCGAGACGTCTGTCGAGCGCAGGGAGCAATCTGCTGAGACGGTCGAGAGCGGGAACAAATTTGTCAAGAGCGACAGAAGTTTGTCGAGACGTCGGTCGTGCGCAGTTCGAAATTTATCGACAGTGACAGAAATTTGTTGAGACGCCGGTCAAGCACGGGAAGAAATTTGCTGAGAGTGACAGAAATTTGTCGAGACGTCGGTCGAGCTGAGGAATAAATTTGTTAAGGCTTTGGTTTACATGGGAACAAATATATCGACAGTGACAGAAATTTGTCGAGACGTCGGTCGAGCACGGGAATAAATCTGTCGAGGCACTTGAGCTCAGGGAGAGATTTGTCGAGCGAGACAGAAATTTGTCGAGATGTCGGTCGAGCACGGGAATAAATCTGTCGAGAAGTCAGTCAAGAGTGGGGAGAAATTTATCGAGCGTTACAGTAATTTGTTGAGACGTCGGTCGAGCGCGGGAACAAATTTGTCGAGAAGGTCGCATGCACAAAGAGATTTGTCGAGAGTGACACAAATTTGTCGAGACGTCGGTCGAGCGCGGAAAGGATTCTGTCGAGATGGTCGAGCACAGGAAGAGATTTTCTGAGCCTTACAGAAATTTGTCGAGACGTCGGTCGAGAACGGGAAGAAATCTGTCAAGACGTCGGTCGAGCCGAGGAATAAATTTGTTAAAGCTTTGGTTGAGATGGGAACAAATTTGTCGATCGTGACACAAATTTGTCGAGACGTTGGTAGAGCACGGGAAGAAATCTGTCGAGACGTCGATCGAGCGCGGAACGGATTCTGTCGAGACGGTCGAGCACAGGAAGAGATTTTCTGAGCCTTACAGAAATTTCTCGAGACGTCGGTCTAGCTTGGGAAGGAATCTGTCGAGAGTCACAGAATTTTTTCGAGACGTGGGTCGAGCGCGAGAAAGAATCTGTCAAGAGTGACAGAAATTTGTCGAGACGTTGGTCGAGCGCAGGAAGAAATTTGCCGACATATCAGTCGAGAGCAGGAAAAAATTCTTCGAGCGTGACAGATATTTGTCGAGATGTCAGTCTAAAGCAGGAAGAAAACTGTTCAGACGGCCGAGCGCCGGAGGAGTTTTATCGAGAGTGACGGGAAGAAATTTTTCGAGACGTCGGTCGAGCACGGGAAGGAATCTGTCGAGAAGTCACTGGAGCGCGGGGAGAAATCTGTTGAGCGTTACAGTAATTTTTTGAGACGTCGGTCGAGCGCGGGAACAAATTTATCGAGAAGGTCGCACGCACAAAGAGATTTGTTGAGAGTGACACAAATTTGTCGAGACGTTGGTCGAGCACGGGAATAAATCTGTCGAGGCACTTCAGCTCAGGGAGAGATTTGTCGAGCGAGACAGAAATTTGTCGAGATGTCGGTCGAGCACGGGAATAAATCTGTCGAGAAGTCAGTCAAGAGCGGGGAGAAATTTATCGAGCGTTACAGTAATTTGTTGAGACGTCGGTCGAGCGCGGGAACAAATTTGTCGAGAAGGTCGCACGCACAAAGAGATTTGTCGAGAGTGACATAAATTTGTTGAGACGTTGGTAGAGTACGGGAAGATATTTGTCGAGACGTCGATCGAGCGCGGAACGGATTCTGTCGAGACGGTCGAGCACAGGTAGAGATTTTCTGAGCCTTACAGAAATTTGTCGAGACGTCGGTCGAGCATGGGAAGAAATTTGTCGAGCGTTACAGAAATTTCTCGAGACGTCTGTCGAGCGCAGGGAGCAATCTGCTGAGACGGTCGAGAGCGGGAACAAATTTGTCAAGAGCGACAGAAGTTTGTCGAGACGTCGGTCGTGCGCAGTTCGAAATTTATCGACAGTGACAGAAATTTGTTGAGACGCCGGTCAAGCACGGGAAGAAATTTGCTGAGAGTGACAGAAATTTGTCGAGACGTCGGTCGAGCTGAGGAATAAATTTGTTAAGGCTTTGGTTTACATGGGAACAAATATATCGACAGTGACAGAAATTTGTCGAGACGTCGGTCGAGCACGGGAATAAATCTGTCGAGGCACTTGAGCTCAGGGAGAGATTTGTCGAGCGAGACAGAAATTTGTCGAGATGTCGGTCGAGCACGGGAATAAATCTGTCGAGAAGTCAGTCAAGAGTGGGGAGAAATTTATCGAGCGTTACAGTAATTTGTTGAGACGTCGGTCGAGCACGGGAAGGAATCTGTCGAGAAGTCACTGGAGCGCGGGGAGAAATTTATCGAGCGTTACAGTAATTTGTTGAGACGTCGGTCGAGCGCGGGAACAAATTTATCGAGAAGGTCGCACGCACAAAGAGATTTGTCGAGAGTGACACAAATTTGTCGAGACGTTGGTCGAGCACGGGAATAAATCTGTCGAGGCACTTCAGCTCAGGGAGAGATTTGTCGAGCGAGACAGAAATTTGTCGAGACGTCGATCGAGCGCGGAACGGATTCTGTCGAGATGGTCGAGTAAGAGCGGGGAGAAATTTATCGAGCGTTACAGTAATTTGTTGAGACGTCGGTCGAGCGCGGGAACAAATTTGTCGAGAAGGTCGCACGCACAAAGAGATTTGTCGAGAGTGACACAAATTTGTCGAGACGTTGGTCGAGCACAGGAATAAATCTGTCGAGGCACTTGAGCTCAGGGAGAGATTTGTCGAGTGAGACAGAAATTTGTCGAGATGTCGGTCGAGCACGGGAAGAAATCTGTCGAGAAGTCAGTCAAGAGCGGGGAGAAATTTATCGAGCGTTACAGTAATTTGTTGAGACGTCGGTCGAGCGCGGGAACAAATTTGTCGAGAAGGTCGCACGCACAAAGAGATTTGTCGAGAGTGACACAAATTTGTCGAGACGTCGATCGAGCGCGGAAAGGATTCTGTCGAGACGGTCGAGCACAGGAAGAGATTTTCTGAGCCTTACAGAAATTTGTCGAGACGTCGGTCGAGAACGGGAAGAAATCTGTCAAGACGTCGGTCGAGCCGAGGAATAAATTTGTTAAAGCTTTGGTTGAGATGGGAACAAATTTGTCGATCGTGACACAAATTTGTCGAGACGTTGGTAGAGCACGGGAAGAAATTTGCCGACATATCAGTCGAGAGCAGGAAAAAATTCTTCGAGCGTGACAGATATTTGTCGAGATGTCAGTCTAAAGCAGGAAGAAAACTGTTCAGACGGCCGAGCGCGGGAGGAGTTTTATCGAGAGTGACGGGAAGAAATTTGTCGAGACGTCGGTCGAGCACAGGAAGGAATCTGTCAAGAAGTCACTCGAGCGCGGGGAGAAATTTATCGAGCGTTACAGTAATATGTTGAGACGTCGGTCGAGCGCGGGAACAAATTTATCGAGAAGGTCGCACGCACAAAGAGATTTGTCGAGAGTGACACAAATTTGTCGAGACGTTGGTCGAGCACGGGAATAAATCTGTCGAGGCACTTGAGCTCAGGGAGAGATTTGTCGAGCGAGACAGAAATTTGTCGAGACGTCGGTCGAGCGCGGAACGGATTCTGTCGAGACGGTCGAGTAAGAGCGGGGAGAAATTTATCGAGCGTTACAGTAATTTGTTGAGACGTCGGTCGAGCGCGGGAACAAATTTGTCGAGAAGGTCGCACGCACAAAGAGATTTGTCGAGAGTGACACAAATTTGTCGAGACGTTGGTCGAGCACAGGAATAAATCTGTCGAGGCACTTGAGCTCAGGGAGAGATTTGTCGAGCGAGACAGAAATTTGTCAAGATGTCGGTCGAGCACGGGAATAAATCTGTCGAGAAGTCAGTCAAGAGCGGGGAGAAATTTATCGAGCGTTACAGTAATTTGTTGAGACGTCGGTCGAGCGCGGGAACAAATTTGTCGAGAAGGTCGCACGCACAAAGAGATTTGTCGAGAGTGACACAAATTTGTCGAGACGTCGATCGAGCGCGGAAAGGATTCTGTCGAGACGGTCGAGCACAGGAAGAGATTTTCTGAGCCTTACAGAAATTTGTCGAGACGTCGGTCGAGAACGGGAAGAAATCTGTCAAGACGTCGGTCGAGCCGAGGAATAAATTTGTTAAAGCTTCGGTTGAGATGGGAACAAATTTGTCGATCATGACACAAATTTGTCGAGACGTTGGTAGAGCACGGGAAGAAATTTGCCGACATATCAGTCGAGAGCAGGAAAAAATTCTTCGAGCGTGACAGATATTTGTCGAGATGTCAGTCTAAAGCATTAAGAAAACTGTTCAGACGGCCGAGCGCGGGAGGAGTTTTATCGAGAGTGACGGGAAGAAATTTGTCGAGACGTCGGTCGAGCACGGGAAGGAATCTGTCGAGAAGTCACTCGAGCGCGGGGAGAAATTTATCGAGCGTTACAGTAATTTGTTGAGACGTCGGTCGAGCGCGGGAACAAATTTGTCGAGAAGGTCGCACGCACAAAGAGATTTGTCGAGAGTGACAGAAATTTGTCGAGACGCTGGTCGAGCACGGGAAGAAATATGTCGATACACTGGAGCTCAGGGAGAGATTTGTCGAGCGAGACAGAAATTTGTCGAGACGTCGGTCGAGCACGGGAAGAAATCTGTCGAGAAGTCAGTCAAGAGCGGGGAGAAATTTATCGAGCGTTACAGTAATTTGTTGAGACGTCGGTCGAGCGCGGGAACAAATTTGTCGAGAAGGTCGCACGCACAAAGAGATTTGTCGAGAGTGACACAAATTTGTCGAGACGTCGGTCGAGCGCGGAAAGGATTCTTTCGAGACGGTCGAGCACAGGAAGAGATTTTCTGAGCCTTACAGAAATTTGTCGAGACGTCGGTCGAGCATGGGAAGAAATCTGTCAAGACGTCGGTCGAGCCGAGGAATAAATTTGTTAAAGCTTTGGTTGAGATGGGAACAAATTTGTCGATCGTGACACAAATTTGTCGAGACGTTAGAGCACGGGAAGAAATTTGTCGAGACGTCGATCGAGCGCGGAACGGATTCTGTCGAGACGGTCGAGCACAGGAAGAGATTTTCTGAGCCTTACAGAAATTTCTCGAGACGTCGGTCGAGCATGGGAAGGAATCTATCGAGAGTCACAGAATTTTTTCGAGACGTGGGTCGAGCGCGAGAAAGAATCTGTCGAGAGTGACAGAAATTTGTCGAGACGTTGTCGAGCGCAGGAAGAAATTTGCCGACATATCAGTCGAGAGCAGGAAAAAATTCTTCGAGCGTGACAGATATTTGTCGAGATGTCAGTCTAAAGCAGGAAGAAAACTGATCAGACGGCCGAGCGCGGGAGTAGTTTTATCGAGAGTGACGGGAAGAAATTTGTCGAGACGTCGGTCGAGCACGGGAAGGAATCTGTCGAGAAGTCACTCGAGCACGGGGAGAAATCTGTTGAGCGTTACAGTAATTTTTTGAGACGTCAGTCGAGCGCGGGAACAAATTTGTCGAGAAGGTCGCACGCACAAAGAGATTTGTCGAGAGTGACAGAAATTTGTCGAGACGTTGGTCGAGCACGGGAAGAAATTTGTCGAGATGTCGATCGAGCGCGGTATGGATTCTGTCGAGACGGTCGAGCACAGGAAGAGATTTTCTGAGCCTTACAGAAATTTCTCGAGACGTCTGTCGAGCGCAGGGAGCAATCTGCTGAGACGGTCGAGAGCGGGAACAAATGTGTCAAGAGTGACAGAAGTTTGTCGAGACGTCGGTCGTGCGCAGTTCGAAATTTAAGACAGTGACAGAAATTTGTTGAGACGCCGGTCAAGCACGGGAAGAAAATTGTTGAGAGTGACAGAAATTTGTCGAGACGTCAGTCGAGCTGAGGAATAAATTTGTTAAGGCTTTGGTTTACATGGGAACAAATTTATCCACAGTGACAGAAATTTGTCGAGACGTAGTTTCGAGCACGGGAATAAATCTGTCGAGGCACTTGAGCTCAGGGAGAGATTTGTCGAGCGAGACAGAAATTTGTCGAGACGTCGGTCGAGCACGGGAAGGAATCTGTCGAGAAGTCACTTGAGTGCGGGGAGAAATCTGTTGAGCGTTACAGTAATTTGTTGAGACGTCGGTCGAGCGCGGGAAGAAATTTGTCGAGAAGGTCGCACGCACAAAGAGATTTCTCGAGAGTGACACAAATTTGTCGAGATGTCGGTCGAGCGCGGAAAGGATTCTGTCGAGACGGTCGAGCACAGGAAGAGATTTTCTGAGCCTTACAGAAATTTGTCGAGACATCGGTCGAGAACGGGAATAAATCTGTCAAGACGTCGGTCGAGCCGAGGAATAAATTTGTTAAAGCTTTGGTTGAGATGGGAACAAATTTGTCGATCGTGACACAAATTTGTCGAGACGTTAGAGCACGGGAAGAAATTTGTCGAGACGTCGATCGAGCGCGGAACGGATTCTGTCGAGACGGTCGAGCACAGGAAGAGATTTTCTGAGCCTTACAGAAATTTCTCGAGACGTCGGTCGAGCATGGGAAGGAATCTATCGAGAGTCACAGAATTTTTTCGAGACGTGGGTCCAGCGCGAGAAAGAATCTGTCGAGAGTGACAGAAATTTGTCGAGACGTTGTCGAGCGCAGGAAGAAATTTGCCGACATATCAGTCGAGAGCAGGAAAAAATTCTTCGAGCGTGACAGATATTTGTCGAGATGTCAGTCTAAAGCAGGAAGAAAACTGTTCAGACGGCCGAGCGCGGGAGGAGTTTTATCGAGAGTGACGGGAAGAAATTTGTCGAGACGTCGGTCGAGCACAGGAAGGAATCTGTCGAGAAGTCACTCGAGCGCGGGGAGAAATCTGTTGAGCGTTACAGTAATTTTTTGAGACGTCGGTCGAGCGCGGGAACAAATTTATCGAGAAGGTCGCACGCACAAAGAGATTTGTCGAGAGTGACACAAATTTGTCGAGACGTTGGTCGAGCACGGGAATAAATCTGTCGAGGCACTTCAGCTCAGGGAAAGATTTGTCGAGCGAGACAGAAATTTGTCGAGACGTCGATCGAGCGCGGAACGGATTCTGTCGAGACGGACGAGTAAGAGCGGGGAGAAAATTATCGAGCGTTACAGTAATTTGTTGAGACGTCGGTCGAGCGTGGGAACAAATTTGTCGAGAAGGTCGCACGCACAAAGAGATTTGTCGAGAGTGACAGAAATTTGTCGAGACGTTGGTCGAGCAGGGGAATAAATCTGTCGAGGCACTTGAGCTCAGGGAGAGATTTGTCGAGCGAGACAGAAATTTGTCGAGATGTCGGTCGAGCACGGGAATAAATCTGTCGAGAAGTCAGTCAAGAGCGGGGAGAAATTTTTCGAGCGTTACAGTAATTTGTTGAGACGTCGGTCGAGCTCGGGAACAAATTTGTCGAGAACGTCGCACGCACAAAGAGATTTGTCGAGAGTGACCCAAATTTGTCGAGACGTCGGTCAAGCGCGGAAAGGATTCTGTCGAGACGGTCGAGCACAGGAAGAGATTTTCTGAGCCTTACAGAAATTTGTCGAGACGTCGGTCGAGAACGGGAAGAAATCTGTCAAGACGTCGGTCGAGCCGAGGAATAAATTTGTTAAAGCTTTGGTTGAGATGGGAACAAATTTGTCGATCGTGACACATATTTGTCGAGACGTTGGTAGAGCACGGGAAGAAATTTGTCGAGACGTCGATAGAGCGCGGAACGGATTCTGTCGAGACGGTCGAGCACAGGAAGAGATTTTCTGAGCCTTACAGAAATTACTCGAGACGTTGGTCGAGCACGGGAACAAATCTCCCGAGACGGTCAAGCGCGGGAAGAAATTTGTCGAGAGTGATCGAAATTTGTCCAGACATCGGTTGAGCGCGGGAACAAATCTCTCGAGATGTCGGTCAAGAGCGTGAAGAAATTTGTCGAGAGTGACAGAAATTTGTCGAGATGTCAGTCAAGCGCGGGAAGGAATCTGTCGAGACGGTCGAGCGCGGGAAGGAATTTATCGACAGTGACAGAAATTTTTCGAGACGTCGGTCGAGCAGGGGAATAAATCTGTCGAGGCACTTGAGCTCGGGAAGAGATTTGTCGAGCGAGACAGAAATTTGTCGAGACGTAGGTCGAGCATGGGAAGAAATCTGTCAAGACGTCGGTCGAGCCGAGGAATAAATTTGTTAAAGCTTTGGTTGAGATGGCAACAAATTTGTCGATCGTGACACAAATTTGTCGAGACGTTGTTAGAGCACGGGAAGAAATCTGTCGAGACATCGATCGAGCGCGGAACGGATTCTGTCGAGACGGTCGAGCACAGGAAGACATTTTCTGAGCCTTACAGAAATTTCTCGAGACGTCGGTCTAGCTTGGGAAGGAATCTGTCGAGAGTCACAGAATTTTTTCGAGACGTGGGTCGAGCGCGAGAAAGAATCTGTCAAGAGTGACAGAAATTTGTCGAGACGTTGGTCGAGCGCAGGAAGAAATTTGCCGACATATCAGTCGAGAGCAGGAAAAAATTCTTCGAGCGTGACAGATATTTGTCGAGATGTCAGTCTAAAGCAGGAAGAAAACTGTTCAGACGGCCGAGCGCCGGAGGAGTTTTATCGAGAGTGACGGGAAGAAATTTGTCGAGACGTCGGTCGAGCACGGGAAGGAATCTGTCGAGAAGTCACTGGAGTGCGGGGAGAAATCTGTTGAGCGTTACAGTAATTTTTTGAGACGTCGGTCGAGCGCGGGAACAAATTTATCGAGAAGGTCGCACGCACAAAGAGATTTGTTGAGAGTGACACAAATTTGTCGAGACGTTGGTCGAGCACGGGAATAAATCTGTCGAGGCACTTCAGCTCAGGGAGAGATTTGTCGAGCGAGACAGAAATTTGTCGAGATGTCGGTCGAGCACGGGAATAAATCTGTCGAGAAGTCAGTCAAGAGCGGGGAGAAATTTATCGAGCGTTACAGTAATTTGTTGAGACGTCGGTCGAGCGCGGGAACAAATTTGTCGAGAAGGTTGCACGCACAAAGAGATTTGTCGAGAGTGACATAAATTTGTTGAGACGTTGGTAGAGTACGGGAAGATATTTGTCGAGACGTCGATCGAGCGCGGAACGGATTCTGTCGAGACGGTCGAGCACAGGTAGAGATTTTCTGAGCCTTACAGAAATTTGTCGAGACATCGGTCGAGCATGGGAAGAAATTTGTCGAGCGTTACAGAAATTTCTCGAGACGTCTGTCGAGCGCAGGGAGCAATCTGCTGAGACGGTCGAGAGCGGGAACAAATTTGTCAAGAGTGACAGAAGTTTGTCGAGACGTCGGTCGTGCGCAGTTCGAAATTTATCGACAGTGACAGAAATTTTTTGAGACGCCGGTCAAGCACGGGAAGAAATTTGCTGAGAGTGACAGAAATTTGTCGAGACGTCGGTCGAGCTGAGGAATAAATTTGTTAAGGCTTTGGTTTACATGGGAACAAATATATCGACAGTGACAGAAATTTGTCGAGACGTCGGTCGAGCAGGGGAATAAATCTGTCGAGGCACTTGAGCTCAGGGAGAGATTTGTCGAGCGAGACAGAAATTTGTCGAGATGTCGGTCGAGCACGGGAATAAATCTGTCGAGAAGTCAGTCAAGAGTGGGGAGAAATTTATCGAGCGTTACAGTAATTTGTTGAGACGTCGGTCGAGCGCGGGAACAAATTTGTCGAGAAGGTCGCATGCACAAAGAGATTTGTCGAGAGTGACACAAATTTGTCGAGACGTCAGTCGAGCGCGGAAAGGATTCTGTCGAGATGGTCGAGCACAGGAAGAGATTTTCTGAGCCTTACAGAAATTTGTCGAGACGTCGGTCGAGAACGGGAAGAAATCTGTCAAGACGTCGGTCGAGCCGAGGAATAAATTTGTTAAAGCTTTGGTTGAGATGGGAACAAATTTGTCGATCGTGACACAAATTTGTCGAGACGTTGGTAGAGCACGGGAAGAAATCTGTCGAGACGTCGATCGAGCGCGGAACGGATTCTGTCGAGACGGTCGAGCACAGGAAGAGATTTTCTGAGCCTTACAGAAATTTCTCGAGACGTCGGTCTAGCTTGGGAAGGAATCTGTCGAGAGTCACAGAATTTTTTCGAGACGTGGGTCGAGCGCGAGAAAGAATCTGTCAAGAGTGACAGAAATTTGTCGAGACGTTGGTCGAGCGCAGGAAGAAATTTGCCGACATATCAGTCGAGAGCAGGAAAAAATTCTTCGAGCGTGACAGATATTTGTCGAGATGTCAGTCTAAAGCAGGAAGAAAACTGTTCAGACGGCCGAGCGCCGGAGGAGTTTTATCGAGAGTGACGGGAAGAAATTTGTCGAGACGTCGGTCGAGCACGGGAAGGAATCTGTCGAGAAGTCACTGGAGCGCGGGGAGAAATCTGTTGAGCGTTACAGTAATTTTTTGAGACGTCGGTCGAGCGCGGGAACAAATTTATCGAGAAGGTCGCACGCACAAAGAGATTTGTTGAGAGTGACACAAATTTGTCGAGACGTTGGTCGAGCACGGGAATAAATCTGTCGAGGCACTTGAGCTCAGGGAGAGATTTGTCGAGCGAGACAGAAATTTGTCGAGATGTCGGTCGAGCACGGGAATAAATCTGTCGAGAAGTCAGTCAAGAGCGGGGAGAAATTTATCGAGCGTTACAGTAATTTGTTGAGACGTCGGTCGAGCGCGGGAACAAATTTGTCGAGAAGGTCGCACGCACAAAGAGATTTGTCGAGAGTGACATAAATTTGTCGAGACGTTGGTAGAGTACGGGAAGATATTTGTCGAGACGTCGATCGAGCGCGGAACGGATTCTGTCGAGACGGTCGAGCACAGGTAGAGATTTTCTGAGCCTTACAGAAATTTGTCGAGACGTCGGTCGAGCATGGGAAGAAATTTGTCGAGCGTTACAGAAATTTCTCGAGACGTCTGTCGAGCGCAGGGAGCAATCTGCTGAGACGGTCGAGAGCGGGAACAAATTTGTCAAGAGCGACAGAAGTTTGTCGAGACGTCGGTCGTGCGCAGTTCGAAATTTATCGACAGTGACAGAAATTTGTTGAGACGCCGGTCAAGCACGGGAAGAAATTTGCTGAGAGTGACAGAAATTTGTCGAGACGTCGGTCGAGCTGAGGAATAAATTTGTTAAGGCTTTGGTTTACATGGGAACAAATATATCGACAGTGACAGAAATTTGTCGAGACGTCGGTCGAGCAGGGGAATAAATCTGTCGAGGCACTTGAGCTCAGGGAGAGATTTGTCGAGCGAGACAGAAATTTGTCGAGATGTCGGTCGAGCACGGGAATAAATCTGTCGAGAAGTCAGTCAAGAGTGGGGAGAAATTTATCGAGCGTTACAGTAATTTGTTGAGACGTCGGTCGAGCGCGGGAACAAATTTGTCGAGAAGGTCGCATGCACAAAGAGATTTGTCGAGAGTGACACAAATTTGTCGAGACGTCGGTCGAGCGCGGAAAGGATTCTGTCGAGACGGTCGAGCACAGGAAGAGATTTTCTGAGCCTTACAGAAATTTGTCGAGACGTCGGTCGAGAACGGGAAGAAATCTGTCAAGACGTCGGTCGAGCCGAGGAATAAATTTGTTAAAGCTTTGGTTGAGATGGGAACAAATTTGTCGATCGTGACACAAATTTGTCGAGACGTTGGTAGAGCACGGGAAGAAATCTGTCGAGACGTCGATCGAGCGCGGAACGGATTCTGTCGAGACGGTCGAGCACAGGAAGAGATTTTCTGAGCCTTACAGAAATTTCTCGAGACGTCGGTCTAGCTTGGGAAGGAATCTGTCGAGAGTCACAGAATTTTTTCGAGACGTGGGTCGAGCGCGAGAAAGAATCTGTCAAGAGTGACAGAAATTTGTCGAGACGTTGGTCGAGCGCAGGAAGAAATTTGCCGACATATCAGTCGAGAGCAGGAAAAAATTCTTCGAGCGTGACAGATATTTGTCGAGATGTCAGTCTAAAGCAGGAAGAAAACTGTTCAGACGGCCGAGCGCCGGAGGAGTTTTATCGAGAGTGACGGGAAGAAATTTGTCGAGACGTCGGTCGAGCACGGGAAGGAATCTGTCGAGAAGTCACTGGAGCGCGGGGAGAAATCTGTTGAGCGTTACAGTAATTTTTTGAGACGTCGGTCGAGCGCGGGAACAAATTTATCGAGAAGGTCGCACGCACAAAGAGATTTGTTGAGAGTGACACAAATTTGTCGAGACGTTGGTCGAGCACGGGAATAAATCTGTCGAGGCACTTCAGCTCAGGGAGAGATTTGTCGAGCGAGACAGAAATTTGTCGAGACGTCGGTCGAGCGCGGAACGGATTCTGTCGAGACGGTCGAGTAAGAGCGGGGAGAAATTTATCGAGCGTTACAGTAATTTGTTGAGACGTCGGTCGAGCGCGGGAACAAATTTGTCGAGAAGGTCGCACGCACAAAGAGATTTGTCGAGAGTGACACAAATTTGTCGAGACGTTGGTCGAGCACAGGAATAAATCTGTCGAGGCACTTGAGCTCAGGGAGAGATTTGTCGAGCGAGACAGAAATTTGTCGAGATGTCGGTCGAGCACGGGAATAAATCTGTCGAGAAGTCAGTCAAGAGCGGGGAGAAATTTATCGAGCGTTACAGTAATTTGTTGAGACGTCGGTCGAGCGCGGGAACAAATTTGTCGAGAAGGTCGCACGCACAAAGAGATTTGTCGAGAGTGACAGAAATTTGTCGAGACGTCGATCGAGCGCGGAAAGGATTCTGTCGAGACGGTCGAGCACAGGAAGAGATTTTCTGAGCCTTACAGAAATTTGTCGAGACGTCGGTCGAGAACGGGAAGAAATCTGTCAAGACGTCGGTCGAGCCGAGGAATAAATTTGTTAAAGCTTCGGTTGAGATGGGAACAAATTTGTCGATCGTGACACAAATTTGTCGAGACGTTGGTAGAGCACGGGAAGAAATTTGCCGACATATCAGTCGAGAGCAGGAAAAAATTCTTCGAGCGTGACAGATATTTGTCGAGATGTCAGTCTAAAGCATTAAGAAAACTGTTCAGACGGCCGAGCGCGGGAGGAGTTTTATCGAGAGTGACGGGAAGAAATTTGTCGAGACGTCGGTCGAGCACGGGAAGGAATCTGTCGAGAAGTCACTCGAGCGCGGGGAGAAATTTATCGAGCGTTACAGTAATTTGTTGAGACGTCGGTCGAGCGCGGGAACAAATTTGTCGAGAAGGTCGCACGCACAAAGAGATTTGTCGAGAGTGACAGAAATTTGTCGAGACGCTGGTCGAGCACGGGAAGAAATATGTCGATACACTGGAGCTCAGGGAGAGATTTGTCGAGCGAGACAGAAATTTGTCGAGACGTCGGTCGAGCACGGGAAGAAATCTGTCGAGAAGTCAGTCAAGAGCGGGGAGAAATTTATCGAGCGTTACAGTAATTTGTTGAGACGTCGGTCGAGCGCGGGAACAAATTTGTCGAGAAGGTCGCACGCACAAAGAGATTTGTCGAGAGTGACACAAATTTGTCGAGACGTCGGTCGAGCGCGGAAAGGATTCTTTCGAGACGGTCGAGCACAGGAAGAGATTTTCTGAGCCTTACAGAAATTTGTCGAGACGTCGGTCGAGCATGGGAAGAAATCTGTCAAGACGTCGGTCGAGCCGAGGAATAAATTTGTTAAAGCTTTGGTTGAGATGGGAACAAATTTGTCGATCGTGACACAAATTTGTCGAGACGTTAGAGCACGGGAAGAAATTTGTCGAGACGTCGATCGAGCGCGGAACGGATTCTGTCGAGACGGTCGAGCACAGGAAGAGATTTTCTGAGCCTTACAGAAATTTCTCGAGACGTCGGTCGAGCATGGGAAGGAATCTATCGAGAGTCACAGAATTTTTTCGAGACGTGGGTCGAGCGCGAGAAAGAATCTGTCGAGAGTGACATAATTTGTCGAGACGTTGTCGAGCGCAGGAAGAAATTTGCCGACATATCAGTCGAGAGCAGGAAAAAATTCTTCGAGCGTGACAGATATTTGTCGAGATGTCAGTCTAAAGCAGGAAGAAAACTGTTCAGACGGCCGAGCGCGGGAGGAGTTTTATCGAGAGTGACGGGAAGAAATTTGTCGAGACGTCGGTCGAGCACGGGAAGGAATCTGTCGAGAAGTCACTCGAGCGCGGGGAGAAATCTGTTGAGCGTTACAGTAATTTTTTGAGACGTCGGTCGAGCGCAGGAACAAATTTATCGAGAAGGTCGCACGCACAAAGAGATTTGTCGAGAGTGACACAAATTTGTTGAGACGTTGGTCGAGCACGGGAATAAATCTGTCGAGGCACTTCAGCTCAGGGAGAGATTTGTCGAGCGAGACAGAAATTTGTCGAGACGTCGATCGAGCGCGGAACGGATTCTGTCGAGACGGTCGAGTAAGAGCGGGGAGAAATTTATCGAGCGTTACAGTAATTTGTTGAGACGTCGGTCGAGCGCGGGAACAAATTTGTCGAGAAGGTCGCACGCACAAAGAGATTTGTCGAGAGTGACACAAATTTGTCGAGACGTTGGTCGAGCACAGGAATAAATCTGTCGAGGCACTTGAGCTCAGGGAGAGATTTGTCGAGCGAGACAGAAATTTGTCGAGATGTCGGTCGAGCACGGGAAGAAATCTGTCGAGAAGTCAGTCAAGAGCGGGGAGAAATTTATCGAGCGTTACAGTAATTTGTTGAGACGTCGGTCGAGCGCGGGAACAAATTTGTCGAGAAGGTCGCACGCACAAAAAGATTTGTCGAGAGTGACAGAAATTTGTCGAGACGTCGATCGAGCGCGGAACGGATTCTGTCGAGACGGTCGAGCACAGGAAGAGATTTTCTGAGCCTTACAGAAATTTGTCGAGACGTCGGTCGAGCATGTGAAGAAATTTGTCGAGCGTTACAGAAATTTCTCGAGACGTCTGTCGAGCGCAGGGAGCAATCTGCTGAGACGGTCGAGAGCGGGAACAAATGTGTCAAGAGTGACAGAAGTTTGTCGAGACGTCAGTCGTGCGCAGTTCGAAATTTAAGACAGTGACAGAAATTTGTTGAGACGCCGGTCAAGCACGGGAAGAAATTTGCTGAGAGTGACAGAAATTTGTCGACACGTCAGTCGAGCTGAGGAATAAATTTGTTAAGGCTTTGGTTTACATGGGAACAAATTTATCGACAGTGACAGAAATTTGTCGAGACGTAGGTCGAGCACGGGAATAAAACTGTCGAGGCACTTGAGCTCAGGGAGAGATTTGTCGAGCGAGACAGAAATTTGTCGAGACGTCGGTCGAGCATGGGAAGAAATCTGTCAAGACGTCTATCGAGCCGAGGAATAAATTTGTTAAAGCTTTGGTTGAGATGGGAACAAATTTGTCGATCGTGACACAAATTTGTCGAGACGTTGGTAGAGCACGGGAAGAAATTTGCCGACATATCAGTCGAGAGCAGGAAAAAATTCTTCGAGCGTGACAGATATTTGTCGAGATGTCAGTCTAAAGCAGGAAGAAAACTGTTCAGACGGCCGAGCGCGGGAGGAGTTTTATCGAGAGTGACGGGAAGAAATTTGTCGAGACGTCGGTCGAGCACGGGAAGGAATCTGTCGAGAAGTCACTGGAGCGCGGGGAGAAATCTGTTGAGCGTTACAGTAATTTGTTGAGACGTCGGTCGAGCGCGGGAACAAATTTATCGAGAAGGTCGCACGCACAAAGAGATTTGTCGAGAGTGACAGAAATTTGTCGAGACGTTGGTCGAGCACGGGAATAAATCTGTCGAGGCACTTGAGCTCAGGGAGAGATTTGTCGAGCGAGACAGAAATTTGTCGAGACGTCGGTCGAGCGCGGAACGGATTCTGTCGATACGGTCGAGTAAGAGCGGGGAGAAATTTATCGAGCGTTACAGTAATTTGTTGAGACGTCGGTCGAGCGCGGGAACAAATTTGTCGAGAAGGTCGCACGCACAAAGAGATTTGTCGAGAGTGACACAAATTTGTCGAGACGTCGGTCGAGAAGGGGAATAAATCTGTCGAGGCACTTGAGCTCGGGAAGAGATTTGTCGAGCGAGACAGAAATTTGTCGAGACGTCGGTCAAGCATGGGAAGAAATCTGTCAAGACGTCGGTCGAGCCGAAGAATAAATTTGTTAAAGCTTTGGTTGAGATGGGAACAAATTTGTCGATCGTGACACAAATTTGTCGAGACGTTGGTAGAGCACGGGAAGAAATTTGTCGAGACGTCGATAGAGCGCGGAACGGATTCTGTCGAGACGGTCGAGCACAGGAAGAGATTTTCTGAGCCTTACAGAAATTTCTCGAGACGTCGGTCAAGCTTGGGAAGGAATCTGTCAAAAGTGACAGAAATTTCTCAAGACGTTGGTCGAGCGCAGGAAGAAATTTGCCGACATATCAGTCGAGAGCAGGAAAAATTTTTCGAGCGTGACAGAAATTTGTCGAGACGTCGGTCGAGCCCGGGAAGAAATCTGTCGAGAAGTCAGTCAAGAGCGGAGAGAAATCTGTTGAGTGTTACAGTAATTTGTTGAGACGTCGGTCGAGCGCGGGAACAAATTTATCGAGAAGGACGCACGCACAAAGAGATTTGTCGAGAGTGACAGAAATTTGTCGAGACGTTGGTCGAGCACGGGAAGAAATCTGTCGAGGCACTTGAGCTCAGGGAGAGATTTGTCGAGCGAGACAGAAATTTGTCGAGATGTCGGTCGAGCACGGGAATAAATCTGTCGAGAAGTCAGTCAAGAGCGGGGAGAAATTTATCGAGCGTTACAGTAATTTGTTGAGACGTCGGTCGAGCGCGGGAACAAATTTGTCGAGAAGGTCGCACGCACAAAGAGATTTGTCGAGAGTGACAGAAATTTGTCGAGACGTCGGTCGAGCGCGGAAAGGATTCTGTCGAGACGTCGATCGAGCCGAGGAATAAATTTGTTAAAGCTTTGGTTGAGATGGGAACAAATTTGTCGATCGTGACACGAATTTGTCGAGACGTTAGAGCACGGGAAAAAATTTGTCGAGACGTCGATCGAGCGCGGAACGGATTCTGTCGAGAAGTCACTCGAGCGCGGGGAGAAATCTGTTGAGCGTTACAGTAATCTTTTGAGACGTCGGTCGAGCGCGGGAACAAATTTATCGAGAAGGTCGCACGCACAAAGAGATTTGTCGAGAGTGACACAAATTTGTCGAGACGTTGGTCGAGCACGGGAATAAATCTTTTGAGGCACTTGAGCTCAGGGAGAGATTTGTCGAGCGAGACAGAAATTTGTCGAGACGTCGGTCGAGCAGGGGAATAAATCTGTCGAGGCACTTGAGCTCGGGAAGAGATTTGTCGAGCGAGACAGAAATTTGTCGAGACGTAGGTCGAGCATGGGAAGAAATCTGTCAAGACGTCGGTCGAGCCGAGGAATAAATTTGTTAAAGCTTTGGTTGAGATGGCAACAAATTTGTCGATCGTGACACAAATTTGTCGAGACGTTGTTAGAGCACGGGAAGAAATCTGTCGAGACATCGATCGAGCGCGGAACGGATTCTGTCGAGACGGTCGAGCACAGGAAGACATTTTCTGAGCCTTACAGAAATTTCTCGAGACGTCGGTCTAGCTTGGGAAGGAATCTGTCGAGAGTCACAGAATTTTTTCGAGACGTGGGTCGAGCGCGAGAAAGAATCTGTCAAGAGTGACAGAAATTTGTCGAGACGTTGGTCGAGCGCAGGAAGAAATTTGCCGACATATCAGTCGAGAGCAGGAAAAAATTCTTCGAGCGTGACAGATATTTGTCGAGATGTCAGTCTAAAGCAGGAAGAAAACTGTTCAGACGGCCGAGCGCCGGAGGAGTTTTATCGAGAGTGACGGGAAGAAATTTGTCGAGACGTCGGTCGAGCACGGGAAGGAATCTGTCGAGAAGTCACTGGAGCGCGGGGAGAAATCTGTTGAGCGTTACAGTAATTTGTTGAGACGTCGGTCGAGCGCGGGAACAAATTTATCGAGAAGGTCGCACGCACAAAGAGATTTGTTGAGAGTGACACAAATTTGTCGAGACGTCGGTCGAGCAGGGGAATAAATCTGTCGAGGCACTTGAGCTCAGGGAGAGATTTGTCGAGCGAGACAGAAATTTGTCGAGATGTCGGTCGAGCACGGGAATAAATCTGTCGAGAAGTCAGTCAAGAGTGGGGAGAAATTTATCGAGCGTTACAGTAATTTGTTGAGACGTCGGTCGAGCGCGGGAACAAATTTGTCGAGAAGGTCGCATGCACAAAGAGATTTGTCGAGAGTGACACAAATTTGTCGAGACGTCGGTCGAGCGCGGAAAGGATTCTGTCGAGACGGTCGAGCACAGGAAGAGATTTTCTGAGCCTTACAGAAATTTGTCGAGACGTCGGTCGAGAACGGGAAGAAATCTGTCAAGACGTCGGTCGAGCCGAGGAATAAATTTGTTAAAGCTTTGGTTGAGATGGGAACAAATTTGTCGATCGTGACACAAATTTGTCGAGACGTTGGTAGAGCACGGGAAGAAATCTGTCGAGACGTCGATCGAGCGCGGAACGGATTCTGTCGAGACGGTCGAGCACAGGAAGAGATTTTCTGAGCCTTACAGAAATTTCTCGAGACGTCGGTCTAGCTTGGGAAGGAATCTGTCGAGAGTCACAGAATTTTTTCGAGACGTGGGTCGAGCGCGAGAAAGAATCTGTCAAGAGTGACAGAAATTTGTCGAGACGTTGGTCGAGCGCAGGAAGAAATTTGCCGACATATCAGTCGAGAGCAGGAAAAAATTCTTCGAGCGTGACAGATATTTGTCGAGATGTCAGTCTAAAGCAGGAAGAAAACTGTTCAGACGGCCGAGCGCCGGAGGAGTTTTATCGAGAGTGACGGGAAGAAATTTGTCGAGACGTCGGTCGAGCACGGGAAGGAATCTGTCGAGAAGTCACTGGAGCGCGGGGAGAAATCTGTTGAGCGTTACAGTAATTTTTTGAGACGTCGGTCGAGCGCGGGAACAAATTTATCGAGAAGGTCGCACGCACAAAGAGATTTGTTGAGAGTGACACAAATTTGTCGAGACGTTGGTCGAGCACGGGAATAAATCTGTCGAGGCACTTCAGCTCAGGGAGAGATTTGTCGAGCGAGACAGAAATTTGTCGAGACGTCGGTCGAGCGCGGAACGGATTCTGTCGAGACGGTCGAGTAAGAGCGGGGAGAAATTTATCGAGCGTTACAGTAATTTGTTGAGACGTCGGTCGAGCGCGGGAACAAATTTGTCGAGAAGGTCGCACGCACAAAGAGATTTGTCGAGAGTGACACAAATTTGTCGAGACGTTGGTCGAGCACGGGAATAAATCTGTCGAGGCACTTGAGCTCAGGGAGAGATTTGTCGAGCGAGACAGAAATTTGTCGAGATGTCGGTCGAGCACGGGAATAAATCTGTCGAGAAGTCAGTCAAGAGCGGGGAGAAATTTATCGAGCGTTACAGTAATTTGTTGAGACGTCGGTCGAGCGCGGGAACAAATTTGTCGAGAAGGTCGCACGCACAAAGAGATTTGTCGAGAGTGACACAAATTTGTCGAGACGTCGATCGAGCGCGGAAAGGATTCTGTCGAGACGGTCGAGCACAGGAAGAGATTTTCTGAGCCTTACAGAAATTTGTCGAGACGTCGGTCGAGAACGGGAAGAAATCTGTCAAGACGTCGGTCGAGCCGAGGAATAAATTTGTTAAAGCTTCGGTTGAGATGGGAACAAATTTGTCGATCGTGACACAAATTTGTCGAGACGTTGGTAGAGCACGGGAAGAAATTTGCCGACATATCAGTCGAGAGCAGGAAAAAATTCTTCGAGCGTGACAGATATTTGTCGAGATGTCAGTCTAAAGCATTAAGAAAACTGTTCAGACGGCCGAGCGCGGGAGGAGTTTTATCGAGAGTGACGGGAAGAAATTTGTCGAGACGTCGGTCGAGCACGGGAAGGAATCTGTCGAGAAGTCACTCGAGCGCGGGGAGAAATTTATCGAGCGTTACAGTAATTTGTTGAGACGTCGGTCGAGCGCGGGAACAAATTTGTCGAGAAGGTCGCACGCACAAAGAGATTTGTCGAGAGTGACAGAAATTTGTCGAGACGCTGGTCGAGCACGGGAAGAAATATGTCGATACACTGGAGCTCAGGGAGAGATTTGTCGAGCGAGACAGAAATTTGTCGAGACGTCGGTCGAGCACGGGAAGAAATCTGTCGAGAAGTCAGTCAAGAGCGGGGAGAAATTTATCGAGCGTTACAGTAATTTGTTGAGACGTCGGTCGAGCGCGGGAACAAATTTGTCGAGAAGGTCGCACGCACAAAGAGATTTGTCGAGAGTGACACAAATTTGTCGAGACGTCGGTCGAGCGCGGAAAGGATTCTTTCGAGACGGTCGAGCACAGGAAGAGATTTTCTGAGCCTTACAGAAATTTGTCGAGACGTCGGTCGAGCATGGGAAGAAATCTGTCAAGACGTCGGTCGAGCCGAGGAATAAATTTGTTAAAGCTTTGGTTGAGATGGGAACAAATTTGTCGATCGTGACACAAATTTGTCGAGACGTTAGAGCACGGGAAGAAATTTGTCGAGACGTCGATAGAGCGCGGAACGGATTCTGTCGAGACGGTCGAGCACAGGAAGAGATTTTCTGAGCCTTACAGAAATTTCTCGAGACGTCGGTCGAGCATGGGAAGGAATCTATCGAGAGTCACAGAATTTTTTCGAGACGTGGGTCGAGCGCGAGAAAGAATCTGTCGAGAGTGACATAATTTGTCGAGACGTTGTCGAGCGCAGGAAGAAATTTGCCGACATATCAGTCGAGAGCAGGAAAAAATTCTTCGAGCGTGACAGATATTTGTCGAGATGTCAGTCTAAAGCAGGAAGAAAACTGTTCAGACGGCCGAGCGCGGGAGGAGTTTTATCGAGAGTGACGGGAAGAAATTTGTCGAGACGTCGGTCGAGCACGGGAAGGAATCTGTCGAGAAGTCACTCGAGCGCGGGGAGAAATCTGTTGAGCGTTACAGTAATTTTTTGAGACGTCGGTCGAGCGCAGGAACAAATTTATCGAGAAGGTCGCACGCACAAAGAGATTTGTCGAGAGTGACACAAATTTGTTGAGACGTTGGTCGAGCACGGGAATAAATCTGTCGAGGCACTTCAGCTCAGGGAGAGATTTGTCGAGCGAGACAGAAATTTGTCGAGACGTCGATCGAGCGCGGAACGGATTCTGTCGAGACGGTCGAGTAAGAGCGGGGAGAAATTTATCGAGCGTTACAGTAATTTGTTGAGACGTCGGTCGAGCGCGGGAACAAATTTGTCGAGAAGGTCGCACGCACAAAGAGATTTGTCGAGAGTGACACAAATTTGTCGAGACGTTGGTCGAGCACAGGAATAAATCTGTCGAGGCACTTGAGCTCAGGGAGAGATTTGTCGAGCGAGACAGAAATTTGTCGAGATGTCGGTCGAGCACGGGAAGAAATCTGTCGAGAAGTCAGTCAAGAGCGGGGAGAAATTTATCGAGCGTTACAGTAATTTGTTGAGACGTCGGTCGAGCGCGGGAACAAATTTGTCGAGAAGGTCGCACGCACAAAGAGATTTGTCGAGAGTGACAGAAATTTGTCGAGACGTCGATCGAGCGCGGAACGGATTCTGTCGAGACGGTCGAGCACAGGAAGAGATTTTCTGAGCCTTACAGAAATTTGTCGAGACGTCGGTCGAGCATGTGAAGAAATTTGTCGAGCGTTACAGAAATTTCTCGAGACGTCTGTCGAGCGCAGGGAGCAATCTGCTGAGACGGTCGAGAGCGGGAACAAATGTGTCAAGAGTGACAGAAGTTTGTCGAGACGTCAGTCGTGCGCAGTTCGAAATTTAAGACAGTGACAGAAATTTGTTGAGACGCCGGTCAAGCACGGGAAGAAATTTGCTGAGAGTGACAGAAATTTGTCGACACGTCAGTCGAGCTGAGGAATAAATTTGTTAAGGCTTTGGTTTACATGGGAACAAATTTATCGACAGTGACAGAAATTTGTCGAGACGTCGGTCGAGCACGGGAATAAAACTGTCGAGGCACTTGAGCTCAGGGAGAGATTTGTCGAGCGAGACAGAAATTTGTCGAGACGTCGGTCGAGCATGGGAAGAAATCTGTCAAGACGTCTATCGAGCCGAGGAATAAATTTGTTAAAGCTTTGGTTGAGATGGGAACAAATTTGTCGATCGTGACACAAATTTGTCGAGACGTTGGTAGAGCACGGGAAGAAATTTGCCGACATATCAGTCGAGAGCAGGAAAAAATTCTTCGAGCGTGACAGATATTTGTCGAGATGTCAGTCTAAAGCAGGAAGAAAACTGTTCAGACGGCCGAGCGCGGGAGGAGTTTTATCGAGAGTGACGGGAAGAAATTTGTCGAGACGTCGGTCGAGCACGGGAAGGAATCTGTCGAGAAGTCACTGGAGCGCGGGGAGAAATCTGTTGAGCGTTACAGTAATTTGTTGAGACGTCGGTCGAGCGCGGGAACAAATTTATCGAGAAGGTCGCACGCACAAAGAGATTTGTCGAGAGTGACAGAAATTTGTCGAGACGTTGGTCGAGCACGGGAATAAATCTGTCGAGGCACTTGAGCTCAGGGAGAGATTTGTCGAGCGAGACAGAAATTTGTCGAGACGTCGGTCGAGCGCGGAACGGATTCTGTCGATACGGTCGAGTAAGAGCGGGGAGAAATTTATCGAGCGTTACAGTAATTTGTTGAGACGTCGGTCGAGCGCGGGAACAAATTTGTCGAGAAGGTCGCACGCACAAAGAGATTTGTCGAGAGTGACACAAATTTGTCGAGACGTCGGTCGAGAAGGGGAATAAATCTGTCGAGGCACTTGAGCTCGGGAAGAGATTTGTCGAGCGAGACAGAAATTTGTCGAGACGTCGGTCAAGCATGGGAAGAAATCTGTCAAGACGTCGGTCGAGCCGAAGAATAAATTTGTTAAAGCTTTGGTTGAGATGGGAACAAATTTGTCGATCGTGACACAAATTTGTCGAGACGTTGGTAGAGCACGGGAAGAAATTTGTCGAGACGTCGATAGAGCGCGGAACGGATTCTGTCGAGACGGTCGAGCACAGGAAGAGATTTTCTGAGCCTTACAGAAATTTCTCGAGACGTCGGTCAAGCTTGGGAAGGAATCTGTCAAAAGTGACAGAAATTTCTCAAGACGTTGGTCGAGCGCAGGAAGAAATTTGCCGACATATCAGTCGAGAGCAGGAAAAATTTTTCGAGCGTGACAGAAATTTGTCGAGACGTCGGTCGAGCCCGGGAAGAAATCTGTCGAGAAGTCAGTCAAGAGCGGAGAGAAATCTGTTGAGTGTTACAGTAATTTGTTGAGACGTCGGTCGAGCGCGGGAACAAATTTATCGAGAAGGACGCACGCACAAAGAGATTTGTCGAGAGTGACAGAAATTTGTCGAGACGTTGGTCGAGCACGGGAAGAAATCTGTCGAGGCACTTGAGCTCAGGGAGAGATTTGTCGAGCGAGACAGAAATTTGTCGAGATGTCGGTCGAGCACGGGAATAAATCTGTCGAGAAGTCAGTCAAGAGCGGGGAGAAATTTATCGAGCGTTACAGTAATTTGTTGAGACGTCGGTCGAGCGCGGGAACAAATTTGTCGAGAAGGTCGCACGCACAAAGAGATTTGTCGAGAGTGACAGAAATTTGTCAAGACGTCGGTCGAGCGCGGAAAGGATTCTGTCGAGACGTCGATCGAGCCGAGGAATAAATTTGTTAAAGCTTTGGTTGAGATGGGAACAAATTTGTCGATCGTGACACAAATTTGTCGAGACGTTAGAGCACGGGAAAAAATTTGTCGAGACGTCGATCGAGCGCGGAACGGATTCTGTCGAGAAGTCACTCGAGCGCGGGGAGAAATCTGTTGAGCGTTACAGTAATCTTTTGAGACGTCGGTCGAGCGCGGGAACAAATTTATCGAGAAGGTCGCACGCACAAAGAGATTTGTCGAGAGTGACACAAATTTGTCGAGACGTTGGTCGAGCACGGGAATAAATCTTTTGAGGCACTTGAGCTCAGGGAGAGATTTGTCGAGCGAGACAGAAATTTGTCGAGACGTCGGTCGAGCAGGGGAATAAATCTGTCGAGGCACTTGAGCTCGGGAAGAGATTTGTCGAGCGAGACAGAAATTTGTCGAGACGTAGGTCGAGCATGGGAAGAAATCTGTCAAGACGTCGGTCGAGCCGAGGAATAAATTTGTTAAAGCTTTGGTTGAGATGGCAACAAATTTGTCGATCGTGACACAAATTTGTCGAGACGTTGTTAGAGCACGGGAAGAAATCTGTCGAGACATCGATCGAGCGCGGAACGGATTCTGTCGAGACGGTCGAGCACAGGAAGAGATTTTCTGAGCCTTACAGAAATTTCTCGAGACGTCGGTCTAGCTTGGGAAGGAATCTGTCGAGAGTCACAGAATTTTTTCGAGACGTGGGTCGAGCGCGAGAAAGAATCTGTCAAGAGTGACAGAAATTTGTCGAGACGTTGGTCGAGCGCAGGAAGAAATTTGCCGACATATCAGTCGAGAGCAGGAAAAAATTCTTCGAGCGTGACAGATATTTGTCGAGATGTCAGTCTAAAGCAGGAAGAAAACTGTTCAGACGGCCGAGCGCCGGAGGAGTTTTATCGAGAGTGACGGGAAGAAATTTGTCGAGACGTCGGTCGAGCACGGGAAGGAATCTGTCGAGAAGTCACTGGAGCGCGGGGAGAAATCTGTTGAGCGTTACAGTAATTTGTTGAGACGTCGGTCGAGCGCGGGAACAAATTTATCGAGAAGGTCGCACGCACAAAGAGATTTGTCGAGAGTGACACAAATTTGTTGAGACGTTGGTCGAGCACGGGAATAAATCTGTCGAGGCACTTCAGCTCAGGGAGAGATTTGTCGAGCGAGACAGAAATTTGTCGAGACGTCGATCGAGCGCGGAACGGATTCTGTCGAGACGGTCGAGTAAGAGCGGGGAGAAATTTATCGAGCGTTACAGTAATTTGTTGAGACGTCGGTCGAGCGCGGGAACAAATTTGTCGAGAAGGTCGCACGCACAAAGAGATTTGTCGAGAGTGACACAAATTTGTCGAGACGTTGGTCGAGCACAGGAATAAATCTGTCGAGGCACTTGAGCTCAGGGAGAGATTTGTCGAGCGAGACAGAAATTTGTCGAGATGTCGGTCGAGCACGGGAAGAAATCTGTCGAGAAGTCAGTCAAGAGCGGGGAGAAATTTATCGAGCGTTACAGTAATTTGTTGAGACGTCGGTCGAGCGCGGGAACAAATTTGTCGAGAAGGTCGCACGCACAAAGAGATTTGTCGAGAGTGACAGAAATTTGTCGAGACGTCGATCGAGCGCGGAACGGATTCTGTCGAGACGGTCGAGCACAGGAAGAGATTTTCTGAGCCTTACAGAAATTTGTCGAGACGTCGGTCGAGCATGTGAAGAAATTTGTCGAGCGTTACAGAAATTTCTCGAGACGTCTGTCGAGCGCAGGGAGCAATCTGCTGAGACGGTCGAGAGCGGGAACAAATGTGTCAAGAGTGACAGAAGTTTGTCGAGACGTCAGTCGTGCGCAGTTCGAAATTTAAGACAGTGACAGAAATTTGTTGAGACGCCGGTCAAGCACGGGAAGAAATTTGCTGAGAGTGACAGAAATTTGTCGACACGTCAGTCGAGCTGAGGAATAAATTTGTTAAGGCTTTGGTTTACATGGGAACAAATTTATCGACAGTGACAGAAATTTGTCGAGACGTAGGTCGAGCACGGGAATAAAACTGTCGAGGCACTTGAGCTCAGGGAGAGATTTGTCGAGCGAGACAGAAATTTGTCGAGACGTCGGTCGAGCATGGGAAGAAATCTGTCAAGACGTCTATCGAGCCGAGGAATAAATTTGTTAAAGCTTTGGTTGAGATGGGAACAAATTTGTCGATCGTGACACAAATTTGTCGAGACGTTGGTAGAGCACGGGAAGAAATTTGCCGACATATCAGTCGAGAGCAGGAAAAAATTCTTCGAGCGTGACAGATATTTGTCGAGATGTCAGTCTAAAGCAGGAAGAAAACTGTTCAGACGGCCGAGCGCCGGAGGAGTTTTATCGAGAGTGACGGGAAGAAATTTGTCGAGACGTCGGTCGAGCACGGGAAGGAATCTGTCGAGAAGTCACTGGAGCGCGGGGAGAAATCTGTTGAGCGTTACAGTAATTTGTTGAGACGTCGGTCGAGCGCGGGAACAAATTTATCGAGAAGGTCGCACGCACAAAGAGATTTGTCGAGAGTGACAGAAATTTGTCGAGACGTTGGTCGAGCACGGGAATAAATCTGTCGAGGCACTTGAGCTCAGGGAGAGATTTGTCGAGCGAGACAGAAATTTGTCGAGACGTCGGTCGAGCGCGGAACGGATTCTGTCGATACGGTCGAGTAAGAGCGGGGAGAAATTTATCGAGCGTTACAGTAATTTGTTGAGACGTCGGTCGAGCGCGGGAACAAATTTGTCGAGAAGGTCGCACGCACAAAGAGATTTGTCGAGAGTGACACAAATTTGTCGAGACGTCGGTCGAGAAGGGGAATAAATCTGTCGAGGCACTTGAGCTCGGGAAGAGATTTGTCGAGCGAGACAGAAATTTGTCGAGACGTCGGTCAAGCATGGGAAGAAATCTGTCAAGACGTCGGTCGAGCCGAAGAATAAATTTGTTAAAGCTTTGGTTGAGATGGGAACAAATTTGTCGATCGTGACACAAATTTGTCGAGACGTTGGTAGAGCACGGGAAGAAATTTGTCGAGACGTCGATAGAGCGCGGAACGGATTCTGTCGAGACGGTCGAGCACAGGAAGAGATTTTCTGAGCCTTACAGAAATTTCTCGAGACGTCGGTCAAGCTTGGGAAGGAATCTGTCAAAAGTGACAGAAATTTCTCAAGACGTTGGTCGAGCGCAGGAAGAAATTTGCCGACATATCAGTCGAGAGCAGGAAAAATTTTTCGAGCGTGACAGAAATTTGTCGAGACGTCGGTCGAGCCCGGGAAGAAATCTGTCGAGAAGTCAGTCAAGAGCGGAGAGAAATCTGTTGAGTGTTACAGTAATTTGTTGAGACGTCGGTCGAGCGCGGGAACAAATTTATCGAGAAGGACGCACGCACAAAGAGATTTGTCGAGAGTGACAGAAATTTGTCGAGACGTTGGTCGAGCACGGGAAGAAATCTGTCGAGGCACTTGAGCTCAGGGAGAGATTTGTCGAGCGAGACAGAAATTTGTCGAGATGTCGGTCGAGCACGGGAATAAATCTGTCGAGAAGTCAGTCAAGAGCGGGGAGAAATTTATCGAGCGTTACAGTAATTTGTTGAGACGTCGGTCGAGCGCGGGAACAAATTTGTCGAGAAGGTCGCACGCACAAAGAGATTTGTCGAGAGTGACAGAAATTTGTCGAGACGTCGGTCGAGCGCGGAAAGGATTCTGTCGAGACGTCGATCGAGCCGAGGAATAAATTTGTTAAAGCTTTGGTTGAGATGGGAACAAATTTGTCGATCGTGACACAAATTTGTCGAGACGTTAGAGCACGGGAAAAAATTTGTCGAGACGTCGATCGAGCGCGGAACGGATTCTGTCGAGAAGTCACTCGAGCGCGGGGAGAAATCTGTTGAGCGTTACAGTAATCTTTTGAGACGTCGGTCGAGCGCGGGAACAAATTTATCGAGAAGGTCGCACGCACAAAGAGATTTGTCGAGAGTGACACAAATTTGTCGAGACGTTGGTCGAGCACGGGAATAAATCTTTTGAGGCACTTGAGCTCAGGGAGAGATTTGTCGAGCGAGACAGAAATTTGTCGAGACGTCGGTCGAGCAGGGGAATAAATCTGTCGAGGCACTTGAGCTCGGGAAGAGATTTGTCGAGCGAGACAGAAATTTGTCGAGACGTAGGTCGAGCATGGGAAGAAATCTGTCAAGACGTCGGTCGAGCCGAGGAATAAATTTGTTAAAGCTTTGGTTGAGATGGCAACAAATTTGTCGATCGTGACACAAATTTGTCGAGACGTTGTTAGAGCACGGGAAGAAATCTGTCGAGACATCGATCGAGCGCGGAACGGATTCTGTCGAGACGGTCGAGCACAGGAAGAGATTTTCTGAGCCTTACAGAAATTTCTCGAGACGTCGGTCTAGCTTGGGAAGGAATCTGTCGAGAGTCACAGAATTTTTTCGAGACGTGGGTCGAGCGCGAGAAAGAATCTGTCAAGAGTGACAGAAATTTGTCGAGACGTTGGTCGAGCGCAGGAAGAAATTTGCCGACATATCAGTCGAGAGCAGGAAAAAATTCTTCGAGCGTGACAGATATTTGTCGAGATGTCAGTCTAAAGCAGGAAGAAAACTGTTCAGACGGCCGAGCGCCGGAGGAGTTTTATCGAGAGTGACGGGAAGAAATTTGTCGAGACGTCGGTCGAGCACGGGAAGGAATCTGTCGAGAAGTCACTGGAGCGCGGGGAGAAATCTGTTGAGCGTTACAGTAATTTGTTGAGACGTCGGTCGAGCGCGGGAACAAATTTATCGAGAAGGTCGCACGCACAAAGAGATTTGTTGAGAGTGACACAAATTTGTCGAGACGTTGGTCGAGCACGGGAATAAATCTGTCGAGGCACTTCAGCTCAGGGAGAGATTTGTCGAGCGAGACAGAAATTTGTCGAGATGTCAGTCGAGCACGGGAATAAATCTGTCGAGAAGTCAGTCAAGAGCGGGGAGAAATTTATCGAGCGTTACAGTAATTTGTTGAGACGTCGGTCGAGCGCGGGAACAAATTTGTCGAGAAGGTTGCACGCACAAAGAGATTTGTCGAGAGTGACATAAATTTGTTGAGACGTTGGTAGAGTACGGGAAGATATTTGTCGAGACGTCGATCGAGCGCGGAACGGATTCTGTCGAGACGGTCGAGCACAGGTAGAGATTTTCTGAGCCTTACAGAAATTTGTCGAGACATCGGTCGAGCATGGGAAGAAATTTGTCGAGCGTTACAGAAATTTCTCGAGACGTCTGTCGAGCGCAGGGAGCAATCTGCTGAGACGGTCGAGAGCGGGAACAAATTTGTCAAGAGTGACAGAAGTTTGTCGAGACGTCGGTCGTGCGCAGTTCGAAATTTATCGACAGTGACAGAAATTTTTTGAGACGCCGGTCAAGCACGGGAAGAAATTTGCTGAGAGTGACAGAAATTTGTCGAGACGTCGGTCGAGCTGAGGAATAAATTTGTTAAGGCTTTGGTTTACATGGGAACAAATATATCGACAGTGACAGAAATTTGTCGAGACGTCGGTCGAGCAGGGGAATAAATCTGTCGAGGCACTTGAGCTCAGGGAGAGATTTGTCGAGCGAGACAGAAATTTGTCGAGATGTCGGTCGAGCACGGGAATAAATCTGTCGAGAAGTCAGTCAAGAGTGGGGAGAAATTTATCGAGCGTTACAGTAATTTGTTGAGACGTCGGTCGAGCGCGGGAACAAATTTGTCGAGAAGGTCGCATGCACAAAGAGATTTGTCGAGAGTGACACAAATTTGTCGAGACGTCGGTCGAGCGCGGAAAGGATTCTGTCGAGATGGTCGAGCACAGGAAGAGATTTTCTGAGCCTTACAGAAATTTGTCGAGACGTCGGTCGAGAACGGGAAGAAATCTGTCAAGACGTCGGTCGAGCCGAGGAATAAATTTGTTAAAGCTTTGGTTGAGATGGGAACAAATTTGTCGATCGTGACACAAATTTGTCGAGACGTTGGTAGAGCACGGGAAGAAATCTGTCGAGACGTCGATCGAGCGCGGAACGGATTCTGTCGAGACGGTCGAGCACAGGAAGAGATTTTCTGAGCCTTACAGAAATTTCTCGAGACGTCGGTCTAGCTTGGGAAGGAATCTGTCGAGAGTCACAGAATTTTTTCGAGACGTGGGTCGAGCGCGAGAAAGAATCTGTCAAGAGTGACAGAAATTTGTCGAGACGTTGGTCGAGCGCAGGAAGAAATTTGCCGACATATCAGTCGAGAGCAGGAAAAAATTCTTCGAGCGTGACAGATATTTGTCGAGATGTCAGTCTAAAGCAGGAAGAAAACTGTTCAGACGGCCGAGCGCCGGAGGAGTTTTATCGAGAGTGACGGGAAGAAATTTGTCGAGACGTCGGTCGAGCACGGGAAGGAATCTGTCGAGAAGTCACTGGAGCGCGGGGAGAAATCTGTTGAGCGTTACAGTAATTTTTTGAGACGTCGGTCGAGCGCGGGAACAAATTTATCGAGAAGGTCGCACGCACAAAGAGATTTGTTGAGAGTGACACAAATTTGTCGAGACGTTGGTCGAGCACGGGAATAAATCTGTCGAGGCACTTGAGCTCAGGGAGAGATTTGTCGAGCGAGACAGAAATTTGTCGAGATGTCGGTCGAGCACGGGAATAAATCTGTCGAGAAGTCAGTCAAGAGCGGGGAGAAATTTATCGAGCGTTACAGTAATTTGTTGAGACGTCGGTCGAGCGCGGGAACAAATTTGTCGAGAAGGTCGCACGCACAAAGAGATTTGTCGAGAGTGACATAAATTTGTCGAGACGTTGGTAGAGTACGGGAAGATATTTGTCGAGACGTCGATCGAGCGCGGAACGGATTCTGTCGAGACGGTCGAGCACAGGTAGAGATTTTCTGAGCCTTACAGAAATTTGTCGAGACGTCGGTCGAGCATGGGAAGAAATTTGTCGAGCGTTACAGAAATTTCTCGAGACGTCTGTCGAGCGCAGGGAGCAATCTGCTGAGACGGTCGAGAGCGGGAACAAATTTGTCAAGAGCGACAGAAGTTTGTCGAGACGTCGGTCGTGCGCAGTTCGAAATTTATCGACAGTGACAGAAATTTGTTGAGACGCCGGTCAAGCACGGGAAGAAATTTGCTGAGAGTGACAGAAATTTGTCGAGACGTCGGTCGAGCTGAGGAATAAATTTGTTAAGGCTTTGGTTTACATGGGAACAAATATATCGACAGTGACAGAAATTTGTCGAGACGTCGGTCGAGCACGGGAATAAATCTGTCGAGGCACTTGAGCTCAGGGAGAGATTTGTCGAGCGAGACAGAAATTTGTCGAGATGTCGGTCGAGCACGGGAATAAATCTGTCGAGAAGTCAGTCAAGAGTGGGGAGAAATTTATCGAGCGTTACAGTAATTTGTTGAGACGTCGGTCGAGCGCGGGAACAAATTTGTCGAGAAGGTCGCATGCACAAAGAGATTTGTCGAGAGTGACACAAATTTGTCGAGACGTCGGTCGAGCGCGGAAAGGATTCTGTCGAGATGGTCGAGCACAGGAAGAGATTTTCTGAGCCTTACAGAAATTTGTCGAGACGTCGGTCGAGAACGGGAAGAAATCTGTCAAGACGTCGGTCGAGCCGAGGAATAAATTTGTTAAAGCTTTGGTTGAGATGGGAACAAATTTGTCGATCGTGACACAAATTTGTCGAGACGTTGGTAGAGCACGGGAAGAAATCTGTCGAGACGTCGATCGAGCGCGGAACGGATTCTGTCGAGACGGTCGAGCACAGGAAGAGATTTTCTGAGCCTTACAGAAATTTCTCGAGACGTCGGTCTAGCTTGGGAAGGAATCTGTCGAGAGTCACAGAATTTTTTCGAGACGTGGGTCGAGCGCGAGAAAGAATCTGTCAAGAGTGACAGAAATTTGTCGAGACGTTGGTCGAGCGCAGGAAGAAATTTGCCGACATATCAGTCGAGAGCAGGAAAAAATTCTTCGAGCGTGACAGATATTTGTCGAGATGTCAGTCTAAAGCAGGAAGAAAACTGTTCAGACGGCCGAGCGCCGGAGAAGTTTTATCGAGAGTGACGGGAAGAAATTTGTCGAGACGTCGGTCGAGCACGGGAAGGAATCTGTCGAGAAGTCACTGGAGCGCGGGGAGAAATCTGTTGAGCGTTACAGTAATTTTTTGAGACGTCGGTCGAGCGCGGGAACAAATTTATCGAGAAGGTCGCACGCACAAAGAGATTTGTTGAGAGTGACACAAATTTGTCGAGACGTTGGTCGAGCACGGGAATAAATCTGTCGAGGCACTTGAGCTCAGGGAGAGATTTGTCGAGCGAGACAGAAATTTGTCGAGATGTCGGTCGAGCACGGGAATAAATCTGTCGAGAAGTCAGTCAAGAGCGGGGAGAAATTTATCGAGCGTTACAGTAATTTGTTGAGACGTCGGTCGAGCGCGGGAACAAATTTGTCGAGAAGGTCGCACGCACAAAGAGATTTGTCGAGAGTGACATAAATTTGTCGAGACGTTGGTAGAGTACGGGAAGATATTTGTCGAGACGTCGATCGAGCGCGGAACGGATTCTGTCGAGACGGTCGAGCACAGGTAGAGATTTTCTGAGCCTTACAGAAATTTGTCGAGACGTCGGTCGAGCATGGGAAGAAATTTGTCGAGCGTTACAGAAATTTCTCGAGACGTCTGTCGAGCGCAGGGAGCAATCTGCTGAGACGGTCGAGAGCGGGAACAAATTTGTCAAGAGCGACAGAAGTTTGTCGAGACGTCGGTCGTGCGCAGTTCGAAATTTATCGACAGTGACAGAAATTTTTTGAGACGCCGGTCAAGCACGGGAAGAAATTTGCTGAGAGTGACAGAAATTTGTCGAGACGTCGGTCGAGCTGAGGAATAAATTTGTTAAGGCTTTGGTTTACATGGGAACAAATATATCGACAGTGACAGAAATTTGTCGAGACGTCGGTCGAGCACGGGAATAAATCTGTCGAGGCACTTGAGCTCAGGGAGAGATTTGTCGAGCGAGACAGAAATTTGTCGAGATGTCGGTCGAGCACGGGAATAAATCTGTCGAGAAGTCAGTCAAGAGTGGGGAGAAATTTATCGAGCGTTACAGTAATTTGTTGAGACGTCGGTCGAGCGCGGGAACAAATTTGTCGAGAAGGTCGCATGCACAAAGAGATTTGTCGAGAGTGACACAAATTTGTCGAGACGTCGGTCGAGCGCGGAAAGGATTCTGTCGAGACGGTCGAGCACAGGAAGAGATTTTCTGAGCCTTACAGAAATTTGTCGAGACGTCGGTCGAGAACGGGAAGAAATCTGTCAAGACGTCGGTCGAGCCGAGGAATAAATTTGTTAAAGCTTTGGTTGAGATGGGAACAAATTTGTCGATCGTGACACAAATTTGTCGAGACGTTGGTAGAGCACGGGAAGAAATCTGTCGAGACGTCGATCGAGCGCGGAACGGATTCTGTCGAGACGGTCGAGCACAGGAAGAGATTTTCTGAGCCTTACAGAAATTTCTCGAGACGTCGGTCTAGCTTGGGAAGGAATCTGTCGAGAGTCACAGAATTTTTTCGAGACGTGGGTCGAGCGCGAGAAAGAATCTGTCAAGAGTGACAGAAATTTGTCGAGACGTTGGTCGAGCGCAGGAAGAAATTTGCCGACATATCAGTCGAGAGCAGGAAAAAATTCTTCGAGCGTGACAGATATTTGTCGAGATGTCAGTCTAAAGCAGGAAGAAAACTGTTCAGACGGCCGAGCGCCACAGGAGTTTTATCGAGAGTGACGGGAAGAAATTTGTCGAGACGTCGGTCGAGCACGGGAAGGAATCTGTCGAGAAGTCACTGGAGCGCGGGGAGAAATCTGTTGAGCGTTACAGTAATTTTTTGAGACGTCGGTCGAGCGCGGGAACAAATTTATCGAGAAGGTCGCACGCACAAAGAGATTTGTTGAGAGTGACACAAATTTGTCGAGACGTTGGTCGAGCACGGGAATAAATCTGTCGAGGCACTTCAGCTCAGGGAGAGATTTGTCGAGCGAGACAGAAATTTGTCGAGACGTCGGTCGAGCGCGGAACGGATTCTGTCGAGATGGTCGAGTAAGAGCGGGGAGAAATTTATCGAGCGTTACAGTAATTTGTTGAGACGTCGGTCGAGCGCGGGAACAAATTTGTCGAGAAGGTCGCACGCACAAAGAGATTTGTCGAGAGTGACACAAATTTGTCGAGACGTTGGTCGAGCACAGGAATAAATCTGTCGAGGCACTTGAGCTCAGGGAGAGATTTGTCGAGCGAGACAGAAATTTGTCGAGATGTCGGTCGAGCACGGGAAGAAATCTGTCGAGAAGTCAGTCAAGAGCGGGGAGAAATTTATCGAGCGTTACAGTAATTTGTTGAGACGTCGGTCGAGCGCGGGAACAAATTTGTCGAGAAGGTCGCACGCACAAAGAGATTTGTCGAGAGTGACACAAATTTGTCGAGACGTCGATCGAGCGCGGAAAGGATTCTGTCGAGACGGTCGAGCACAGGAAGAGATTTTCTGAGCCTTACAGAAATTTGTCGAGACGTCGGTCGAGCATGGGAAGAAATCTGTCAAGACGTCGGTCGAGCCGAGGAATAAATTTGTTAAAGCTTTGGTTGAGATGGGAACAAATTTGTCGATCGTGACACAAATTTGTCGAGACGTTAGAGCACGGGAAGAAATTTGTCGAGACGTCGATAGAGCGCGGAACGGATTCTGTCGAGACGGTCGAGCACAGGAAGAGATTTTCTGAGCCTTACAGAAATTTCTCGAGACGTCGGTCGAGCATGGGAAGGAATCTATCGAGAGTCACAGAATTTTTTCGAGACGTGGGTCGAGCGCGAGAAAGAATCTGTCGAGAGTGACATAATTTGTCGAGACGTTGTCGAGCGCAGGAAGAAATTTGCCGACATATCAGTCGAGAGCAGGAAAAAATTCTTCGAGCGTGACAGATATTTGTCGAGATGTCAGTCTAAAGCAGGAAGAAAACTGTTCAGACGGCCGAGCGCGGGAGGAGTTTTATCGAGAGTGACGGGAAGAAATTTGTCGAGACGTCGGTCGAGCACGGGAAGGAATCTGTCGAGAAGTCACTCGAGCGCGGGGAGAAATCTGTTGAGCGTTACAGTAATTTTTTGAGACGTCGGTCGAGCGCAGGAACAAATTTATCGAGAAGGTCGCACGCACAAAGAGATTTGTCGAGAGTGACACAAATTTGTTGAGACGTTGGTCGAGCACGGGAATAAATCTGTCGAGGCACTTCAGCTCAGGGAGAGATTTGTCGAGCGAGACAGAAATTTGTCGAGACGTCGATCGAGCGCGGAACGGATTCTGTCGAGACGGTCGAGTAAGAGCGGGGAGAAATTTATCGAGCGTTACAGTAATTTGTTGAGACGTCGGTCGAGCGCGGGAACAAATTTGTCGAGAAGGTCGCACGCACAAAGAGATTTGTCGAGAGTGACACAAATTTGTCGAGACGTTGGTCGAGCACAGGAATAAATCTGTCGAGGCACTTGAGCTCAGGGAGAGATTTGTCGAGCGAGACAGAAATTTGTCGAGATGTCGGTCGAGCACGGGAAGAAATCTGTCGAGAAGTCAGTCAAGAGCGGGGAGAAATTTATCGAGCGTTACAGTAATTTGTTGAGACGTCGGTCGAGCGCGGGAACAAATTTGTCGAGAAGGTCGCACGCACAAAGAGATTTGTCGAGAGTGACAGAAATTTGTCGAGACGTCGATCGAGCGCGGAACGGATTCTGTCGAGACGGTCGAGCACAGGAAGAGATTTTCTGAGCCTTACAGAAATTTGTCGAGACGTCGGTCGAGCATGTGAAGAAATTTGTCGAGCGTTACAGAAATTTCTCGAGACGTCTGTCGAGCGCAGGGAGCAATCTGCTGAGACGGTCGAGAGCGGGAACAAATGTGTCAAGAGTGACAGAAGTTTGTCGAGATGTCAGTTGTGCGCAGTTCGAAATT
The DNA here is from genome assembly GCF_028389875.1 of Rhea pennata. Lineage (NCBI taxonomy): Eukaryota > Metazoa > Chordata > Aves > Rheiformes > Rheidae > Rhea > Rhea pennata. Next base: position 745,098 of record NC_084683.1, read on the forward strand.
TAAGACAGTGACAGAAATTTGTTGAGACGCCGGTCAAGCACGGGAAGAAATTTGCTGAGAGTGACAGAAATTTGTCGACACGTCAGTCGAGCTGAGGAATAAATTTGTTAAGGCTTTGGTTTACATGGGAACAAATTTATCGACAGTGACAGAAATTTGTCGAGACGTAGGTCGAGCACGGGAATAAAACTGTCGAGGCACTTGAGCTCAGGGAGAGATTTGTCGAGCGAGACAGAAATTTGTCGAGACGTCGGTCGAGCATGGGAAGAAATCTGTCAAGACGTCTATCGAGCCGAGGAATAAATTTGTTAAAGCTTTGGTTGAGATGGGAACAAATTTGTCGATCGTGACACAAATTTGTCGAGACGTTGGTAGAGCACGGGAAGAAATTTGCCGACATATCAGTCGAGAGCAGGAAAAAATTCTTCGAGCGTGACAGATATTTGTCGAGATGTCAGTCTAAAGCAGGAAGAAAACTGTTCAGACGGCCGAGCGCGGGAGGAGTTTTATCGAGAGTGACGGGAAGAAATTTGTCGAGACGTCGGTCGAGCACGGGAAGGAATCTGTCGAGAAGTCACTGGAGCGCGGGGAGAAATCTGTTGAGCGTTACAGTAATTTGTTGAGACGTCGGTCGAGCGCGGGAACAAATTTATCGAGAAGGTCGCACGCACAAAGAGATTTGTCGAGAGTGACAGAAATTTGTCGAGACGTTGGTCGAGCACGGGAATAAATCTGTCGAGGCACTTGAGCTCAGGGAGAGATTTGTCGAGCGAGACAGAAATTTGTCGAGACGTCGGTCGAGCGCGGAACGGATTCTGTCGATACGGTCGAGTAAGAGCGGGGAGAAATTTATCGAGCGTTACAGTAATTTGTTGAGACGTCGGTCGAGCGCGGGAACAAATTTGTCGAGAAGGTCGCACGCACAAAGAGATTTGTCGATCGTGACACAAATTTGTCGAGACGTCGGTCGAGAAGGGGAATAAATCTGTCGAGGCACTTGAGCTCGGGAAGAGATTTGTCGAGCGAGACAGAAATTTGTCGAGACGTCGGTCAAGCATGGGAAGAAATCTGTCAAGACGTCGGTCGAGCCGAAGAATAAATTTGTTAAAGCTTTGGTTGAGATGGGAACAAATTTGTCGATCGTGACACAAATTTGTCGAGACGTTGGTAGAGCACGGGAAGAAATTTGTCGAGACGTCGATAGAGCGCGGAACGGATTCTGTCGAGACGGTCGAGCACAGGAAGAGATTTTCTGAGCCTTACAGAAATTTCTCGAGACGTCGGTCGAGCGCAGGAAGAAATTTGCCGACATATCAGTCGAGAGCAGGAAAAATTTTTCGAGCGTGACAGAAATTTGTCGAGACGTCGGTCGAGCCCGGGAAGAAATCTGTCGAGAAGTCAGTCAAGAGCGGAGAGAAATCTGTTGAGTGTTACAGTAATTTGTTGAGACGTCGGTCGAGCGCGGGAACAAATTTATCGAGAAGGACGCACGCACAAAGAGATTTGTCGAGAGTGACAGAAATTTGTCGAGACGTTGGTCGAGCACGGGAAGAAATCTGTCGAGGCACTTGAGCTCAGGGAGAGATTTGTCGAGCGAGACAGAAATTTGTCGAGATGTCGGTCGAGCACGGGAATAAATCTGTCGAGAAGTCAGTCAAGAGCGGGGAGAAATTTATCGAGCGTTACAGTAATTTGTTGAGACGTCGGTCGAGCGCGGGAACAAATTTGTCGAGAAGGTCGCACGCACAAAGAGATTTGTCGAGAGTGACAGAAATTTGTCGAGACGTCGGTCGAGCGCGGAAAGGATTCTGTCGAGACGTCGATCGAGCCGAGGAATAAATTTGTTAAAGCTTTGGTTGAGATGGGAACAAATTTGTCGATCGTGACACAAATTTGTCGAGACGTTAGAGCACGGGAAAAAATTTGTCGAGACGTCGATCGAGCGCGGAACGGATTCTGTCGAGAAGTCACTCGAGCGCGGGGAGAAATCTGTTGAGCGTTACAGTAATCTTTTGAGACGTCGGTCGAGCGCGGGAACAAATTTATCGAGAAGGTCGCACGCACAAAGAGATTTGTTGAGAGTGACACAAATTTGTCGAGACGTTGGTCGAGCACGGGAATAAATCTTTTGAGGCACTTGAGCTCAGGGAGAGATTTGTCGAGCGAGACAGAAATTTGTCGAGACGTCGGTCGAGCAGGGGAATAAATCTGTCGAGGCACTTGAGCTCGGGAAGAGATTTGTCGAGCGAGACAGAAATTTGTCGAGACGTAGGTCGAGCATGGGAAGAAATCTGTCAAGACGTCGGTCGAGCCGAGGAATAAATTTGTTAAAGCTTTGGTTGAGATGGCAACAAATTTGTCGATCGTGACACAAATTTGTCGAGACGTTGTTAGAGCACGGGAAGAAATCTGTCGAGACATCGATCGAGCGCGGAACGGATTCTGTCGAGACGGTCGAGCACAGGAAGACATTTTCTGAGCCTTACAGAAATTTCTCGAGACGTCGGTCTAGCTTGGGAAGGAATCTGTCGAGAGTCACAGAATTTTTTCGAGACGTGGGTCGAGCGCGAGAAAGAATCTGTCAAGAGTGACAGAAATTTGTCGAGACGTTGGTCGAGCGCAGGAAGAAATTTGCCGACATATCAGTCGAGAGCAGGAAAAAATTCTTCGAGCGTGACAGATATTTGTCGAGATGTCAGTCTAAAGCAGGAAGAAAACTGTTCAGACGGCCGAGCGCCGGAGGAGTTTTATCGAGAGTGACGGGAAGAAATTTGTCGAGACGTCGGTCGAGCACGGGAAGGAATCTGTCGAGAAGTCACTCGAGCGCGGGGAGAAATCTGTTGAGCGTTACAGTAATTTTTTGAGACGTCGGTCGAGCGCAGGAACAAATTTATCGAGAAGGTCGCACGCACAAAGAGATTTGTCGAGAGTGACACAAATTTGTTGAGACGTTGGTCGAGCACGGGAATAAATCTGTCGAGGCACTTCAGCTCAGGGAGAGATTTGTCGAGCGAGACAGAAATTTGTCGAGATGTCGGTCGAGCACGGGAATAAATCTGTCGAGAAGTCAGTCAAGAGCGGGGAGAAATTTATCGAGCGTTACAGTAATTTGTTGAGACGTCGGTCGAGCGCGGGAACAAATTTGTCGAGAAGGTTGCACGCACAAAGAGATTTGTCGAGAGTGACATAAATTTGTTGAGACGTTGGTAGAGTACGGGAAGATATTTGTCGAGACGTCGATCGAGCGCGGAACGGATTCTGTCGAGACGGTCGAGCACAGGTAGAGATTTTCTGAGCCTTACAGAAATTTGTCGAGACATCGGTCGAGCATGGGAAGAAATTTGTCGAGCGTTACAGAAATTTCTCGAGACGTCTGTCGAGCGCAGGGAGCAATCTGCTGAGACGGTCGAGAGCGGGAACAAATTTGTCAAGAGTGACAGAAGTTTGTCGAGACGTCGGTCGTGCGCAGTTCGAAATTTATCGACAGTGACAGAAATTTTTTGAGACGCCGGTCAAGCACGGGAAGAAATTTGCTGAGAGTGACAGAAATTTGTCGAGACGTCGGTCGAGCTGAGGAATAAATTTGTTAAGGCTTTGGTTTACATGGGAACAAATATATCGACAGTGACAGAAATTTGTCGAGACATCGGTCGAGCAGGGGAATAAATCTGTCGAGGCACTTGAGCTCAGGGAGAGATTTGTCGAGCGAGACAGAAATTTGTCGAGATGTCGGTCGAGCACGGGAATAAATCTGTCGAGAAGTCAGTCAAGAGTGGGGAGAAATTTATCGAGCGTTACAGTAATTTGTTGAGACGTCGGTCGAGCGCGGGAACAAATTTGTCGAGAAGGTCGCATGCACAAAGAGATTTGTCGAGAGTGACACAAATTTGTCGAGACGTCGGTCGAGCGCGGAAAGGATTCTGTCGAGATGGTCGAGCACAGGAAGAGATTTTCTGAGCCTTACAGAAATTTGTCGAGACGTCGGTCGAGAACGGGAAGAAATCTGTCAAGACGTCGGTCGAGCCGAGGAATAAATTTGTTAAAGCTTTGGTTGAGATGGGAACAAATTTGTCGATCGTGACACAAATTTGTCGAGACGTTGGTAGAGCACGGGAAGAAATCTGTCGAGACGTCGATCGAGCGCGGAACGGATTCTGTCGAGACGGTCGAGCACAGGAAGAGATTTTCTGAGCCTTACAGAAATTTCTCGAGACGTCGGTCTAGCTTGGGAAGGAATCTGTCGAGAGTCACAGAATTTTTTCGAGACGTGGGTCGAGCGCGAGAAAGAATCTGTCAAGAGTGACAGAAATTTGTCGAGACGTTGGTCGAGCGCAGGAAGAAATTTGCCGACATATCAGTCGAGAGCAGGAAAAAATTCTTCGAGCGTGACAGATATTTGTCGAGATGTCAGTCTAAAGCAGGAAGAAAACTGTTCAGACGGCCGAGCGCCGGAGGAGTTTTATCGAGAGTGACGGGAAGAAATTTGTCGAGACGTCGGTCGAGCACGGGAAGGAATCTGTCGAGAAGTCACTGGAGCGCGGGGAGAAATCTGTTGAGCGTTACAGTAATTTTTTGAGACGTCGGTCGAGCGCGGGAACAAATTTATCGAGAAGGTCGCACGCACAAAGAGATTTGTTGAGAGTGACACAAATTTGTCGAGACGTTGGTCGAGCACGGGAATAAATCTGTCGAGGCACTTGAGCTCAGGGAGAGATTTGTCGAGCGAGACAGAAATTTGTCGAGATGTCGGTCGAGCACGGGAATAAATCTGTCGAGAAGTCAGTCAAGAGCGGGGAGAAATTTATCGAGCGTTACAGTAATTTGTTGAGACGTCGGTCGAGCGCGGGAACAAATTTGTCGAGAAGGTCGCACGCACAAAGAGATTTGTCGAGAGTGACATAAATTTGTCGAGACGTTGGTAGAGTACGGGAAGATATTTGTCGAGACGTCGATCGAGCGCGGAACGGATTCTGTCGAGACGGTCGAGCACAGGTAGAGATTTTCTGAGCCTTACAGAAATTTGTCGAGACGTCGGTCGAGCATGGGAAGAAATTTGTCGAGCGTTACAGAAATTTCTCGAGACGTCTGTCGAGCGCAGGGAGCAATCTGCTGAGACGGTCGAGAGCGGGAACAAATTTGTCAAGAGCGACAGAAGTTTGTCGAGACGTCGGTCGTGCGCAGTTCGAAATTTATCGACAGTGACAGAAATTTGTTGAGACGCCGGTCAAGCACGGGAAGAAATTTGCTGAGAGTGACAGAAATTTGTCGAGACGTCGGTCGAGCTGAGGAATAAATTTGTTAAGGCTTTGGTTTACATGGGAACAAATATATCGACAGTGACAGAAATTTGTCGAGACGTCGGTCGAGCAGGGGAATAAATCTGTCGAGGCACTTGAGCTCAGGGAGAGATTTGTCGAGCGAGACAGAAATTTGTCGAGATGTCGGTCGAGCACGGGAATAAATCTGTCGAGAAGTCAGTCAAGAGTGGGGAGAAATTTATCGAGCGTTACAGTAATTTGTTGAGACGTCGGTCGAGCGCGGGAACAAATTTGTCGAGAAGGTCGCATGCACAAAGAGATTTGTCGAGAGTGACACAAATTTGTCGAGACGTCGGTCGAGCGCGGAAAGGATTCTGTCGAGATGGTCGAGCACAGGAAGAGATTTTCTGAGCCTTACAGAAATTTGTCGAGACGTCGGTCGAGAACGGGAAGAAATCTGTCAAGACGTCGGTCGAGCCGAGGAATAAATTTGTTAAAGCTTTGGTTGAGATGGGAACAAATTTGTCGATCGTGACACAAATTTGTCGAGACGTTGGTAGAGCACGGGAAGAAATCTGTCGAGACGTCGATCGAGCGCGGAACGGATTCTGTCGAGACGGTCGAGCACAGGAAGAGATTTTCTGAGCCTTACAGAAATTTCTCGAGACGTCGGTCTAGCTTGGGAAGGAATCTGTCGAGAGTCACAGAATTTTTTCGAGACGTGGGTCGAGCGCGAGAAAGAATCTGTCAAGAGTGACAGAAATTTGTCGAGACGTTGGTCGAGCGCAGGAAGAAATTTGCCGACATATCAGTCGAGAGCAGGAAAAAATTCTTCGAGCGTGACAGATATTTGTCGAGATGTCAGTCTAAAGCAGGAAGAAAACTGTTCAGACGGCCGAGCGCCGGAGGAGTTTTATCGAGAGTGACGGGAAGAAATTTGTCGAGACGTCGGTCGAGCACCGGAAGGAATCTGTCGAGAAGTCACTGGAGCGCGGGGAGAAATCTGTTGAGCGTTACAGTAATTTTTTGAGACGTCGGTCGAGCGCGGGAACAAATTTATCGAGAAGGTCGCACGCACAAAGAGATTTGTTGAGAGTGACACAAATTTGTCGAGACGTTGGTCGAGCACGGGAATAAATCTGTCGAGGCACTTGAGCTCAGGGAGAGATTTGTCGAGCGAGACAGAAATTTGTCGAGATGTCGGTCGAGCACGGGAATAAATCTGTCGAGAAGTCAGTCAAGAGCGGGGAGAAATTTATCGAGCGTTACAGTAATTTGTTGAGACGTCGGTCGAGCGCGGGAACAAATTTGTCGAGAAGGTCGCACGCACAAAGAGATTTGTCGAGAGTGACATAAATTTGTCGAGACGTTGGTAGAGTACGGGAAGATATTTGTCGAGACGTCGATCGAGCGCGGAACGGATTCTGTCGAGACGGTCGAGCACAGGTAGAGATTTTCTGAGCCTTACAGAAATTTGTCGAGACGTCGGTCGAGCATGGGAAGAAATTTGTCGAGCGTTACAGAAATTTCTCGAGACGTCTGTCGAGCGCAGGGAGCAATCTGCTGAGACGGTCGAGAGCGGGAACAAATTTGTCAAGAGCGACAGAAGTTTGTCGAGACGTCGGTCGTGCGCAGTTCGAAATTTATCGACAGTGACAGAAATTTTTTGAGACGCCGGTCAAGCACGGGAAGAAATTTGCTGAGAGTGACAGAAATTTGTCGAGACGTCGGTCGAGCTGAGGAATAAATTTGTTAAGGCTTTGGTTTACATGGGAACAAATATATCGACAGTGACAGAAATTTGTCGAGACGTCGGTCGAGCACGGGAATAAATCTGTCGAGGCACTTGAGCTCAGGGAGAGATTTGTCGAGCGAGACAGAAATTTGTCGAGATGTCGGTCGAGCACGGGAATAAATCTGTCGAGAAGTCAGTCAAGAGTGGGGAGAAATTTATCGAGCGTTACAGTAATTTGTTGAGACGTCGGTCGAGCGCGGGAACAAATTTGTCGAGAAGGTCGCATGCACAAAGAGATTTGTCGAGAGTGACACAAATTTGTCGAGACGTCGGTCGAGCGCGGAAAGGATTCTGTCGAGACGGTCGAGCACAGGAAGAGATTTTCTGAGCCTTACAGAAATTTGTCGAGACGTCGGTCGAGAACGGGAAGAAATCTGTCAAGACGTCGGTCGAGCCGAGGAATAAATTTGTTAAAGCTTTGGTTGAGATGGGAACAAATTTGTCGATCGTGACACAAATTTGTCGAGACGTTGGTAGAGCACGGGAAGAAATCTGTCGAGACGTCGATCGAGCGCGGAACGGATTCTGTCGAGACGGTCGAGCACAGGAAGAGATTTTCTGAGCCTTACAGAAATTTCTCGAGACGTCGGTCTAGCTTGGGAAGGAATCTGTCGAGAGTCACAGAATTTTTTCGAGACGTGGGTCGAGCGCGAGAAAGAATCTGTCAAGAGTGACAGAAATTTGTCGAGACGTTGGTCGAGCGCAGGAAGAAATTTGCCGACATATCAGTCGAGAGCAGGAAAAAATTCTTCGAGCGTGACAGATATTTGTCGAGATGTCAGTCTAAAGCAGGAAGAAAACTGTTCAGACGGCCGAGCGCCGGAGGAGTTTTATCGAGAGTGACGGGAAGAAATTTGTCGAGACGTCGGTCGAGCACGGGAAGGAATCTGTCGAGAAGTCACTGGAGCGCGGGGAGAAATCTGTTGAGCGTTACAGTAATTTTTTGAGACGTCGGTCGAGCGCGGGAACAAATTTATCGAGAAGGTCGCACGCACAAAGAGATTTGTTGAGAGTGACACAAATTTGTCGAGACGTTGGTCGAGCACGGGAATAAATCTGTCGAGGCACTTCAGCTCAGGGAGAGATTTGTCGAGCGAGACAGAAATTTGTCGAGACGTCGGTCGAGCGCGGAACGGATTCTGTCGAGACGGTCGAGTAAGAGCGGGGAGAAATTTATCGAGCGTTACAGTAATTTGTTGAGACGTCGGTCGAGCGCGGGAACAAATTTGTCGAGAAGGTCGCACGCACAAAGAGATTTGTCGAGAGTGACACAAATTTGTCGAGACGTTGGTCGAGCACAGGAATAAATCTGTCGAGGCACTTGAGCTCAGGGAGAGATTTGTCGAGCGAGACAGAAATTTGTCGAGATGTCGGTCGAGCACGGGAAGAAATCTGTCGAGAAGTCAGTCAAGAGCGGGGAGAAATTTATCGAGCGTTACAGTAATTTGTTGAGACGTCGGTCGAGCGCGGGAACAAATTTGTCGAGAAGGTCGCACGCACAAAGAGATTTGTCGAGAGTGACACAAATTTGTCGAGACGTCGATCGAGCGCGGAAAGGATTCTGTCGAGACGGTCGAGCACAGGAAGAGATTTTCTGAGCCTTACAGAAATTTGTCGAGACGTCGGTCGAGAACGGGAAGAAATCTGTCAAGACGTCGGTCGAGCCGAGGAATAAATTTGTTAAAGCTTCGGTTGAGATGGGAACAAATTTGTCGATCGTGACACAAATTTGTCGAGACGTTGGTAGAGCACGGGAAGAAATTTGCCGACATATCAGTCGAGAGCAGGAAAAAATTCTTCGAGCGTGACAGATATTTGTCGAGATGTCAGTCTAAAGCATTAAGAAAACTGTTCAGACGGCCGAGCGCGGGAGGAGTTTTATCGAGAGTGACGGGAAGAAATTTGTCGAGACGTCGGTCGAGCACGGGAAGGAATCTGTCGAGAAGTCACTCGAGCGCGGGGAGAAATTTATCGAGCGTTACAGTAATTTGTTGAGACGTCGGTCGAGCGCGGGAACAAATTTGTCGAGAAGGTCGCACGCACAAAGAGATTTGTCGAGAGTGACAGAAATTTGTCGAGACGCTGGTCGAGCACGGGAAGAAATATGTCGATACACTGGAGCTCAGGGAGAGATTTGTCGAGCGAGACAGAAATTTGTCGAGACGTCGGTCGAGCACGGGAAGAAATCTGTCGAGAAGTCAGTCAAGAGCGGGGAGAAATTTATCGAGCGTTACAGTAATTTGTTGAGACGTCGGTCGAGCGCGGGAACAAATTTGTCGAGAAGGTCGCACGCACAAAGAGATTTGTCGAGAGTGACACAAATTTGTCGAGACGTCGGTCGAGCGCGGAAAGGATTCTTTCGAGACGGTCGAGCACAGGAAGAGATTTTCTGAGCCTTACAGAAATTTGTCGAGACGTCGGTCGAGCATGGGAAGAAATCTGTCAAGACGTCGGTCGAGCCGAGGAATAAATTTGTTAAAGCTTTGGTTGAGATGGGAACAAATTTGTCGATCGTGACACAAATTTGTCGAGACGTTAGAGCACGGGAAGAAATTTGTCGAGACGTCGATAGAGCGCGGAACGGATTCTGTCGAGACGGTCGAGCACAGGAAGAGATTTTCTGAGCCTTACAGAAATTTCTCGAGATGTCGGTCGAGCATGGGAAGGAATCTATCGAGAGTCACAGAATTTTTTCGAGACGTGGGTCGAGCGCGAGAAAGAATCTGTCGAGAGTGACATAATTTGTTGAGACGTTGTCGAGCGCAGGAAGAAATTTGCCGACATATCAGTCGAGAGCAGGAAAAAATTCTTCGAGCGTGACAGATATTTGTCGAGATGTCAGTCTAAAGCAGGAAGAAAACTGTTCAGACGGCCGAGCGCACGAGGAGTTTTATCGAGAGTGACGGGAAGAAATTTGTCGAGACGTCGGTCGAGCACGGGAAGGAATCTGTCGAGAAGTCACTCGAGCGCGGGGAGAAATCTGTTGAGCGTTACAGTAATTTGTTGAGACGTCGGTCGAGCGCAGGAACAAATTTATCGAGAAGGTCGCACGCACAAAGAGATTTGTCGAGAGTGACACAAATTTGTTGAGACGTTGGTCGAGCACGGGAATAAATCTGTCGAGGCACTTCAGCTCAGGGAGAGATTTGTCGAGCGAGACAGAAATTTGTCGAGACGTCGATCGAGCGCGGAACGGATTCTGTCGAGACGGTCGAGTAAGAGCGGGGAGAAATTTATCGAGCGTTACAGTAATTTGTTGAGACGTCGGTCGAGCGCGGGAACAAATTTGTCGAGAAGGTCGCACGCACAAAGAGATTTGTCGAGAGTGACACAAATTTGTCGAGACGTTGGTCGAGCACAGGAATAAATCTGTCGAGGCACTTGAGCTCAGGGAGAGATTTGTCGAGCGAGACAGAAATTTGTCGAGATGTCGGTCGAGCACGGGAAGAAATCTGTCGAGAAGTCAGTCAAGAGCGGGGAGAAATTTATCGAGCGTTACAGTAATTTGTTGAGACGTCGGTCGAGCGCGGGAACAAATTTGTCGAGAAGGTCGCACGCACAAAGAGATTTGTCGAGAGTGACAGAAATTTGTCGAGACGTCGATCGAGCGCGGAACGGATTCTGTCAAGACGGTCGAGCACAGGAAGAGATTTTCTGAGCCTTACAGAAATTTGTCGAGACGTCGGTCGAGCATGTGAAGAAATTTGTCGAGCGTTACAGAAATTTCTCGAGACGTCTGTCGAGCGCAGGGAGCAATCTGCTGAGACGGTCGAGAGCGGGAACAAATGTGTCAAGAGTGACAGAAGTTTGTCGAGACGTCAGTCGTGCGCAGTTCGAAATTTAAGACAGTGACAGAAATTTGTTGAGACGCCGGTCAAGCACGGGAAGAAATTTGCTGAGAGTGACAGAAATTTGTCGACACGTCAGTCGAGCTGAGGAATAAATTTGTTAAGGCTTTGGTTTACATGGGAACAAATTTATCGACAGTGACAGAAATTTGTCGAGACGTAGGTCGAGCACGGGAATAAAACTGTCGAGGCACTTGAGCTCAGGGAGAGATTTGTCGAGCGAGACAGAAATTTGTCGAGACGTCGGTCGAGCATGGGAAGAAATCTGTCAAGACGTCTATCGAGCCGAGGAATAAATTTGTTAAAGCTTTGGTTGAGATGGGAACAAATTTGTCGATCGTGACACAAATTTGTCGAGACGTTGGTAGAGCACGGGAAGAAATTTGCCGACATATCAGTCGAGAGCAGGAAAAAATTCTTCGAGCGTGACAGATATTTGTCGAGATGTCAGTCTAAAGCAGGAAGAAAACTGTTCAGACGGCCGAGCGCCGGAGGAGTTTTATCGAGAGTGACGGGAAGAAATTTGTCGAGACGTCGGTCGAGCACGGGAAGGAATCTGTCGAGAAGTCACTGGAGCGCGGGGAGAAATCTGTTGAGCGTTACAGTAATTTGTTGAGACGTCGGTCGAGCGCGGGAACAAATTTATCGAGAAGGTCGCACGCACAAAGAGATTTGTCGAGAGTGACAGAAATTTGTCGAGACGTTGGTCGAGCACGGGAATAAATCTGTCGAGGCACTTGAGCTCAGGGAGAGATTTGTCGAGCGAGACAGAAATTTGTCGAGACGTCGGTCGAGCGCGGAACGGATTCTGTCGATACGGTCGAGTAAGAGCGGGGAGAAATTTATCGAGCGTTACAGTAATTTGTTGAGACGTCGGTCGAGCGCGGGAACAAATTTGTCGAGAAGGTCGCACGCACAAAGAGATTTGTCGATCGTGACACAAATTTGTCGAGACGTCGGTCGAGAAGGGGAATAAATCTGTCGAGGCACTTGAGCTCGGGAAGAGATTTGTCGAGCGAGACAGAAATTTGTCGAGACGTCGGTCAAGCATGGGAAGAAATCTGTCAAGACGTCGGTCGAGCCGAAGAATAAATTTGTTAAAGCTTTGGTTGAGATGGGAACAAATTTGTCGATCGTGACACAAATTTGTCGAGACGTTGGTAGAGCACGGGAAGAAATTTGTCGAGACGTCGATAGAGCGCGGAACGGATTCTGTCGAGACGGTCGAGCACAGGAAGAGATTTTCTGAGCCTTACAGAAATTTCTCGAGACGTCGGTCAAGCTTGGGAAGGAATCTGTCAAAAGTGACAGAAATTTCTCAAGACGTTGGTCGAGCGCAGGAAGAAATTTGCCGACATATCAGTCGAGAGCAGGAAAAATTTTTCGAGCGTGACAGAAATTTGTCGAGACGTCGGTCGAGCCCGGGAAGAAATCTGTCGAGAAGTCAGTCAAGAGCGGAGAGAAATCTGTTGAGTGTTACAGTAATTTGTTGAGACGTCGGTCGAGCGCGGGAACAAATTTATCGAGAAGGACGCACGCACAAAGAGATTTGTCGAGAGTGACAGAAATTTGTCGAGACGTTGGTCGAGCACGGGAAGAAATCTGTCGAGGCACTTGAGCTCAGGGAGAGATTTGTCGAGCGAGACAGAAATTTGTCGAGATGTCGGTCGAGCACGGGAATAAATCTGTCGAGAAGTCAGTCAAGAGCGGGGAGAAATTTATCGAGCGTTACAGTAATTTGTTGAGACGTCGGTCGAGCGCGGGAACAAATTTGTCGAGAAGGTCGCACGCACAAAGAGATTTGTCGAGAGTGACACAAATTTGTCGAGACGTCGGTCGAGCGCGGAAAGGATTCTGTCGAGACGTCGATCGAGCCGAGGAATAAATTTGTTAAAGCTTTGGTTGAGATGGGAACAAATTTGTCGATCGTGACACAAATTTGTCGAGACGTTAGAGCACGGGAAAAAATTTGTCGAGACGTCGATCGAGCGCGGAACGGATTCTGTCGAGAAGTCACTCGAGCGCGGGGAGAAATCTGTTGAGCGTTACAGTAATCTTTTGAGACGTCGGTCGAGCGCGGGAACAAATTTATCGAGAAGGTCGCACGCACAAAGAGATTTGTCGAGAGTGACACAAATTTGTCGAGACGTTGGTCGAGCACGGGAATAAATCTTTTGAGGCACTTGAGCTCAGGGAGAGATTTGTCGAGCGAGACAGAAATTTGTCGAGACGTCGATCGAGCGCGGAACGGATTCTGTCGAGACGGTCGAGTAAGAGCGGGGAGAAATTTATCGAGCGTTACAGTAATTTGTTGAGACGTCGGTCGAGCGCGGGAAGAAATCTGTCGAGAAGTCAGTCAAGAGCGGGGAGAAATTTATCGAGCGTTACAGTAATTTGTTGAGACGTCGGTCGAGCGCGGGAACAAATTTGTCGAGAAGGTCGCACGCACAAAGAGATTTGTCGAGAGTGACACAAATTTGTCGAGACGTCGGTCGAGCGCGGAACGGATTCTGTCGAGACGGTCGAGCACAGGAAGAGATTTTCTGAGCCTTACAGAAATTTCTCGAGACGTCGGTCGAGCATGGGAAGGAATCTATCGAGAGTCGCAGAATTTTTTCGAGACGTGGGTCGAGCGCGAGAAAGAATCTGTCGAGAGTGACAGAAATTTGTCGAGACGTTGTCGAGCGCAGGAAGAAATTTGCCGACATATCAGTCGAGAGCAGGAAAAAATTCTTCGAGCGTGACAGATATTTGTCGAGATGTCAGTCTAAAGCAGGAAGAAAACTGTTCAGACGGCCGAGCGCGGGAGGAGTTTTATCGAGAGTCACGGGAAGAAATTTGTCGAGACGTCGGTCGAGCACGGGAATAAATCTGTCGAGGCACTTGAGCTCAGGGAGAGATTTGTCGAGCGAGACAGAAATTTGTCGAGATGTCGGTCGAGCACGGGAAGAAATCTGTCGAGAAGTCAGTCAAGAGCGGGGAGAAATTTATCGAGCGTTACAGTAATTTGTTGAGACGTCGGTCGAGCGCGGGAACAAATTTGTCGAGAAGGTTGCACGCACAAAGAGATTTGTCGAGAGTGACATAAATTTGTTGAGACGTTGGTAGAGTACGGGAAGATATTTGTCGAGACGTCGATCGAGCGTGGAACGGATTCTGTCGAGACGGTCGAGCACAGGTAGAGATTTTCTGAGCCTTACAGAAATTTGTCGAGACATCGGTCGAGCATGGGAAGAAATTTGTCGAGCGTTACAGAAATTTCTCGAGACGTCTGTCGAGCGCAGGGAGCAATCTGCTGAGACGGTCGAGAGCGGGAACAAATTTGTCAAGAGTGACAGAAGTTTGTCGAGACGTCGGTCGTGCGCAGTTCGAAATTTATCGACAGTGACAGAAATTTGTTGAGACGCCGGTCAAGCACGGGAAGAAATTTGCTGAGAGTGACAGAAATTTGTCGAGACGTCGGTCGAGCTGAGGAATAAATTTGTTAAGGCTTTGGTTTACATGGGAACAAATATATCGACAGTGACAGAAATTTGTCGAGACGTCGGTCGAGCACGGGAATAAATCTGTCGAGGCACTTGAGCTCAGGGAGAGATTTGTCGAGCGAGACAGAAATTTGTCGAGATGTCGGTCGAGCACGGGAATAAATCTGTCGAGAAGTCAGTCAAGAGTGGGGAGAAATTTATCGAGCGTTACAGTAATTTGTTGAGACGTCGGTCGAGCGCGGGAACAAATTTGTCGAGAAGGTCGCATGCACAAAGAGATTTGTCGAGAGTGACACAAATTTGTCGAGACGTCGGTCGAGCGCGGAAAGGATTCTGTCGAGATGGTCGAGCACAGGAAGAGATTTTCTGAGCCTTACAGAAATTTGTCGAGACGTCGGTCGAGAACGGGAAGAAATCTGTCAAGACGTCGGTCGAGCCGAGGAATAAATTTGTTAAAGCTTTGGTTGAGATGGGAACAAATTTGTCGATCGTGACACAAATTTGTCGAGACGTTGGTAGAGCACGGGAAGAAATCTGTCGAGACGTCGATCGAGCGCGGAACGGATTCTGTCGAGACGGTCGAGCACAGGAAGAGATTTTCTGAGCCTTACAGAAATTTCTCGAGACGTCGGTCTAGCTTGGGAAGGAATCTGTCGAGAGTCACAGAATTTTTTCGAGACGTGGGTCGAGCGCGAGAAAGAATCTGTCAAGAGTGACAGAAATTTGTCGAGACGTTGGTCGAGCGCAGGAAGAAATTTGCCGACATATCAGTCGAGAGCAGGAAAAAATTCTTCGAGCGTGACAGATATTTGTCGAGATGTCAGTCTAAAGCAGGAAGAAAACTGTTCAGACGGCCGAGCGCCGGAGGAGTTTTATCGAGAGTGACGGGAAGAAATTTTTCGAGACGTCGGTCGAGCACGGGAAGGAATCTGTCGAGAAGTCACTGGAGCGCGGGGAGAAATCTGTTGAGCGTTACAGTAATTTTTTGAGACGTCGGTCGAGCGCGGGAACAAATTTATCGAGAAGGTCGCACGCACAAAGAGATTTGTTGAGAGTGACACAAATTTGTCGAGACGTTGGTCGAGCACGGGAATAAATCTGTCGAGGCACTTCAGCTCAGGGAGAGATTTGTCGAGCGAGACAGAAATTTGTCGAGATGTCGGTCGAGCACGGGAATAAATCTGTCGAGAAGTCAGTCAAGAGCGGGGAGAAATTTATCGAGCGTTACAGTAATTTGTTGAGACGTCGGTCGAGCGCGGGAACAAATTTGTCGAGAAGGTCGCACGCACAAAGAGATTTGTCGAGAGTGACATAAATTTGTCGAGACGTTGGTAGAGTACGGAAGATATTTGTCGAGACGTCGATCGAGCGCGGAACGGATTCTGTCGAGACGGTCGAGCACAGGTAGAGATTTTCTGAGCCTTACAGAAATTTGTCGAGACGTCGGTCGAGCATGGGAAGAAATTTGTCGAGCGTTACAGAAATTTCTCGAGACGTCTGTCGAGCGCAGGGAGCAATCTGCTGAGACGGTCGAGAGCGGGAACAAATTTGTCAAGAGCGACAGAAGTTTGTCGAGACGTCGGTCGTGCGCAGTTCGAAATTTATCGACAGTGACAGAAATTTTTTGAGACGCCGGTCAAGCACGGGAAGAAATTTGCTGAGAGTGACAGAAATTTGTCGAGACGTCGGTCGAGCTGAGGAATAAATTTGTTAAGGCTTTGGTTTACATGGGAACAAATATATCGACAGTGACAGAAATTTGTCGAGACGTCGGTCGAGCACGGGAATAAATCTGTCGAGGCACTTGAGCTCAGGGAGAGATTTGTCGAGCGAGACAGAAATTTGTCGAGATGTCGGTCGAGCACGGGAATAAATCTGTCGAGAAGTCAGTCAAGAGTGGGGAGAAATTTATCGAGCGTTACAGTAATTTGTTGAGACGTCGGTCGAGCGCGGGAACAAATTTGTCGAGAAGGTCGCATGCACAAAGAGATTTGTCGAGAGTGACACAAATTTGTCGAGACGTCGGTCGAGCGCGGAAAGGATTCTGTCGAGACGGTCGAGCACAGGAAGAGATTTTCTGAGCCTTACAGAAATTTGTCGAGACGTCGGTCGAGAACGGGAAGAAATCTGTCAAGACGTCGGTCGAGCCGAGGAATAAATTTGTTAAAGCTTTGGTTGAGATGGGAACAAATTTGTCGATCGTGACACAAATTTGTCGAGACGTTGGTAGAGCACGGGAAGAAATCTGTCGAGACGTCGATCGAGCGCGGAACGGATTCTGTCGAGACGGTCGAGCACAGGAAGAGATTTTCTGAGCCTTACAGAAATTTCTCGAGACGTCGGTCTAGCTTGGGAAGGAATCTGTCGAGAGTCACAGAATTTTTTCGAGACGTGGGTCGAGCGTGAGAAAGAATCTGTCAAGAGTGACAGAAATTTGTCGAGACGTTGGTCGAGCGCAGGAAGAAATTTGCCGACATATCAGTCGAGAGCAGGAAAAAATTCTTCGAGCGTGACAGATATTTGTCGAGATGTCAGTCTAAAGCATAAAGAAAACTGTTCAGACGGCCGAGCGCGGGAGGAGTTTTATCGAG
Source organism: Rhea pennata (assembly GCF_028389875.1). Classification (NCBI taxonomy): domain Eukaryota; kingdom Metazoa; phylum Chordata; class Aves; order Rheiformes; family Rheidae; genus Rhea; species Rhea pennata. Next base: position 762,075 of record NC_084683.1, read on the forward strand.
AGTGACGGGAAGAAATTTGTCGAGACGTCGGTCGAGCACGGGAAGGAATCTGTCGAGAAGTCACTCGAGCGCGGGGAGAAATCTGTTGAGCGTTACAGTAATTTTTTGAGACGTCGGTCGAGCGCAGGAACAAATTTATCGAGAAGGTCGCACGCACAAAGAGATTTGTCGAGAGTGACACAAATTTGTCGAGACGTTGGTCGAGCACGGGAATAAATCTGTCGAGGCACTTCAGCTCAGGGAGAGATTTGTCGAGCGAGACAGAAATTTGTCGAGACGTCGATCGAGCGCGGAACGGATTCTGTCGAGATGGTCGAGTAAGAGCGGGGAGAAATTTATCGAGCGTTACAGTAATTTGTTGAGACGTCGGTCGAGCGCGGGAACAAATTTGTCGAGAAGGTCGCACGCACAAAGAGATTTGTCGAGAGTGACAGAAATTTGTCGAGACGTTGGTCGAGCACAGGAATAAATCTGTCGAGGCACTTGAGCTCAGGGAGAGATTTGTCGAGTGAGACAGAAATTTGTCGAGATGTCGGTCGAGCACGGGAAGAAATCTGTCGAGAAGTCAGTCAAGAGCGGGGAGAAATTTATCGAGCGTTACAGTAATTTGTTGAGACGTCGGTCGAGCGCGGGAACAAATTTGTCGAGAAGGTCGCACGCACAAAGAGATTTGTCGAGAGTGACACAAATTTGTCGAGACGTCGATCGAGCGCGGAAAGGATTCTGTCGAGACGGTCGAGCACAGGAAGAGATTTTCTGAGCCTTACAGAAATTTGTCGAGACATCGGTCGAGAACGGGAAGAAATCTGTCAAGACGTCGGTCGAGCCGAGGAATAAATTTGTTAAAGCTTTGGTTGAGATGGGAACAAATTTGTCGATCGTGACACAAATTTGTCGAGACGTTGGTAGAGCACGGGAAGAAATTTGCCGACATATCAGTCGAGAGCAGGAAAAAATTCTTCGAGCGTGACAGATATTTGTCGAGATGTCAGTCTAAAGCAGGAAGAAAACTGTTCAGACGGCCGAGCGCGGGAGGAGTTTTATCGAGAGTGACGGGAAGAAATTTGTCGAGACGTCGGTCGAGCACGGGAAGGAATCTGTCAAGAAGTCACTCGAGCGCGGGGAGAAATTTATCGAGCGTTACAGTAATATGTTGAGACGTCGGTCGAGCGCGGGAACAAATTTGTCGAGAAGGTCGCACGCACAAAGAGATTTGTCGAGAGTGACACAAATTTGTCGAGACGTTGGTCGAGCACGGGAATAAATCTGTCGAGGCACTTGAGCTCAGGGAGAGATTTGTCGAGCGAGACAGAAATTTGTCGAGACGTCGGTCGAGCGCGGAACGGATTCTGTCGAGACGGTCGAGTAAGAGCGGGGAGAAATTTATCGAGCGTTACAGTAATTTGTTGAGACGTCGGTCGAGCGCGGGAACAAATTTGTCGAGAAGGTCGCACGCACAAAGAGATTTGTCGAGAGTGACACAAATTTGTCGAGACGTTGGTCGAGCACAGGAATAAATCTGTCGAGGCACTTGAGCTCAGGGAGAGATTTGTCGAGCGAGACAGAAATTTGTCAAGATGTCGGTCGAGCACGGGAATAAATCTGTCGAGAAGTCAGTCAAGAGCGGGGAGAAATTTATCGAGCGTTACAGTAATTTGTTGAGACGTCGGTCGAGCGCGGGAACAAATTTGTCGAGAAGGTCGCACGCACAAAGAGATTTGTCGAGAGTGACACAAATTTGTCGAGACGTCGATCGAGCGCGGAAAGGATTCTGTCGAGACGGTCGAGCACAGGAAGAGATTTTCTGAGCCTTACAGAAATTTGTCGAGACGTCGGTCGAGAACGGGAAGAAATCTGTCAAGACGTCGGTCGAGCCGAGGAATAAATTTGTTAAAGCTTCGGTTGAGATGGGAACAAATTTGTCGATCGTGACACAAATTTGTCGAGACGTTGGTAGAGCACGGGAAGAAATTTGCCGACATATCAGTCGAGAGCAGGAAAAAATTCTTCGAGCGTGACAGATATTTGTCGAGATGTCAGTCTAAAGCATTAAGAAAACTGTTCAGACGGCCGAGCGCGGGAGGAGTTTTATCGAGAGTGACGGGAAGAAATTTGTCGAGACGTCGGTCGAGCACGGGAAGGAATCTGTCGAGAAGTCACTCGAGCGCGGGGAGAAATTTATCGAGCGTTACAGTAATTTGTTGAGACGTCGGTCGAGCGTGGGAACAAATTTGTCGAGAAGGTCGCACGCACAAAGAGATTTGTCGAGAGTGACAGAAATTTGTCGAGACGCTGGTCGAGCACGGGAAGAAATATGTCGATACACTGGAGCTCAGGGAGAGATTTGTCGAGCGAGACAGAAATTTGTCGAGACGTCGGTCGAGCATGGGAAGAAATCTGTCGAGAAGTCAGTCAAGAGCGGGGAGAAATTTATCGAGCGTTACAGTAATTTGTTGAGACGTCGGTCGAGCGCGGGAACAAATTTGTCGAGAAGGTCGCACGCACAAAGAGATTTGTCGAGAGTGACACAAATTTGTCGAGACGTCGGTCGAGCGCGGAAAGGATTCTGTCGAGACGGTCGAGCACAGGAAGAGATTTTCTGAGCCTTACAGAAATTTGTCGAGACGTCGGTCGAGAACGGGAAGAAATCTGTCAAGACGTCGGTCGAGCCGAGGAATAAATTTGTTAAAGCTTCGGTTGAGATGGGAACAAATTTGTCGATCGTGACACAAATTTGTCGAGACGTTGGTAGAGCACGGGAAGAAATTTGCCGACATATCAGTCGAGAGCAGGAAAAAATTCTTCGAGCGTGACAGATATTTGTCGAGATGTCAGTCTAAAGCATTAAGAAAACTGTTCAGACGGCCGAGCGCGGGAGGAGTTTTATCGAGAGTGACGGGAAGAAATTTGTCGAGACGTCGGTCGAGCACGGGAAGGAATCTGTCGAGAAGTCACTCGAGCGCGGGGAGAAATTTATCGAGCGTTACAGTAATTTGTTGAGACGTCGGTCGAGCGTGGGAACAAATTTGTCGAGAAGGTCGCACGCACAAAGAGATTTGTCGAGAGTGACAGAAATTTGTCGAGACGCTGGTCGAGCACGGGAAGAAATATGTCGATACACTGGAGCTCAGGGAGAGATTTGTCGAGCGAGACAGAAATTTGTCGAGACGTCGGTCGAGCATGGGAAGAAATCTGTCGAGAAGTCAGTCAAGAGCGGGGAGAAATTTATCGAGCGTTACAGTAATTTGTTGAGACGTCGGTCGAGCGCGGGAACAAATTTGTCGAGAAGGTCGCACGCACAAAGAGATTTGTCGAGAGTGACACAAATTTGTCGAGACGTCGGTCGAGCGCGGAAAGGATTCTGTCGAGACGGTCGAGCACAGGAAGAGATTTTCTGAGCCTTACAGAAATTTCTCGAGACGTCGGTCTAGCTTGGGAAGGAATCTGTCGAGAGTCACAGAATTTTTTCGAGACGTGGGTCGAGCGCGAGAAAGAATCTGTCAAGAGTGACAGAAATTTGTCGAGACGTTGGTCGAGCGCAGGAAGAAATTTGCCGACATATCAGTCGAGAGCAGGAAAAAATTCTTCGAGCGTGACAGATATTTGTCGAGATGTCAGTCTAAAGCATAAAGAAAACTGTTCAGACGGCCGAGCGCGGGAGGAGTTTTATCGAGAGTGACGGGAAGAAATTTGTCGAGACGTCGGTCGAGCACGGGAAGGAATCTGTCGAGAAGTCACTGGAGCGCGGGGAGAAATCTGTTGAGCGTTACAGTAATTTGTTGAGACGTCGGTCGAGCGCGGGAACAAATTTATCGAGAAGGTCGCACGCACAAAGAGATTTGTCGAGAGTGACACAAATTTGTCGAGACGTTGGTCGAGCACGGGAATAAATCTGTCGAGGCACTTCAGCTCAGGGAGAGATTTGTCGAGCGAGACAGAAATTTGTCGAGACGTCGATCGAGCGCGGAACGGATTCTGTCGAGATGGTCGAGTAAGAGCGGGGAGAAATTTATCGAGCGTTACAGTAATTTGTTGAGACGTCGGTCGAGCGCGGGAACAAATTTTTCGAGAAGGTCGCACGCACAAAGAGATTTGTCGAGAGTGACAGAAATTTGTCGAGACGTTGGTCGAGCACAGGAATAAATCTGTCGAGGCACTTGAGCTCAGGGAGAGATTTGTCGAGCGAGACAGAAATTTGTCGAGATGTCGGTCGAGCACGGGAAGAAATCTGTCGAGAAGTCAGTCAAGAGCGGGGAGAAATTTATCGAGCGTTACAGTAATTTGTTGAGACGTCGGTCGAGCGCGGGAACAAATTTGTCGAGAAGGTCGCACGCACAAAGAGATTTGTCGAGAGTGACACAAATTTGTCGAGACGTCGATCGAGCGCGGAAAGGATTCTGTCGAGACGGTCGAGCACAGGAAGAGATTTTCTGAGCCTTACAGAAATTTGTCGAGACATCGGTCGAGAACGGGAAGAAATCTGTCAAGACGTCGGTCGAGCCGAGGAATAAATTTGTTAAAGCTTTGGTTGAGATGGGAACAAATTTGTCGATCGTGACACAAATTTGTCGAGACGTTGGTAGAGCACGGGAAGAAATTTGCCGACATATCTGTCGAGAGCAGGAAAAAATTCTTCGAGCGTGACAGATATTTGTCGAGATGTCAGTCTAAAGCAGGAAGAAAACTGTTCAGACGGCCGAGCGCGGGAGGAGTTTTATCGAGAGTGACGGGAAGAAATTTGTCGAGACGTCGGTCGAGCACGGGAAGGAATCTGTCAAGAAGTCACTCGAGCGCGGGGAGAAATTTATCGAGCGTTACAGTAATATGTTGAGACGTCGGTCGAGCGCGGGAACAAATTTATCGAGAAGGTCGCACGCACAAAGAGATTTGTCGAGAGTGACACAAATTTGTCGAGACGTTGGTCGAGCACGGGAATAAATCTGTCGAGGCACTTGAGCTCAGGGAGAGATTTGTCGAGCGAGACAGAAATTTGTCGAGACGTCGGTCGAGCGCGGAACGGATTCTGTCGAGACGGTCGAGTAAGAGCGGGGAGAAATTTATCGAGCGTTACAGTAATTTGTTGAGACGTCGGTCGAGCGCGGGAACAAATTTGTCGAGAAGGTCGCACGCACAAAGAGATTTGTCGAGAGTGACACAAATTTGTCGAGACGTTGGTCGAGCACAGGAATAAATCTGTCGAGGCACTTGAGCTCAGGGAGAGATTTGTCGAGCGAGACAGAAATTTGTCAAGATGTCGGTCGAGCACGGGAATAAATCTGTCGAGAAGTCAGTCAAGAGCGGGGAGAAATTTATCGAGCGTTACAGTAATTTGTTGAGACGTCGGTCGAGCGCGGGAACAAATTTGTCGAGAAGGTCGCACGCACAAAGAGATTTGTCGAGAGTGACACAAATTTGTCGAGACGTCGATCGAGCGCGGAAAGGATTCTGTCGAGACGGTCGAGCACAGGAAGAGATTTTCTGAGCCTTACAGAAATTTGTCGAGACGTCGGTCGAGAACGGGAAGAAATCTGTCAAGACGTCGGTCGAGCCGAGGAATAAATTTGTTAAAGCTTCGGTTGAGATGGGAACAAATTTGTCGATCGTGACACAAATTTGTCGAGACGTTGGTAGAGCACGGGAAGAAATTTGCCGACATATCAGTCGAGAGCAGGAAAAAATTCTTCGAGCGTGACAGATATTTGTCGAGATGTCAGTCTAAAGCATTAAGAAAACTGTTCAGACGGCCGAGCGCGGGAGGAGTTTTATCGAGAGTGACGGGAAGAAATTTGTCGAGACGTCGGTCGAGCACGGGAAGGAATCTGTCGAGAAGTCACTCGAGCGCGGGGAGAAATTTATCGAGCGTTACAGTAATTTGTTGAGACGTCGGTCGAGCGTGGGAACAAATTTGTCGAGAAGGTCGCACGCACAAAGAGATTTGTCGAGAGTGACAGAAATTTGTCGAGACGCTGGTCGAGCACGGGAAGAAATATGTCGATACACTGGAGCTCAGGGAGAGATTTGTCGAGCGAGACAGAAATTTGTCGAGACGTCGGTCGAGCATGGGAAGAAATCTGTCGAGAAGTCAGTCAAGAGCGGGGAGAAATTTATCGAGCGTTACAGTAATTTGTTGAGACGTCGGTCGAGCGCGGGAACAAATTTGTCGAGAAGGTCGCACGCACAAAGAGATTTGTCGAGAGTGACACAAATTTGTCGAGACGTCGGTCGAGCGCGGAAAGGATTCTGTCGAGACGGTCGAGCACAGGAAGAGATTTTCTGAGCCTTACAGAAATTTGTCGAGACGTCGGTCGAGAACGGGAAGAAATCTGTCAAGACGTCGGTCGAGCCGAGGAATAAATTTGTTAAAGCTTTGGTTGAGATGGGAACAAATTTGTCGATCGTGACACAAATTTGTCGAGACGTTGGTAGAGCACGGGAAGAAATTTGCCGACATATCAGTCGAGAGCAGGAAAAAATTCTTCGAGCGTGACAGATATTTGTCGAGATGTCAGTCTAAAGCATTAAGAAAACTGTTCAGACGGCCGAGCGCGGGAGGAGTTTTATCGAGAGTGACGGGAAGAAATTTGTCGAGACGTCGGTCGAGCACGGGAAGGAATCTGTCGAGAAGTCACTCGAGCGCGGGGAGAAATTTATCGAGCGTTACAGTAATTTGTTGAGACGTCGGTCGAGCGTGGGAACAAATTTGTCGAGAAGGTCGCACGCACAAAGAGATTTGTCGAGAGTGACAGAAATTTGTCGAGACGCTGGTCGAGCACGGGAAGAAATATGTCGATACACTGGAGCTCAGGGAGAGATTTGTCGAGCGAGACAGAAATTTGTCGAGACGTCGGTCGAGCATGGGAAGAAATCTGTCGAGAAGTCAGTCAAGAGCGGGGAGAAATTTATCGAGCGTTACAGTAATTTGTTGAGACGTCGGTCGAGCGCGGGAACAAATTTGTCGAGAAGGTCGCACGCACAAAGAGATTTGTCGAGAGTGACACAAATTTGTCGAGACGTCGGTCGAGCGCGGAAAGGATTCTTTCGAGACGGTCGAGCACAGGAAGAGATTTTCTGAGCCTTACAGAAATTTGTCGAGACGTCGGTCGAGCATGGGAAGAAATCTGTCAAGACGTCGGTCGAGCCGAGGAATAAATTTGTTAAAGCTTTGGTTGAGATGGGAACAAATTTGTCGATCGTGACACAAATTTGTCGAGACGTTAGAGCACGGGAAGAAATTTGTCGAGACGTCGATAGAGCGCGGAACGGATTCTGTCGAGACGGTCGAGCACAGGAAGAGATTTTCTGAGCCTTACAGAAATTTCTCGAGACGTCGGTCGAGCATGGGAAGGAATCTATCGAGAGTCACAGAATTTTTTCGAGACGTGGGTCGAGCGCGAGAAAGAATCTGTCGAGAGTGACATAATTTGTCGAGACGTTGTCGAGCGCAGGAAGAAATTTGCCGACATATCAGTCGAGAGCAGGAAAAAATTCTTCGAGCGTGACAGATATTTGTCGAGATGTCAGTCTAAAGCAGGAAGAAAACTGTTCAGACGGCCGAGCGCGGGAGGAGTTTTATCGAGAGTGACGGGAAGAAATTTGTCGAGACGTCGGTCGAGCACGGGAAGGAATCTGTCGAGAAGTCACTCGAGCGCGGGGAGAAATCTGTTGAGCGTTACAGTAATTTGTTGAGACGTCGGTCGAGCGCGGGAACAAATTTATCGAGAAGGTCGCACGCACAAAGAGATTTGTCGAGAGTGACACAAATTTGTCGAGACGTTGGTCGAGCACGGGAATAAATCTGTCGAGGCACTTCAGCTCAGGGAGAGATTTGTCGAGCGAGACAGAAATTTGTCGAGACGTCGATCGAGCGCGGAACGGATTCTGTCGAGATGGTCGAGTAAGAGCGGGGAGAAATTTATCGAGCGTTACAGTAATTTGTTGAGACGTCGGTCGAGCGCGGGAACAAATTTTTCGAGAAGGTCGCACGCACAAAGAGATTTGTCGAGAGTGACAGAAATTTGTCGAGACGTTGGTCGAGCACAGGAATAAATCTGTCGAGGCACTTGAGCTCAGGGAGAGATTTGTCGAGCGAGACAGAAATTTGTCGAGATGTCGGTCGAGCACGGGAAGAAATCTGTCGAGAAGTCAGTCAAGAGCGGGGAGAAATTTATCGAGCGTTACAGTAATTTGTTGAGACGTCGGTCGAGCGCGGGAACAAATTTGTCGAGAAGGTCGCACGCACAAAGAGATTTGTCGAGAGTGACACAAATTTGTCGAGACGTCGATCGAGCGCGGAAAGGATTCTGTCGAGACGGTCGAGCACAGGAAGAGATTTTCTGAGCCTTACAGAAATTTGTCGAGACATCGGTCGAGAACGGGAAGAAATCTGTCAAGACGTCGGTCGAGCCGAGGAATAAATTTGTTAAAGCTTTGGTTGAGATGGGAACAAATTTGTCGATCGTGACACAAATTTGTCGAGACGTTGGTAGAGCACGGGAAGAAATTTGCCGACATATCTGTCGAGAGCAGGAAAAAATTCTTCGAGCGTGACAGATATTTGTCGAGATGTCAGTCTAAAGCAGGAAGAAAACTGTTCAGACGGCCGAGCGCGGGAGGAGTTTTATCGAGAGTGACGGGAAGAAATTTGTCGAGACGTCGGTCGAGCACGGGAAGGAATCTGTCAAGAAGTCACTCGAGCGCGGGGAGAAATTTATCGAGCGTTACAGTAATATGTTGAGACGTCGGTCGAGCGCGGGAACAAATTTATCGAGAAGGTCGCACGCACAAAGAGATTTGTCGAGAGTGACACAAATTTGTCGAGACGTTGGTCGAGCACGGGAATAAATCTGTCGAGGCACTTGAGCTCAGGGAGAGATTTGTCGAGCGAGACAGAAATTTGTCGAGACGTCGGTCGAGCGCGGAACGGATTCTGTCGAGACGGTCGAGTAAGAGCGGGGAGAAATTTATCGAGCGTTACAGTAATTTGTTGAGACGTCGGTCGAGCGCGGGAACAAATTTGTCGAGAAGGTCGCACGCACAAAGAGATTTGTCGAGAGTGACACAAATTTGTCGAGACGTTGGTCGAGCACAGGAATAAATCTGTCGAGGCACTTGAGCTCAGGGAGAGATTTGTCGAGCGAGACAGAAATTTGTCAAGATGTCGGTCGAGCACGGGAATAAATCTGTCGAGAAGTCAGTCAAGAGCGGGGAGAAATTTATCGAGCGTTACAGTAATTTGTTGAGACGTCGGTCGAGCGCGGGAACAAATTTGTCGAGAAGGTCGCACGCACAAAGAGATTTGTCGAGAGTGACACAAATTTGTCGAGACGTCGATCGAGCGCGGAAAGGATTCTGTCGAGACGGTCGAGCACAGGAAGAGATTTTCTGAGCCTTACAGAAATTTGTCGAGACGTCGGTCGAGAACGGGAAGAAATCTGTCAAGACGTCGGTCGAGCCGAGGAATAAATTTGTTAAAGCTTCGGTTGAGATGGGAACAAATTTGTCGATCGTGACACAAATTTGTCGAGACGTTGGTAGAGCACGGGAAGAAATTTGCCGACATATCAGTCGAGAGCAGGAAAAAATTCTTCGAGCGTGACAGATATTTGTCGAGATGTCAGTCTAAAGCATTAAGAAAACTGTTCAGACGGCCGAGCGCGGGAGGAGTTTTATCGAGAGTGACGGGAAGAAATTTGTCGAGACGTCGGTCGAGCACGGGAAGGAATCTGTCGAGAAGTCACTCGAGCGCGGGGAGAAATTTATCGAGCGTTACAGTAATTTGTTGAGACGTCGGTCGAGCGTGGGAACAAATTTGTCGAGAAGGTCGCACGCACAAAGAGATTTGTCGAGAGTGACAGAAATTTGTCGAGACGCTGGTCGAGCACGGGAAGAAATATGTCGATACACTGGAGCTCAGGGAGAGATTTGTCGAGCGAGACAGAAATTTGTCGAGACGTCGGTCGAGCATGGGAAGAAATCTGTCGAGAAGTCAGTCAAGAGCGGGGAGAAATTTATCGAGCGTTACAGTAATTTGTTGAGACGTCGGTCGAGCGCGGGAACAAATTTGTCGAGAAGGTCGCACGCACAAAGAGATTTGTCGAGAGTGACACAAATTTGTCGAGACGTCGGTCGAGCGCGGAAAGGATTCTGTCGAGACGGTCGAGCACAGGAAGAGATTTTCTGAGCCTTACAGAAATTTGTCGAGACGTCGGTCGAGAACGGGAAGAAATCTGTCAAGACGTCGGTCGAGCCGAGGAATAAATTTGTTAAAGCTTTGGTTGAGATGGGAACAAATTTGTCGATCGTGACACAAATTTGTCGAGACGTTGGTAGAGCACGGGAAGAAATTTGCCGACATATCAGTCGAGAGCAGGAAAAAATTCTTCGAGCGTGACAGATATTTGTCGAGATGTCAGTCTAAAGCATTAAGAAAACTGTTCAGACGGCCGAGCGCGGGAGGAGTTTTATCGAGAGTGACGGGAAGAAATTTGTCGAGACGTCGGTCGAGCACGGGAAGGAATCTGTCGAGAAGTCACTCGAGCGCGGGGAGAAATTTATCGAGCGTTACAGTAATTTGTTGAGACGTCGGTCGAGCGTGGGAACAAATTTGTCGAGAAGGTCGCACGCACAAAGAGATTTGTCGAGAGTGACAGAAATTTGTCGAGACGCTGGTCGAGCACGGGAAGAAATATGTCGATACACTGGAGCTCAGGGAGAGATTTGTCGAGCGAGACAGAAATTTGTCGAGACGTCGGTCGAGCATGGGAAGAAATCTGTCGAGAAGTCAGTCAAGAGCGGGGAGAAATTTATCGAGCGTTACAGTAATTTGTTGAGACGTCGGTCGAGCGCGGGAACAAATTTGTCGAGAAGGTCGCACGCACAAAGAGATTTGTCGAGAGTGACACAAATTTGTCGAGACGTCGGTCGAGCGCGGAAAGGATTCTTTCGAGACGGTCGAGCACAGGAAGAGATTTTCTGAGCCTTACAGAAATTTGTCGAGACGTCGGTCGAGCATGGGAAGAAATCTGTCAAGACGTCGGTCGAGCCGAGGAATAAATTTGTTAAAGCTTTGGTTGAGATGGGAACAAATTTGTCGATCGTGACACAAATTTGTCGAGACGTTAGAGCACGGGAAGAAATTTGTCGAGACGTCGATAGAGCGCGGAACGGATTCTGTCGAGACGGTCGAGCACAGGAAGAGATTTTCTGAGCCTTACAGAAATTTCTCGAGACGTCGGTCGAGCATGGGAAGGAATCTATCGAGAGTCACAGAATTTTTTCGAGACGTGGGTCGAGCGCGAGAAAGAATCTGTCGAGAGTGACATAATTTGTCGAGACGTTGTCGAGCGCAGGAAGAAATTTGCCGACATATCAGTCGAGAGCAGGAAAAAATTCTTCGAGCGTGACAGATATTTGTCGAGATGTCAGTCTAAAGCAGGAAGAAAACTGTTCAGACGGCCGAGCGCGGGAGGAGTTTTATCGAGAGTGACGGGAAGAAATTTGTCGAGACGTCGGTCGAGCACGGGAAGGAATCTGTCGAGAAGTCACTCGAGCGCGGGGAGAAATCTGTTGAGCGTTACAGTAATTTTTTGAGACGTCGGTCGAGCGCAGGAACAAATTTATCGAGAAGGTCGCACGCACAAAGAGATTTGTCGAGAGTGACACAAATTTGTTGAGACGTTGGTCGAGCACGGGAATAAATCTGTCGAGGCACTTCAGCTCAGGGAGAGATTTGTCGAGCGAGACAGAAATTTGTCGAGACGTCGATCGAGCGCGGAACGGATTCTGTCGAGACGGTCGAGTAAGAGCGGGGAGAAATTTATCGAGCGTTACAGTAATTTGTTGAGACGTCGGTCGAGCGCGGGAACAAATTTGTCGAGAAGGTCGCACGCACAAAGAGATTTGTCGAGAGTGACACAAATTTGTCGAGACGTTGGTCGAGCACAGGAATAAATCTGTCGAGGCACTTGAGCTCAGGGAGAGATTTGTCGAGCGAGACAGAAATTTGTCGAGATGTCGGTCGAGCACGGGAAGAAATCTGTCGAGAAGTCAGTCAAGAGCGGGGAGAAATTTATCGAGCGTTACAGTAATTTGTTGAGACGTCGGTCGAGCGCGGGAACAAATTTGTCGAGAAGGTCGCACGCACAAAGAGATTTGTCGAGAGTGACAGAAATTTGTCGAGACGTCGATCGAGCGCGGAACGGATTCTGTCGAGACGGTCGAGCACAGGAAGAGATTTTCTGAGCCTTACAGAAATTTGTCGAGACGTCGGTCGAGCATGTGAAGAAATTTGTCGAGCGTTACAGAAATTTCTCGAGACGTCTGTCGAGCGCAGGGAGCAATCTGCTGAGACGGTCGAGAGCGGGAACAAATGTGTCAAGAGTGACAGAAGTTTGTCGAGACGTCAGTCGTGCGCAGTTCGAAATTTAAGACAGTGACAGAAATTTGTTGAGACGCCGGTCAAGCACGGGAAGAAATTTGCTGAGAGTGACAGAAATTTGTCGACACGTCAGTCGAGCTGAGGAATAAATTTGTTAAGGCTTTGGTTTACATGGGAACAAATTTATCGACAGTGACAGAAATTTGTCGAGACGTAGGTCGAGCACGGGAATAAAACTGTCGAGGCACTTGAGCTCAGGGAGAGATTTGTCGAGCGAGACAGAAATTTGTCGAGACGTCGGTCGAGCATGGGAAGAAATCTGTCAAGACGTCTATCGAGCCGAGGAATAAATTTGTTAAAGCTTTGGTTGAGATGGGAACAAATTTGTCGATCGTGACACAAATTTGTCGAGACGTTGGTAGAGCACGGGAAGAAATTTGCCGACATATCAGTCGAGAGCAGGAAAAAATTCTTCGAGCGTGACAGATATTTGTCGAGATGTCAGTCTAAAGCAGGAAGAAAACTGTTCAGACGGCCGAGCGCGGGAGGAGTTTTATCGAGAGTGACGGGAAGAAATTTGTCGAGACGTCGGTCGAGCACGGGAAGGAATCTGTCGAGAAGTCACTGGAGCGCGGGGAGAAATCTGTTGAGCGTTACAGTAATTTGTTGAGACGTCGGTCGAGCGCGGGAACAAATTTATCGAGAAGGTCGCACGCACAAAGAGATTTGTCGAGAGTGACAGAAATTTGTCGAGACGTTGGTCGAGCACGGGAATAAATCTGTCGAGGCACTTGAGCTCAGGGAGAGATTTGTCGAGCGAGACAGAAATTTGTCGAGACGTCGGTCGAGCGCGGAACGGATTCTGTCGATACGGTCGAGTAAGAGCGGGGAGAAATTTATCGAGCGTTACAGTAATTTGTTGAGACGTCGGTCGAGCGCGGGAACAAATTTGTCGAGAAGGTCGCACGCACAAAGAGATTTGTCGAGAGTGACACAAATTTGTCGAGACGTTGGTCGAGCACAGGAATAAATCTGTCGAGGCACTTGAGCTCAGGGAGAGATTTGTCGAGCGAGACAGAAATTTGTCGAGATGTCGGTCGAGCACGGGAAGAAATCTGTCGAGAAGTCAGTCAAGAGCGGGGAGAAATTTATCGAGCGTTACAGTAATTTGTTGAGACGTCGGTCGAGCGCGGGAACAAATTTGTCGAGAAGGTCGCACGCACAAAGAGATTTGTCGAGAGTGACAGAAATTTGTCGAGACGTCGATCGAGCGCGGAACGGATTCTGTCGAGACGGTCGAGCACAGGAAGAGATTTTCTGAGCCTTACAGAAATTTGTCGAGACGTCGGTCGAGCATGTGAAGAAATTTGTCGAGCGTTACAGAAATTTCTCGAGACGTCTGTCGAGCGCAGGGAGCAATCTGCTGAGACGGTCGAGAGCGGGAACAAATGTGTCAAGAGTGACAGAAGTTTGTCGAGACGTCAGTCGTGCGCAGTTCGAAATTTAAGACAGTGACAGAAATTTGTTGAGACGCCGGTCAAGCACGGGACGAAATTTGCTGAGAGTGACAGAAATTTGTCGACACGTCAGTCGAGCTGAGGAATAAATTTGTTAAGGCTTTGGTTTACATGGGAACAAATTTATCGACAGTGACAGAAATTTGTCGAGACGTAGGTCGAGCACGGGAATAAAACTGTCGAGGCACTTGAGCTCAGGGAGAGATTTGTCGAGCGAGACAGAAATTTGTCGAGACGTCGGTCGAGCATGGGAAGAAATCTGTCAAGACGTCTATCGAGCCGAGGAATAAATTTGTTAAAGCTTTGGTTGAGATGGGAACAAATTTGTCGATCGTGACACAAATTTGTCGAGACGTTGGTAGAGCACGGGAAGAAATTTGCCGACATATCAGTCGAGAGCAGGAAAAAATTCTTCGAGCGTGACAGATATTTGTCGAGATGTCAGTCTAAAGCAGGAAGAAAACTGTTCAGACGGCCGAGCGCGGGAGGAGTTTTATCGAGAGTGACGGGAAGAAATTTGTCGAGACGTCGGTCGAGCACGGGAAGGAATCTGTCGAGAAGTCACTGGAGCGCGGGGAGAAATCTGTTGAGCGTTACAGTAATTTGTTGAGACGTCGGTCGAGCGCGGGAACAAATTTATCGAGAAGGTCGCACGCACAAAGAGATTTGTCGAGAGTGACAGAAATTTGTCGAGACGTTGGTCGAGCACGGGAATAAATCTGTCGAGGCACTTGAGCTCAGGGAGAGATTTGTCGAGCGAGACAGAAATTTGTCGAGACGTCGGTCGAGCGCGGAACGGATTCTGTCGATACGGTCGAGTAAGAGCGGGGAGAAATTTATCGAGCGTTACAGTAATTTGTTGAGACGTCGGTCGAGCGCGGGAACAAATTTGTCGAGAAGGTCGCACGCACAAAGAGATTTGTCGAGAGTGACACAAATTTGTCGAGACGTCGGTCGAGAAGGGGAATAAATCTGTCAAGACGTCGGTCGAGCCGAAGAATAAATTTGTTAAAGCTTTGGTTGAGATGGGAACAAATTTGTCGATCGTGACACAAATTTGTCGAGACGTTGGTAGAGCACGGGAAGAAATTTGTCGAGACGTCGATAGAGCGCGGAACGGATTCTGTCGAGACGGTCGAGCACAGGAAGAGATTTTCTGAGCCTTACAGAAATTTCTCGAGACGTCGGTCAAGCTTGGGAAGGAATCTGTCAAAAGTGACAGAAATTTCTCAAGACGTTGGTCGAGCGCAGGAAGAAATTTGCCGACATATCAGTCGAGAGCAGGAAAAATTTTTCGAGCGTGACAGAAATTTGTCGAGACGTCGGTCGAGCCCGGGAAGAAATCTGTCGAGAAGTCAGTCAAGAGCGGAGAGAAATCTGTTGAGTGTTACAGTAATTTGTTGAGACGTCGGTCGAGCGCGGGAACAAATTTATCGAGAAGGACGCACGCACAAAGAGATTTGTCGAGAGTGACAGAAATTTGTCGAGACGTTGGTCGAGCACGGGAAGAAATCTGTCGAGGCACTTGAGCTCAGGGAGAGATTTGTCGAGCGAGACAGAAATTTGTCGAGATGTCGGTCGAGCACGGGAATAAATCTGTCGAGAAGTCAGTCAAGAGCGGGGAGAAATTTATCGAGCGTTACAGTAATTTGTTGAGACGTCGGTCGAGCGCGGGAACAAATTTGTCGAGAAGGTCGCACGCACAAAGAGATTTGTCGAGAGTGACAGAAATTTGTCGAGACGTCGGTCGAGCGCGGAAAGGATTCTGTCGAGACGTCGATCGAGCCGAGGAATAAATTTGTTAAAGCTTTGGTTGAGATGGGAACAAATTTGTCGATCGTGACACAAATTTGTCGAGACGTTAGAGCACGGGAAAAAATTTGTCGAGACGTCGATCGAGCGCGGAACGGATTCTGTCGAGAAGTCACTCGAGCGCGGGGAGAAATTTATCGAGCGTTACAGTAATTTGTTGAGACGTCGGTCGAGCGCGGGAACAAATTTGTCGAGAAGGTCGCACGCACAAAGAGATTTGTCGAGAGTGACACAAATTTGTCGAGACGTTGGTCGAGCACAGGAATAAATCTGTCGAGGCACTTGAGCTCAGGGAGAGATTTGTCGAGTGAGACAGAAATTTGTCGAGATGTCGGTCGAGCACGGGAAGAAATCTGTCGAGAAGTCAGTCAAGAGCGGGGAGAAATTTATCGAGCGTTACAGTAATTTGTTGAGACGTCGGTCGAGCGCGGGAACAAATTTGTCGAGAAGGTCGCACGCACAAAGAGATTTGTCGAGAGTGACACAAATTTGTCGAGACGTCGATCGAGCGCGGAAAGGATTCTGTCGAGACGGTCGAGCACAGGAAGAGATTTTCTGAGCCTTACAGAAATTTGTCGAGACATCGGTCGAGAACGGGAAGAAATCTGTCAAGACGTCGGTCGAGCCGAGGAATAAATTTGTTAAAGCTTTGGTTGAGATGGGAACAAATTTGTCGATCGTGACACAAATTTGTCGAGACGTTGGTAGAGCACGGGAAGAAATTTGCCGACATATCAGTCGAGAGCAGGAAAAAATTCTTCGAGCGTGACAGATATTTGTCGAGATGTCAGTCTAAAGCAGGAAGAAAACTGTTCAGACGGCCGAGCGCGGGAGGAGTTTTATCGAGAGTGACGGGAAGAAATTTGTCGAGACGTCGGTCGAGCACGGGAAGGAATCTGTCAAGAAGTCACTCGAGCGCGGGGAGAAATTTATCGAGCGTTACAGTAATATGTTGAGACGTCGGTCGAGCGCGGGAACAAATTTATCGAGAAGGTCGCACGCACAAAGAGATTTGTCGAGAGTGACACAAATTTGTCGAGACGTTGGTCGAGCACGGGAATAAATCTGTCGAGGCACTTGAGCTCAGGGAGAGATTTGTCGAGCGAGACAGAAATTTGTCGAGACGTCGGTCGAGCGCGGAACGGATTCTGTCGAGACGGTCGAGTAAGAGCGGGGAGAAATTTATCGAGCGTTACAGTAATTTGTTGAGACGTCGGTCGAGCGCGGGAACAAATTTGTCGAGAAGGTCGCACGCACAAAGAGATTTGTCGAGAGTGACACAAATTTGTCGAGACGTCGGTCGAGCGCGGAAAGGATTCTGTCGAGACGTCGATCGAGCCGAGGAATAAATTTGTTAAAGCTTTGGTTGAGATGGGAACAAATTTGTCGATCGTGACACAAATTTGTCGAGACGTTAGAGCACGGGAAAAAATTTGTCGAGACGTCGATCGAGCGCGGAACGGATTCTGTCGAGAAGTCACTCGAGCGCGGGGAGAAATTTATCGAGCGTTACAGTAATTTGTTGAGACGTCGGTCGAGCGCGGGAACAAATTTGTCGAGAAGGTCGCACGCACAAAGAGATTTGTCGAGAGTGACACAAATTTGTCGAGACGTTGGTCGAGCACAGGAATAAATCTGTCGAGGCACTTGAGCTCAGGGAGAGATTTGTCGAGTGAGACAGAAATTTGTCGAGATGTCGGTCGAGCACGGGAAGAAATCTGTCGAGAAGTCAGTCAAGAGCGGGGAGAAATTTATCGAGCGTTACAGTAATTTGTTGAGACGTCGGTCGAGCGCGGGAACAAATTTGTCGAGAAGGTCGCACGCACAAAGAGATTTGTCGAGAGTGACACAAATTTGTCGAGACGTCGATCGAGCGCGGAAAGGATTCTGTCGAGACGGTCGAGCACAGGAAGAGATTTTCTGAGCCTTACAGAAATTTGTCGAGACATCGGTCGAGAACGGGAAGAAATCTGTCAAGACGTCGGTCGAGCCGAGGAATAAATTTGTTAAAGCTTTGGTTGAGATGGGAACAAATTTGTCGATCGTGACACAAATTTGTCGAGACGTTGGTAGAGCACGGGAAGAAATTTGCCGACATATCAGTCGAGAGCAGGAAAAAATTCTTCGAGCGTGACAGATATTTGTCGAGATGTCAGTCTAAAGCAGGAAGAAAACTGTTCAGACGGCCGAGCGCGGGAGGAGTTTTATCGAGAGTGACGGGAAGAAATTTGTCGAGACGTCGGTCGAGCACGGGAAGGAATCTGTCAAGAAGTCACTCGAGCGCGGGGAGAAATTTATCGAGCGTTACAGTAATATGTTGAGACGTCGGTCGAGCGCGGGAACAAATTTATCGAGAAGGTCGCACGCACAAAGAGATTTGTCGAGAGTGACACAAATTTGTCGAGACGTTGGTCGAGCACGGGAATAAATCTGTCGAGGCACTTGAGCTCAGGGAGAGATTTGTCGAGCGAGACAGAAATTTGTCGAGACGTCGGTCGAGCGCGGAACGGATTCTGTCGAGACGGTCGAGTAAGAGCGGGGAGAAATTTATCGAGCGTTACAGTAATTTGTTGAGACGTCGGTCGAGCGCGGGAACAAATTTGTCGAGAAGGTCGCACGCACAAAGAGATTTGTCGAGAGTGACACAAATTTGTCGAGACGTTGGTCGAGCACAGGAATAAATCTGTTGAGGCACTTAAGCTCAGGGAGAGATTTGTCGAGCGAGACAGAAATTTGTCAAGATGTCGGTCGAGCACGGGAATAAATCTGTCGAGAAGTCAGTCAAGAGCGGGGAGAAATTTATCGAGCGTTACAGTAATTTGTTGAGACGTCGGTCGAGCGCGGGAACAAATTTGTCGAGAAGGTCGCACGCACAAAGAGATTTGTCGAGAGTGACACAAATTTGTCGAGACGTCGATCGAGCGCGGAAAGGATTCTGTCGAGACGGTCAAGCACAGGAAGAGATTTTCTGAGCCTTACAGAAATTTGTCGAGACGTCGGTCGAGAACGGGAAGAAATCTGTCAAGACGTCGGTCGAGCCGAGGAATAAATTTGTTAAAGCTTCGGTTGAGATGGGAACAAATTTGTCGATCGTGACACAAATTTGTCGAGACGTTGGTAGAGCACGGGAAGAAATTTGCCGACATATCAGTCGAGAGCAGGAAAAAATTCTTCGAGCGTGACAGATATTTGTCGAGATGTCAGTCTAAAGCATTAAGAAAACTGTTCAGACGGCCGAGCGCCGGAGGAGTTTTATCGAGAGTGACGGGAAGAAATTTGTCGAGACGTCGGTCGAGCACGGGAAGGAATCTGTCGAGAAGTCACTCGAGCGCGGGGAGAAATTTATCGAGCGTTACAGTAATTTGTTGAGACGTCGGTCGAGCGCGGGAACAAATTTGTCGAGAAGGTCGCACGCACAAAGAGATTTGTCGAGAGTGACAGAAATTTGTCGAGACGCTGGTCGAGCACAGGAATAAATATGTCGATACACTGGAGCTCAGGGAGAGATTTGTCGAGCGAGACAGAAATTTGTCGAGACGTTGGTCGAGCACGGGAAGAAATCTGTCGAGAAGTCAGTCAAGAGCGGGGAGAAATTTATCGAGCGTTACAGTAATTTGTTGAGACGTCGGTCGAGCGCGGGAACAAATTTGTCGAGAAGGTCGCACGCACAAAGAGATTTGTCGAGAGTGACACAAATTTGTCGAGACGTCGGTCGAGCGCGGAAAGGATTCTTTCGAGACGGTCGAGCACAGGAAGAGATTTTCTGAGCCTTACAGAAATTTGTCGAGACGTCGGTCGAGCATGGGAAGAAATCTGTCAAGACGTCGGTCGAGCCGAGGAATAAATTTGTTAAAGCTTTGGTTGAGATGGGAACAAATTTGTCGATCGTGACACAAATTTGTCGAGACGTTAGAGCACGGGAAGAAATTTGTCGAGACGTCGATAGAGCGCGGAACGGATTCTGTCGAGACGGTCGAGCACAGGAAGAGATTTTCTGAGCCTTACAGAAATTTCTCGAGACGTCGGTCGAGCATGGGAAGGAATCTATCGAGAGTCACAGAATTTTTTCGAGACGTGGGTCGAGCGCGAGAAAGAATCTGTCGAGAGTGACATAATTTGTCGAGACGTTGTCGAGCGCAGGAAGAAATTTGCCGAGATATCAGTCGAGAGCAGGAAAAAATTCTTCGAGCGTGACAGATATTTGTCGAGATGTCAGTGTAAAGCAGGAAGAAAACTGTTCAGACGGCCGAGCGCGGGAAGAGTTTTATCGAGAGTGACGGGAAGAAATTTGTCGAGACGTCGGTCGAGCACGGGAAGGAATCTGTCGAGAAGTCACTCGAGCGCGGGGAGAAATCTGTTGAGCGTTACAGTAATTTGTTGAGACGTCGGTCGAGCGCAGGAACAAATTTATCGAGAAGGTCGCACGCACAAAGAGATTTGTCGAGAGTGACACAAATTTGTTGAGACGTTGGTCGAGCACGGGAATAAATCTGTCGAGGCACTTCAGCTCAGGGAGAGATTTGTCGAGCGAGACAGAAATTTGTCGAGACGTCGATCGAGCGCGGAACGGATTCTGTCGAGACGGTCGAGTAAGAGCGGGGAGAAATTTATCGAGCGTTACAGTAATTTGTTGAGACGTCGGTCGAGCGCGGGAACAAATTTGTCGAGAAGGTCGCACGCACAAAGAGATTTGTCGAGAGTGACACAAATTTGTCGAGACGTTGGTCGAGCACAGGAATAAATCTGTCGAGGCACTTGAGCTCAGGGAGAGATTTGTCGAGCGAGACAGAAATTTGTCGAGATGTCGGTCGAGCACGGGAAGAAATCTGTCGAGAAGTCAGTCAAGAGCGGGGAGAAATTTATCGAGCGTTACAGTAATTTGTTGAGACGTCGGTCGAGCGCGGGAACAAATTTGTTGAGAAGGTCGCACGCACAAAGAGATTTGTCGAGAGTGACAGAAATTTGTCGAGACGTCGATCGAGCGCGGAACGGATTCTGTCGAGACGGTCGAGCACAGGAAGAGATTTTCTGAGCCTTACAGAAATTTGTCGAGACGTCGGTCGAGCATGTGAAGAAATTTGTCGAGCGTTACAGAAATTTCTCGAGACGTCTGTCGAGCGCAGGGAGCAATCTGCTGAGACGGTCGAGAGCGGGAACAAATGTGTCAAGAGTGACAGAAGTTTGTCGAGACGTCAGTCGTGCGCAGTTCGAAATTTAAGACAGTGACAGAAATTTGTTGAGACGCCGGTCAAGCACGGGAAGAAATTTGCTGAGAGTGACAGAAATTTGTCGACACGTCAGTCGAGCTGAGGAATAAATTTGTTAAGGCTTTGGTTTACATGGGAACAAATTTATCGACAGTGACAGAAATTTGTCGAGACGTCGGTCGAGCACGGGAATAAAACTGTCGAGGCACTTGAGCTCAGGGAGAGATTTGTCGAGCGAGACAGAAATTTGTCGAGACGTCGGTCGAGCATGGGAAGAAATCTGTCAAGACGTCTATCGAGCCGAGGAATAAATTTGTTAAAGCTTTGGTTGAGATGGGAACAAATTTGTCGATCGTGACACAAATTTGTCGAGACGTTGGTAGAGCACGGGAAGAAATTTGCCGACATATCAGTCGAGAGCAGGAAAAAATTCTTCGAGCGTGACAGATATTTGTCGAGATGTCAGTCTAAAGCAGGAAGAAAACTGTTCAGACGGCCGAGCGCGGGAGGAGTTTTATCGAGAGTGACGGGAAGAAATTTGTCGAGACGTCGGTCGAGCACGGGAAGGAATCTGTCGAGAAGTCACTGGAGCGCGGGGAGAAATCTGTTGAGCGTTACAGTAATTTGTTGAGACGTCGGTCGAGCGCGGGAACAAATTTATCGAGAAGGTCGCACGCACAAAGAGATTTGTCGAGAGTGACAGAAATTTGTCGAGACGTTGGTCGAGCACGGGAATAAATCTGTCGAGGCACTTGAGCTCAGGGAGAGATTTGTCGAGCGAGACAGAAATTTGTCGAGACGTCGGTCGAGCGCGGAACGGATTCTGTCGATACGGTCGAGTAAGAGCGGGGAGAAATTTATCGAGCGTTACAGTAATTTGTTGAGACGTCGGTCGAGCGCGGGAACAAATTTGTCGAGAAGGTCGCACGCACAAAGAGATTTGTCGAGAGTGACACAAATTTGTCGAGACGTCGGTCGAGAAGGGGAATAAATCTGTCAAGACGTCGGTCGAGCCGAAGAATAAATTTGTTAAAGCTTTGGTTGAGATGGGAACAAATTTGTCGATCGTGACACAAATTTGTCGAGACGTTGGTAGAGCACGTGAAGAAATTTGTCGAGACGTCGATAGAGCGCGGAACGGATTCTGTCGAGACGGTCGAGCACAGGAAGAGATTTTCTGAGCCTTACAGAAATTTCTCGAGACGTCGGTCAAGCTTGGGAAGGAATCTGTCAAAAGTGACAGAAATTTCTCAAGACGTTGGTCGAGCGCAGGAAGAAATTTGCCGACATATCAGTCGAGAGCAGGAAAAATTTTTCGAGCGTGACAGAAATTTGTCGAGACGTCGGTCGAGCCCGGGAAGAAATCTGTCGAGAAGTCAGTCAAGAGCGGAGAGAAATCTGTTGAGTGTTACAGTAATTTGTTGAGACGTCGGTCGAGCGCGGGAACAAATTTATCGAGAAGGACGCACGCACAAAGAGATTTGTCGAGAGTGACAGAAATTTGTCGAGACGTTGGTCGAGCACGGGAAGAAATCTGTCGAGGCACTTGAGCTCAGGGAGAGATTTGTCGAGCGAGACAGAAATTTGTCGAGATGTCGGTCGAGCACGGGAATAAATCTGTCGAGAAGTCAGTCAAGAGCGGGGAGAAATTTATCGAGCGTTACAGTAATTTGTTGAGACGTCGGTCGAGCGCGGGAACAAATTTGTCGAGAATGTCGCACGCACAAAGAGATTTGTCGAGAGTGACAGAAATTTGTCGAGACGTCGGTCGAGCGCGGAAAGGATTCTGTCGAGACGTCGATCGAGCCGAGGAATAAATTTGTTAAAGCTTTGGTTGAGATGGGAACAAATTTGTCGATCGTGACACAAATTTGTCGAGACGTTAGAGCACGGGAAAAAATTTGTCGAGACGTCGATCGAGCGCGGAACGGATTCTGTCGAGAAGTCACTCGAGCGCGGGGAGAAATTTATCGAGCGTTACAGTAATCTTTTGAGACGTCGGTCGAGCGCGGGAACAAATTTATCGAGAAGGTCGCACGCACAAAGAGATTTGTCGAGAGTGACACAAATTTGTCGAGACGTTGGTCGAGCACGGGAATAAATCTTTTGAGGCACTTGAGCTCAGGGAGAGATTTGTCGAGCGAGACAGAAATTTGTCGAGACGTCGATCGAGCGCGGAACGGATTCTGTCGAGACGGTCGAGTAAGAGCGGGGAGAAATTTATCGAGCGTTACAGTAATTTGTTGAGACGTCGGTCGAGCGCGGGAAGAAATCTGTCGAGAAGTCAGTCAAGAGCGGGGAGAAATTTATCGAGCGTTACAGTAATTTGTTGAGACGTCGGTCGAGCGCGGGAACAAATTTGTCGAGAAGGTCGCACGCACAAAGAGATTTGTCGAGAGTGACACAAATTTGTCGAGACGTCGGTCGAGCGCGGAACGGATTCTGTCGAGACGGTCGAGCACAGGAAGAGATTTTCTGAGCCTTACAGAAATTTCTCGAGACGTCGGTCGAGCATGGGAAGGAATCTATCGAGAGTCGCAGAATTTTTTCGAGACGTGGGTCGAGCGCGAGAAAGAATCTGTCGAGAGTGACAGAAATTTGTCGAGACGTTGTCGAGCGCAGGAAGAAATTTGCCGACATATCAGTCGAGAGCAGGAAAAAATTCTTC
This sequence comes from Rhea pennata, assembly GCF_028389875.1. Taxonomy (NCBI): domain Eukaryota; kingdom Metazoa; phylum Chordata; class Aves; order Rheiformes; family Rheidae; genus Rhea; species Rhea pennata. The sequence continues at coordinate 785,655 of NC_084683.1, forward strand.
GAGCGTGACAGATATTTGTCGAGATGTCAGTCTAAAGCAGGAAGAAAACTGTTCAGACGGCCGAGCGCGGGAGGAGTTTTATCGAGAGTGACGGGAAGAAATTTGTCGAGACGTCGGTCGAGCACGGGAATAAATCTGTCGAGGCACTTGAGCTCAGGGAGAGATTTGTCGAGCGAGACAGAAATTTGTCGAGATGTCGGTCGAGCACGGGAAGAAATCTGTCGAGAAGTCAGTCAAGAGCGGGGAGAAATTTATCGAGCGTTACAGTAATTTGTTGAGACGTCGGTCGAGCGCGGGAACAAATTTGTCGAGAAGGTCGCACGCACAAAGAGATTTGTCGAGAGTGACACAAATTTGTCGAGACGTCGGTCGAGCGCGGAAAGGATTCTGTCGAGATGGTCGAGCACAGGAAGAGATTTTCTGAGCCTTACAGAAATTTGTCGAGACGTCGGTCGAGAACGGGAAGAAATCTGTCAAGACGTCGGTCGAGCCGAGGAATAAATTTGTTAAAGCTTTGGTTGAGATGGGAACAAATTTGTCGATCGTGACACAAATTTGTCGAGACGTTGGTAGAGCACGGGAAGAAATCTGTCGAGACGTCGATCGAGCGCGGAACGGATTCTGTCGAGACGGTCGAGCACAGGAAGAGATTTTCTGAGCCTTACAGAAATTTCTCGAGACGTCGGTCTAGCTTGGGAAGGAATCTGTCGAGAGTCACAGAATTTTTTCGAGACGTGGGTCGAGCGCGAGAAAGAATCTGTCAAGAGTGACAGAAATTTGTCGAGACGTTGGTCGAGCGCAGGAAGAAATTTGCCGACATATCAGTCGAGAGCAGGAAAAAATTCTTCGAGCGTGACAGATATTTGTCGAGATGTCAGTCTAAAGCAGGAAGAAAACTGTTCAGACGGCCGAGCGCCGGAGGAGTTTTATCGAGAGTGACGGGAAGAAATTTTTCGAGACGTCGGTCGAGCACGGGAAGGAATCTGTCGAGAAGTCACTGGAGCGCGGGGAGAAATCTGTTGAGCGTTACAGTAATTTTTTGAGACGTCGGTCGAGCGCGGGAACAAATTTATCGAGAAGGTCGCACGCACAAAGAGATTTGTTGAGAGTGACACAAATTTGTCGAGACGTTGGTCGAGCACGGGAATAAATCTGTCGAGGCACTTCAGCTCAGGGAGAGATTTGTCGAGCGAGACAGAAATTTGTCGAGATGTCGGTCGAGCACGGGAATAAATCTGTCGAGAAGTCAGTCAAGAGCGGGGAGAAATTTATCGAGCGTTACAGTAATTTGTTGAGACGTCGGTCGAGCGCGGGAACAAATTTGTCGAGAAGGTCGCACGCACAAAGAGATTTGTCGAGAGTGACATAAATTTGTTGAGACGTTGGTAGAGTACGGGAAGATATTTGTCGAGACGTCGATCGAGCGCGGAACGGATTCTGTCGAGACGGTCGAGCACAGGTAGAGATTTTCTGAGCCTTACAGAAATTTGTCGAGACGTCGGTCGAGCATGGGAAGAAATTTGTCGAGCGTTACAGAAATTTCTCGAGACGTCTGTCGAGCGCAGGGAGCAATCTGCTGAGACGGTCGAGAGCGGGAACAAATTTGTCAAGAGCGACAGAAGTTTGTCGAGACGTCGGTCGTGCGCAGTTCGAAATTTATCGACAGTGACAGAAATTTGTTGAGACGCCGGTGAAGCACGGGAAGAAATTTGCTGAGAGTGACAGAAATTTGTCGAGACGTCGGTCGAGCTGAGGAATAAATTTGTTAAGGCTTTGGTTTACATGGGAACAAATATATCGACAGTGACAGAAATTTGTCGAGACGTCGGTCGAGCACGGGAATAAATCTGTCGAGGCACTTGAGCTCAGGGAGAGATTTGTCGAGCGAGACAGAAATTTGTCGAGATGTCGGTCGAGCACGGGAATAAATCTGTCGAGAAGTCAGTCAAGAGTGGGGAGAAATTTATCGAGCGTTACAGTAATTTGTTGAGACGTCGGTCGAGCACGGGAAGGAATCTGTCGAGAAGTCACTCGAGCGCGGGGAGAAATTTATCGAGCGTTACAGTAATCTTTTGAGACGTCGGTCGAGCGCGGGAACAAATTTATCGAGAAGGTCGCACGCACAAAGAGATTTGTCGAGAGTGACACAAATTTGTCGAGACGTTGGTCGAGCACGGGAATAAATCTGTCGAGGCACTTCAGCTCAGGGAGAGATTTGTCGAGCGAGACAGAAATTTGTCGAGACGTCGATCGAGCGCGGAACGGATTCTGTCGAGATGGTCGAGTAAGAGCGGGGAGAAATTTATCGAGCGTTACAGTAATTTGTTGAGACGTCGGTCGAGCGCGGGAACAAATTTGTCGAGAAGGTCGCACGCACAAAGAGATTTGTCGAGAGTGACACAAATTTGTCGAGACGTTGGTCGAGCACAGGAATAAATCTGTCGAGGCACTTGAGCTCAGGGAGAGATTTGTCGAGTGAGACAGAAATTTGTCGAGATGTCGGTCGAGCACGGGAAGAAATCTGTCGAGAAGTCAGTCAAGAGCGGGGAGAAATTTATCGAGCGTTACAGTAATTTGTTGAGACGTCGGTCGAGCGCGGGAACAAATTTGTCGAGAAGGTCGCACGTACAAAGAGATTTGTCGAGAGTGACAGAAATTTGTCGAGACGTCGATCGAGCGCGGAAAGGATTCTGTCGAGACGGTCGAGCACAGGAAGAGATTTTCTGAGCCTTACAGAAATTTGTCGAGACGTCGGTCGAGAACGGGAAGAAATCTGTCAAGACGTCGGTCGAGCCGAGGAATAAATTTGTTAAAGCTTTGGTTGAGATGGGAACAAATTTGTCGATCGTGACACAAATTTGTCGAGACGTTGGTAGAGCACGGGAAGAAATCTGTCGAGACGTCGATCGAGCGCGGAACGGATTCTGTCGAGACGGTCGAGCACAGGAAGACATTTTCTGAGCCTTACAGAAATTTCTCGAGACGTCGGTCTAGCTTGGGAAGGAATCTGTCGAGAGTCACAGAATTTTTTCGAGACGTGGGTCGAGCGCGAGAAAGAATCTGTCAACAGTGACAGAAATTTGTCGAGACGTTGGTCGAGCGCAGGAAGAAATTTGCCGACATATCAGTCGAGAGCAGGAAAAAATTCTTCGAGCGTGACAGATATTTGTCGAGATGTCAGTCTAAAGCAGGAAGAAAACTGTTCAGACGGCCGAGCGCCGGAGGAGTTTTATCGAGAGTGACGGGAAGAAATTTTTCGAGACGTCGGTCGAGCACGGGAAGGAATCTGTCGAGAAGTCACTGGAGCGCGGGGAGAAATCTGTTGAGCGTTACAGTAATTTTTTGAGACGTCGGTCGAGCGCGGGAACAAATTTATCGAGAAGGTCGCACGCACAAAGAGATTTGTTGAGAGTGACACAAATTTGTCGAGACGTTGGTCGAGCACGGGAATAAATCTGTCGAGGCACTTCAGCTCAGGGAGAGATTTGTCGAGCGAGACAGAAATTTGTCGAGATGTCGGTCGAGCACGGGAATAAATCTGTCGAGAAGTCAGTCAAGAGCGGGGAGAAATTTATCGAGCGTTACAGTAATTTGTTGAGACGTCGGTCGAGCGCGGGAACAAATTTGTCGAGAAGGTCGCACGCACAAAGAGATTTGTCGAGAGTGACATAAATTTGTTGAGACGTTGGTAGAGTACGGGAAGATATTTGTCGAGACGTCGATCGAGCGCGGAACGGATTCTGTCGAGACGGTCGAGCACAGGTAGAGATTTTCTGAGCCTTACAGAAATTTGTCGAGACGTCGGTCGAGCATGGGAAGAAATTTGTCGAGCGTTACAGAAATTTCTCGAGACGTCTGTCGAGCGCAGGGAGCAATCTGCTGAGACGGTCGAGAGCGGGAACAAATTTGTCAAGAGCGACAGAAGTTTGTCGAGACGTCGGTCGTGCGCAGTTCGAAATTTATCGACAGTGACAGAAATTTGTTGAGACGCCGGTGAAGCACGGGAAGAAATTTGCTGAGAGTGACAGAAATTTGTCGAGACGTCGGTCGAGCTGAGGAATAAATTTGTTAAGGCTTTGGTTTACATGGGAACAAATATATCGACAGTGACAGAAATTTGTCGAGACGTCGGTCGAGCACGGGAATAAATCTGTCGAGGCACTTGAGCTCAGGGAGAGATTTGTCGAGCGAGACAGAAATTTGTCGAGATGTCGGTCGAGCACGGGAATAAATCTGTCGAGAAGTCAGTCAAGAGTGGGGAGAAATTTATCGAGCGTTACAGTAATTTGTTGAGACGTCGGTCGAGCACGGGAAGGAATCTGTCGAGAAGTCACTCGAGCGCGGGGAGAAATTTATCGAGCGTTACAGTAATCTTTTGAGACGTCGGTCGAGCGCGGGAACAAATTTATCGAGAAGGTCGCACGCACAAAGAGATTTGTCGAGAGTGACACAAATTTGTCGAGACGTTGGTCGAGCACGGGAATAAATCTGTCGAGGCACTTCAGCTCAGGGAGAGATTTGTCGAGCGAGACAGAAATTTGTCGAGACGTCGATCGAGCGCGGAACGGATTCTGTCGAGATGGTCGAGTAAGAGCGGGGAGAAATTTATCGAGCGTTACAGTAATTTGTTGAGACGTCGGTCGAGCGCGGGAACAAATTTGTCGAGAAGGTCGCACGCACAAAGAGATTTGTCGAGAGTGACACAAATTTGTCGAGACGTTGGTCGAGCACAGGAATAAATCTGTCGAGGCACTTGAGCTCAGGGAGAGATTTGTCGAGTGAGACAGAAATTTGTCGAGATGTCGGTCGAGCACGGGAAGAAATCTGTCGAGAAGTCAGTCAAGAGCGGGGAGAAATTTATCGAGCGTTACAGTAATTTGTTGAGACGTCGGTCGAGCGCGGGAACAAATTTGTCGAGAAGGTCGCACGTACAAAGAGATTTGTCGAGAGTGACAGAAATTTGTCGAGACGTCGATCGAGCGCGGAAAGGATTCTGTCGAGACGGTCGAGCACAGGAAGAGATTTTCTGAGCCTTACAGAAATTTGTCGAGACGTCGGTCGAGAACGGGAAGAAATCTGTCAAGACGTCGGTCGAGCCGAGGAATAAATTTGTTAAAGCTTTGGTTGAGATGGGAACAAATTTGTCGATCGTGACACAAATTTGTCGAGACGTTGGTAGAGCACGGGAAGAAATTTGCCGACATATCAGTCGAGAGCAGGAAAAAATTCTTCGAGCGTGACAGATATTTGTCGAGATGTCAGTCTAAAGCAGGAAGAAAACTGTTCAGACGGCCGAGCGCGGGAGGAGTTTTATCGAGAGTGACGGGAAGAAATTTGTCGAGACGTCGGTCGAGCACGGGAAGGAATCTGTCAAGAAGTCACTCGAGCGCGGGGAGAAATTTATCGAGCGTTACAGTAATATGTTGAGACGTCGGTCGAGCGCGGGAACAAATTTATCGAGAAGGTCGCACGCACAAAGAGATTTGTTGAGAGTGACACAAATTTGTCGAGACGTTGGTCGAGCACGGGAATAAATCTGTCGAGGCACTTGAGCTCAGGGAGAGATTTGTCGAGCGAGACAGAAATTTGTCGAGACGTCGGTCGAGCGCGGAACGGATTCTGTCGAGACGGTCGAGTAAGAGCGGGGAGAAATTTATCGAGCGTTACAGTAATTTGTTGAGACGTCGGTCGAGCGCGGGAACAAATTTGTCGAGAAGGTCGCACGCACAAAGAGATTTGTCGAGAGTGACACAAATTTGTCGAGACGTTGGTCGAGCACAGGAATAAATCTGTCGAGGCACTTGAGCTCAGGGAGAGATTTGTCGAGCGAGACAGAAATTTGTCAAGATGTCGGTCGAGCACGGGAATAAATCTGTCGAGAAGTCAGTCAAGAGCGGGGAGAAATTTATCGAGCGTTACAGTAATTTGTTGAGACGTCGGTCGAGCGCGGGAACAAATTTGTCGAGAAGGTCGCACGCACAAAGAGATTTGTCGAGAGTGACAGAAATTTGTCGAGACGCTGGTCGAGCACGGGAAGAAATATGTCGATACACTGGAGCTCAGGGAGAGATTTGTCGAGCGAGACAGAAATTTGTCGAGACGTCGGTCGAGCACGGGAAGAAATCTGTCGAGAAGTCAGTCAAGAGCGGGGAGAAATTTATCGAGCGTTACAGTAATTTGTTGAGACGTCGGTCGAGCGCGGGAACAAATTTGTCGAGAAGGTCGCACGCACAAAGAGATTTGTCGAGAGTGACACAAATTTGTCGAGACGTCGGTCGAGCGCGGAAAGGATTCTTTCGAGACGGTCGAGCACAGGAAGAGATTTTCTGAGCCTTACAGAAATTTGTCGAGACGTCGGTCGAGCATGGGAAGAAATCTGTCAAGACGTCGGTCGAGCCGAGGAATAAATTTGTTAAAGCTTTGGTTGAGATGGGAACAAATTTGTCGATCGTGACACAAATTTGTCGAGACGTTAGAGCACGGGAAGAAATTTGTCGAGACGTCGATCGAGCGCGGAACGGATTCTGTCGAGACGGTCGAGCACAGGAAGAGATTTTCTGAGCCTTACAGAAATTTCTCGAGACGTCGGTCGAGCATGGGAAGGAATCTATCGAGAGTCACAGAATTTTTTCGAGACGTGGGTCGAGCGCGAGAAAGAATCTGTCGAGAGTGACAGAAATTTGTCGAGACGTTGTCGAGCGCAGGAAGAAATTTGCCGACATATCAGTCGAGAGCAGGAAAAAATTCTTCGAGCGTGACAGATATTTGTCGAGATGTCAGTCTAAAGCAGGAAGAAAACTGTTCAGACGGCCGAGCGCGGGAGGAGTTTTATCGAGAGTGACGGGAAGAAATTTGTCGAGACGTCGGTCGAGCACGGGAAGGAATCTGTCGAGAAGTCACTCGAGCACGGGGAGAAATCTGTTGAGCGTTACAGTAATTTGTTGAGACGTCTGTCGAGCGCGGGAACAAATTTGTCGAGAAGGTCGCACGCACAAAGAGATTTGTCGAGAGTGACAGAAATTTGTCGAGACGTTGGTCGAGCACGGGAAGAAATTTGTCGAGATGTCGATCGAGCGCGGTATGGATTCTGTCGAGACGGTCGAGCACAGGAAGAGATTTTCTGAGCCTTACAGAAATTTCTCGAGACGTCTGTCGAGCGCAGGGAGCAATCTGCTGAGACGGTCGAGAGCGGGAACAAATGTGTCAAGAGTGACAGAAGTTTGTCGAGACGTCGGTCGTGCGCAGTTCGAAATTTAAGACAGTGACAGAAATTTGTTGAGACGCCGGTCAAGCACGGGAAGAAAATTGTTGAGAGTGACAGAAATTTGTCGAGACGTCAGTCGAGCTGAGGAATAAATTTGTTAAGGCTTTGGTTTACATGGGAACAAATTTATCCACAGTGACAGAAATTTGTCGAGACGTAGTTTCGAGCACGGGAATAAATCTGTCGAGGCACTTGAGCTCAGGGAGAGATTTGTCGAGCGAGACAGAAATTTGTCGAGACGTCGGTCGAGCGCGGAACGGATTCTGTCGAGAAGTCACTTGAGTGCGGGGAGAAATCTGTTGAGCGTTACAGTAATTTGTTGAGACGTCGGTCGAGCGCGGGAAGAAATTTGTCGAGAAGGTCGCACGCACAAAGAGATTTCTCGAGAGTGACACAAATTTGTCGAGATGTCGGTCGAGCGCGGAAAGGATTCTGTCGAGACGGTCGAGCACAGGAAGAGATTTTCTGAGCCTTACAGAAATTTGTCGAGACATCGGTCGAGAACGGGAATAAATCTGTCGAGGCACTTCAGCTCAGGGAGAGATTTGTCGAGCGAGACAGAAATTTGTCGAGACGTCGATCGAGCGCGGAACGGATTCTGTCGAGACGGTCGAGTAAGAGCGGGGAGAAATTTATCGAGTGTTACAGTAATTTGTTGAGACGTCGGTCGAGCGCGGGAACAAATTTATCGAGAAGGTCGCACGCACAAAGAGATTTGTCGAGAGTGACACAAATTTGTCGAGACGTTGGTCGAGCACGGGAATAAATCTGTCGAGGCACTTGAGCTCAGGGAGAGATTTGTCGAGCGAGACAGAAATTTGTCGAGATGTCGGTCGAGCACGGGAATAAATCTGTCGAGAAGTCAGTCAAGAGTGGGGAAAAATTTATCGAGCGTTACAGTAATTTGTTGAGACGTCGGTCGAGCGCGGGAACAAATTTGTCGAGAAGGTCGCACGCACAAAGAGATTTGTCGAGAGTGACACAAATTTGTCGAGACGTTGGTCGAGCACGGGAATAAATCTGTCGAGGCACTTGAGCTCAGGGAGAGATTTGTCGAGCGAGACAGAAATTTGTCGAGATGTCGGTCGAGCACGGGAATAAATCTGTCGAGAAGTCAGTCAAGAGTGGGGAGAAATTTATCGAGCGTTACAGTAATTTGTTGAGACGTCGGTCGAGCGAGGGAACAAATTTGTCGAGAAGGTCGCACGCACAAAGAGATTTGTCGAGAGTGACAGAAATTTGTCGAGACGTCGATCGAGCGCGGAACGGATTCTGTCGAGACGGTCGAGCACAGGAAGAGATTTTCTGAGCCTTACAGAAATTTGTCGAGACGTCGGTCGAGCATGGGAAGAAATTTGTCGAGCGTTACAGAAATTTCTCGAGACGTCTGTCGAGCGCAGGGAGCAATCTGCTGAGACGGTCGAGAGCGGGAACAAATTTGTCAAGAGTGACAGAAGTTTGTCGAGACGTCGGTCGTGCGCAGTTCGAAATTTATCGACAGTGACAGAAATTTTTTGAGACGCCGGTCAAGCACGGGAAGAAATTTGCTGAGAGTGACAGAAATTTGTCGAGACGTCGGTCGAGCACGGGAATAAATCTGTCGAGGCACTTGAGCTCAGGGAGAGATTTGTCGAGCGAGACAGAAATTTGTCGAGACGTACTTTCGAGCACGGGAAGAAATCTTTCGAGAAGTCAGTCAAGAGCGGGGAGAAATTTATCGAGCGTTACAGTAATTTGTTGAGACGTCGGTCGAGCGCGGGAACAAATTTGTCGAGGTCGCACATACAAAGAGATTTGTCGAGAGTGACAGAAATTTGTCGAGACGTCGATCGAGCGCGGAACGGATTCTGTCGAGACGGTCGAGCACAGGAAGAGATTTTCTGAGCCTTACAGAAACTTGTCGAGACGTAGGTCGAGCACGGGAATAAATCTGTCGAGGCACTTGAGCTCAGGGAGAGATTTGTCGAGCGAGACAGAAATTTGTCGAGACGTCGGTCGAGCACGGGAAGGAATCTGTCGAGAAGTCACTCGAGTGCGGGGAGAAATCTGTTGAGCGTTACAGTAATTTGTTGAGACGTCGGTCGAGCGAGGGAACAAATTTGTCAAGAAGGTCGCACGCACAAAGAGATTTGTCGAGAGTGACACAAATTTGTCGAGACGTCGGTCGAGCGCGGAAAGGATTCTTTCGAGACGGTCGAGCACAGGAAGAGATTTTCTGAGCCTTACAGAAATTTGTCGAGACGTCGGTCGAGAACGGGAAGAAATCTGTCAAGACGTCGGTCGAGCCGAGGAATAAATTTGTTAAAGCTTTGGTTGAGATGGGAACAAATTTGTCGATCGTGACACAAATTTGTCGAGACGTTAGAGCACGGGAAGAAATTTGTCGAGACGTCGATCGAGCGCGGAGCGGATTCTGTCGAGACGGTCGAGCACAGGAAGAGATTTTCTGAGCCTTACAGAAATTTGTCGAGACGTCGGTCGAGCATGGGAAGAAATTTGTCGAGCGTTACAGAAATTTCTCGAGACGTCTGTCGAGCGCAGGGAGCAATCTGCTGAGACGGTCGAGAGCGGGAACAAATTTGTCAAGAGTGACAGAAGTTTGTCGAGACGTCGGTCGTGCGCAGTTCGAAATTTAAGACAGTGACAGAAATTTGGTGAGACGCCGGTCAAGCACGGGAAGAAATTTGCTGAGAGTGACAGAAATTTGTCGAGACGTCAGTCGAGCTGAGGAATAAATTTGTTAAGGCTTTGGTTTACATGGGAACAAATTTATCGACAGTGACAGAAATTTGTCGAGACGTTGGTCGAGCACGGGAATAAATCTGTCGAGGCACTTGAGCTCAGGGAGAGATTTGTCGAGCGAGACAGAAATTTGTCGAGACGTCAGTCGAGCACGGGAAGGAATCTGTCGAGAAGTCACTCGAGCGCGGGGAGAAATCTGTTGAGCGTTACAGGAATTTGTTGAGACGTCGGTCAAGCGCGGAAAGGATTCTGTCGAGACGGTCGAGCACAGGAAGAGATTTTCTGAGCCTTACAGAAATTTGTCGAGACGTCGGTCGAGAACGGGAAGAAATCTGTCAAGACGTCGGTCGAGCCGAGGAATAAATTTGTTAAAGCTTTGGTTGAGATGGGAACAAATTTGTCGATCGTGACACAAATTTGTCGAGACGTTAGAGCACGGGAAGAAATTTGTCGAGACGTCGATCGAGCGCGGAACGGATTCTGTCGAGACGGTCGAGCACAGGAAGAGATTTTCTGAGCCTTACAGAAATTTCTCGAGACGTCGGTCGAGCATGGGAAGGAATCTATCGAGAGTCACAGAATTTTTTCGAGACGTGGGTCGAGCGCGAGAAAGAATCTGTCGAGAGTGACAGAAATTTGTCGAGACATTGTCGAGCGCAGGAAGAAATTTGCCGACATATCAGTCGAGAGCAGGAAAAAATTCTTCGAGCGTGACAGATATTTGTCGAGATGTCAGTCTAAAGCAGGAAGAAAACTGTTCAGACGGCCGAGCGCGGGAGGAGTTTTATCGAGAGTGACGGGAAGAAATTTGTCGAGACGTCGGTCGAGCACAGGAAGGAATCCGTCGAGAAGTCACTCGAGCGCGGGGAGAAATCTGTTGAGCGTTACAGTAATTTTTTGAGACGTCGGTCGAGCGCGGGAACAAATTTATCGAGAAGGTCGCACGCACAAAGAGATTTGTCGAGAGTGACACAAATTTGTCGAGACGTTGGTCGAGCACGGGAATAAATCTGTCGAGGCACTTGAGCTCAGGGAGAGATTTGTCGAGCGAGACAGAAATTTGTCGAGACGTCGATCGAGCGCGGAACGGATTCTGTCGAGACGGTCGAGTAAGAGCGGGGAGAAATTTATCGAGCGTTACAGTAATTTGTTGAGACGTCGGTCGAGCGCGGGAACAAATTTGTCGAGAAGGTCGCACGCACAAAGAGATTTGTCGAGAGTGACAGAAATTTGTTGAGACGTTGGTCGAGCACGGGAAGAAATCTGTCGAGGCACTTGAGCTCAGGGAGAGATTTGTCGAGCGAGACAGAAATTTGTCGAGATGTCGGACGAGCACGGGAATAAATCTGTCGAGAAGTCAGTCAAGAGCGGGGAGAAATTTATCGAGCGTTACAATAATTTGTTGAGACGTCGGTCGAGCGCGGGAACAAATTTGTCGAGAAGGTCGCACGCACAAAGAGATTTGTCGGGAGTGACAGAAATTTGTCGAGACGTTGGTAGAGCACGGGAAGAAATTTGTCGAGACGTCGATAGAGCGCGGAACGGATTCTGTCGAGACGGTCGAGCACAGGAAGAGATTTTCTGAGCCTTACAGAAATTTCTCGAGACGTCGGTCAAGCTTGGGAAGGAATCTGTCAAAAGTGACAGAAATTTCTCAAGACGTTGGTCGAGCGCAGGAAGAAATTTGCCGACATATCAGTCGAGAGCAGGAAAAATTTTTCGAGCGTGACAGAAATTTGTCGAGACGTCGGTCGAGCCCGGGAAGAAATCTGTCGAGAAGTCAGTCAAGAGCGGAGAGAAATCTGTTGAGTGTTACAGTAATTTGTTGAGACGTCGGTCGAGCGCGGGAACAAATTTATCGAGAAGGACGCACGCACAAAGAGATTTGTCGAGAGTGACAGAAATTTGTCGAGACGTTGGTCGAGCACGGGAAGAAATCTGTCGAGGCACTTGAGCTCAGGGAGAGATTTGTCGAGCGAGACAGAAATTTGTCGAGATGTCGGTCGAGCACGGGAATAAATCTGTCGAGAAGTCAGTCAAGAGCGGGGAGAAATTTATCGAGCGTTACAGTAATTTGTTGAGACGTCGGTCGAGCGCGGGAACAAATTTGTCGAGAAGGTCGCACGCACAAAGAGATTTGTCGAGAGTGACAGAAATTTGTCGAGACGTCGGTCGAGCGCGGAAAGGATTCTGTCGAGACGTCGATCGAGCCGAGGAATAAATTTGTTAAAGCTTTGGTTGAGATGGGAACAAATTTGTCGATCGTGACACAAATTTGTCGAGACGTTAGAGCACGGGAAAAAATTTGTCGAGACGTCGATCGAGCGCGGAACGGATTCTGTCGAGAAGTCACTCGAGCGCGGGGAGAAATTTATCGAGCGTTACAGTAATCTTTTGAGACGTCGGTCGAGCGCGGGAACAAATTTATCGAGAAGGTCGCACGCACAAAGAGATTTGTCGAGAGTGACACAAATTTGTCGAGACGTTGGTCGAGCACGGGAATAAATCTGTCGAGGCACTTGAGCTCAGGGAGAGATTTGTCGAGCGAGACAGAAATTTGTCGAGACGTCGATCGAGCGCGGAACGGATTCTGTCGAGACGGTCGAGTAAGAGCGGGGAGAAATTTATCGAGCGTTACAGTAATTTGTTGAGACGTCGGTCGAGCGCGGGAAGAAATCTGTCGAGAAGTCAGTCAAGAGCGGGGAGAAATTTATCGAGCGTTACAGTAATTTGTTGAGACGTCGGTCGAGCGCGGGAACAAATTTGTCGAGAAGGTCGCACGCACAAAGAGATTTGTCGAGAGTGACACAAATTTGTCGAGACGTCGGTCGAGCGCGGAACGGATTCTGTCGAGACGGTCGAGCACAGGAAGAGATTTTCTGAGCCTTACAGAAATTTCTCGAGACGTCGGTCGAGCATGGGAAGGAATCTATCGAGAGTCGCAGAATTTTTTCGAGACGTGGGTCGAGCGCGAGAAAGAATCTGTCGAGAGTGACAGAAATTTGTCGAGACGTTGTCGAGCGCAGGAAGAAATTTGCCGACATATCAGTCGAGAGCAGGAAAAAATTCTTCGAGCGTGACAGATATTTGTCGAGATGTCAGTCTAAAGCAGGAAGAAAACTGTTCAGACGGCCGAGCGCGGGAGGAGTTTTATCGAGAGTGACGGGAAGAAATTTGTCGAGACGTCGGTCGAGCACGGGAATAAATCTGTCGAGGCACTTGAGCTCAGGGAGAGATTTGTCGAGCGAGACAGAAATTTGTCGAGATGTCGGTCGAGCACGGGAAGAAATCTGTCGAGAAGTCAGTCAAGAGCGGGGAGAAATTTATCGAGCGTTACAGTAATTTGTTGAGACGTCGGTCGAGCGCGGGAACAAATTTGTCGAGAAGGTTGCACGCACAAAGAGATTTGTCGAGAGTGACATAAATTTGTTGAGACGTTGGTAGAGTACGGGAAGATATTTGTCGAGACGTCGATCGAGCGCGGAACGGATTCTGTCGAGACGGTCGAGCACAGGTAGAGATTTTCTGAGCCTTACAGAAATTTGTCGAGACGTCGGTCGAGCATGGGAAGAAATTTGTCGAGCGTTACAGAAATTTCTCGAGACGTCTGTCGAGCGCAGGGAGCAATCTGCTGAGACGGTCGAGAGCGGGAACAAATTTGTCAAGAGCGACAGAAGTTTGTCGAGACGTCGGTCGTGCGCAGTTCGAAATTTATCGACAGTGACAGAAATTTGTTGAGACGCCGGTCAAGCACGGGAAGAAATTTGCTGAGAGTGACAGAAATTTGTCGAGACGTCGGTCGAGCTGAGGAATAAATTTGTTAAGGCTTTGGTTTACATGGGAACAAATATATCGACAGTGACAGAAATTTGTCGAGACGTCGGTCGAGCACGGGAATAAATCTGTCGAGGCACTTGAGCTCAGGGAGAGATTTGTCGAGCGAGACAGAAATTTGTCGAGATGTCGGTCGAGCACGGGAATAAATCTGTCGAGAAGTCAGTCAAGAGTGGGGAGAAATTTATCGAGCGTTACAGTAATTTGTTGAGACGTCGGTCGAGCGCGGGAACAAATTTGTCGAGAAGGTCGCATGCACAAAGAGATTTGTCGAGAGTGACACAAATTTGTCGAGACGTCGGTCGAGCGCGGAAAGGATTCTGTCGAGATGGTCGAGCACAGGAAGAGATTTTCTGAGCCTTACAGAAATTTGTCGAGACGTCGGTCGAGAACGGGAAGAAATCTGTCAAGACGTCGGTCGAGCCGAGGAATAAATTTGTTAAAGCTTTGGTTGAGATGGGAACAAATTTGTCGATCGTGACACAAATTTGTCGAGACGTTGGTAGAGCACGGGAAGAAATCTGTCGAGACGTCGATCGAGCGCGGAACAGATTCTGTCGAGACGGTCGAGCACAGGAAGAGATTTTCTGAGCCTTACAGAAATTTCTCGAGACGTCGGTCTAGCTTGGGAAGGAATCTGTCGAGAGTCACAGAATTTTTTCGAGACGTGGGTCGAGCGCGAGAAAGAATCTGTCAAGAGTGACAGAAATTTGTCGAGACGTTGGTCGAGCGCAGGAAGAAATTTGCCGACATATCAGTCGAGAGCAGGAAAAAATTCTTCGAGCGTGACAGATATTTGTCGAGATGTCAGTCTAAAGCAGGAAGAAAACTGTTCAGACGGCCGAGCGCCGGAGGAGTTTTATCGAGAGTGACGGGAAGAAATTTTTCGAGACGTCGGTCGAGCACGGGAAGGAATCTGTCGAGAAGTCACTCGAGCGCGGGGAGAAATCTGTTGAGCGTTACAGTAATTTTTTGAGACGTCGGTCGAGCGCGGGAACAAATTTATCGAGAAGGTCGCACGCACAAAGAGATTTGTTGAGAGTGACACAAATTTGTCGAGACGTTGGTCGAGCACGGGAATAAATCTGTCGAGGCACTTCAGCTCAGGGAGAGATTTGTCGAGCGAGACAGAAATTTGTCGAGATGTCGGTCGAGCACGGGAATAAATCTGTCGAGAAGTCAGTCAAGAGCGGGGAGAAATTTATCGAGCGTTACAGTAATTTGTTGAGACGTCGGTCGAGCGCGGGAACAAATTTGTCGAGAAGGTCGCACGCACAAAGAGATTTGTCGAGAGTGACATAAATTTGTTGAGACGTTGGTAGAGTACGGGAAGATATTTGTCGAGACGTCGATCGAGCGCGGAACGGATTCTGTCGAGACGGTCGAGCACAGGTAGAGATTTTCTGAGCCTTACAGAAATTTGTCGAGACGTCGGTCGAGCATGGGAAGAAATTTGTCGAGCGTTACAGAAATTTCTCGAGACGTCTGTCGAGCGCAGGGAGCAATCTGCTGAGACGGTCGAGAGCGGGAACAAATTTGTCAAGAGCGACAGAAGTTTGTCGAGACGTCGGTCGTGCGCAGTTCGAAATTTATCGACAGTGACAGAAATTTGTTGAGACGCCGGTCAAGCACGGGAAGAAATTTGCTGAGAGTGACAGAAATTTGTCGAGACGTCGGTCGAGCTGAGGAATAAATTTGTTAAGGCTTTGGTTTACATGGGAACAAATATATCGACAGTGACAGAAATTTGTCGAGACGTCGGTCGAGCACGGGAATAAATCTGTCGAGGCACTTGAGCTCAGGGAGAGATTTGTCGAGCGAGACAGAAATTTGTCGAGATGTCGGTCGAGCACGGGAATAAATCTGTCGAGAAGTCAGTCAAGAGTGGGGAGAAATTTATCGAGCGTTACAGTAATTTGTTGAGACGTCGGTCGAGCGCGGGAACAAATTTGTCGAGAAGGTCGCATGCACAAAGAGATTTGTCGAGAGTGACACAAATTTGTCGAGACGTCGGTCGAGCGCGGAAAGGATTCTGTCGAGATGGTCAAGCACAGGAAGAGATTTTCTGAGCCTTACAGAAATTTGTCGAGACGTCGGTCGAGAACGGGAAGAAATCTGTCAAGACGTCGGTCGAGCCGAGGAATAAATTTGTTAAAGCTTTGGTTGAGATGGGAACAAATTTGTCGATCGTGACACAAATTTGTCGAGACGTTGGTAGAGCACGGGAAGAAATCTGTCGAGACGTCGATCGAGCGCGGAACGGATTCTGTCGAGACGGTCGAGCACAGGAAGAGATTTTCTGAGCCTTACAGAAATTTCTCGAGACGTCGGTCTAGCTTGGGAAGGAATCTGTCGAGAGTCACAGAATTTTTTCGAGACGTGGGTCGAGCGCGAGAAAGAATCTGTCAAGAGTGACAGAAATTTGTCGAGACGTTGGTCGAGCGCAGGAAGAAATTTGCCGACATATCAGTCGAGAGCAGGAAAAAATTCTTCGAGCGTGACAGATATTTGTCGAGATGTCAGTCTAAAGCAGGAAGAAAACTGTTCAGACGGCCGAGCGCCGGAGGAGTTTTATCGAGAGTGACGGGAAGAAATTTTTCGAGACGTCGGTCGAGCACGGGAAGGAATCTGTCGAGAAGTCACTCGAGCGCGGGGAGAAATCTGTTGAGCGTTACAGTAATTTTTTGAGACGTCGGTCGAGCGCGGGAACAAATTTATCGAGAAGGTCGCACGCACAAAGAGATTTGTTGAGAGTGACACAAATTTGTCGAGACGTTGGTCGAGCACGGGAATAAATCTGTCGAGGCACTTCAGCTCAGGGAGAGATTTGTCGAGCGAGACAGAAATTTGTCGAGATGTCGGTCGAGCACGGGAATAAATCTGTCGAGAAGTCAGTCAAGAGCGGGGAGAAATTTATCGAGCGTTACAGTAATTTGTTGAGACGTCGGTCGAGCGCGGGAACAAATTTGTCGAGAAGGTCGCACGCACAAAGAGATTTGTCGAGAGTGACATAAATTTGTTGAGACGTTGGTAGAGTACGGGAAGATATTTGTCGAGACGTCGATCGAGCGCGGAACGGATTCTGTCGAGACGGTCGAGCACAGGTAGAGATTTTCTGAGCCTTACAGAAATTTGTCGAGACGTCGGTCGAGCATGGGAAGAAATTTGTCGAGCGTTACAGAAATTTCTCGAGACGTCTGTCGAGCGCAGGGAGCAATCTGCTGAGACGGTCGAGAGCGGGAACAAATTTGTCAAGAGCGACAGAAGTTTGTCGAGACGTCGGTCGTGCGCAGTTCGAAATTTATCGACAGTGACAGAAATTTTTTGAGACGCCGGTCAAGCACGGGAAGAAATTTGCTGAGAGTGACAGAAATTTGTCGAGACGTCGGTCGAGCACGGGAATAAATCTGTCGAGGCACTTGAGCTCAGGGAGAGATTTGTCGAGCGAGACAGAAATTTGTCGAGATGTCGGTCGAGCACGGGAATAAATCTGTCGAGAAGTCAGTCAAGAGTGGGGAGAAATTTATCGAGCGTTACAGTAATTTGTTGAGACGTCGGTCGAGCGCGGGAACAAATTTGTCGAGAAGGTCGCATGCACAAAGAGATTTGTCGAGAGTGACACAAATTTGTCGAGACGTCGGTCGAGCGCGGAAAGGATTCTGTCGAGACGGTCGAGCACAGGAAGAGATTTTCTGAGCCTTACAGAAATTTGTCGAGACGTCGGTCGAGAACGGGAAGAAATCTGTCAAGACGTCGGTCGAGCCGAGGAATAAATTTGTTAAAGCTTTGGTTGAGATGGGAACAAATTTGTCGATCGTGACACAAATTTGTCGAGACGTTGGTAGAGCACGGGAAGAAATCTGTCGAGACGTCGATCGAGCGCGGAACGGATTCTGTCGAGACGGTCGAGCACAGGAAGAGATTTTCTGAGCCTTACAGAAATTTCTCGAGACGTCGGTCTAGCTTGGGAAGGAATCTGTCGAGAGTCACAGAATTTTTTCGAGACGTGGGTCGAGCGCGAGAAAGAATCTGTCAAGAGTGACAGAAATTTGTCGAGACGTTGGTCGAGCGCAGGAAGAAATTTGCCAACATATCAGTCGAGAGCAGGAAAAAATTCTTCGAGCGTGACAGATATTTGTCGAGATGTCAGTCTAAAGCATAAAGAAAACTGTTCAGACGGCCGAGCGCGGGAGGAGTTTTATCGAGAGTGACGGGAAGAAATTTGTCGAGACGTCGGTCGAGCACGGGAAGGAATCTGTCGAGAAGTCACTGGAGCGCGGGGAGAAATCTGTTGAGCGTTACAGTAATTTGTTGAGACGTCGGTCGAGCGCGGGAACAAATTTATCGAGAAGGTCGCACGCACAAAGAGATTTGTCGAGAGTGACACAAATTTGTCGAGACGTTGGTCGAGCACAGGAATAAATCTGTCGAGGCACTTCAGCTCAGGGAGAGATTTGTCGAGCGAGACAGAAATTTGTCGAGACGTCGATCGAGCGCGGAACGGATTCTGTCGAGATGGTCGAGTAAGAGCGGGGAGAAATTTATCGAGCGTTACAGTAATTTGTTGAGACGTCGGTCGAGCGCGGGAACAAATTTGTCGAGAAGGTCGCACGCACAAAGAGATTTGTCGAGAGTGACACAAATTTGTCGAGACGTTGGTCGAGCACTGGAATAAATCTGTCGAGGCACTTGAGCTCAGGGAGAGATTTGTCGAGTGAGACAGAAATTTGTCGAGATGTCGGTCGAGCACGGGAAGAAATCTGTCGAGAAGTCAGTCAAGAGCGGGGAGAAATTTATCGAGCGTTACAGTAATTTGTTGAGACGTCGGTCGAGCGCGGGAACAAATTTGTCGAGAAGGTCGCACGCACAAAGAGATTTGTCGAGAGTGACACAAATTTGTCGAGACGTCGATCGAGCGCGGAAAGGATTCTGTCGAGACGGTCGAGCACAGGAAGAGATTTTCTGAGCCTTACAGAAATTTGTCGAGACATCGGTCGAGAACGGGAAGAAATCTGTCAAGACGTCGGTCGAGCCGAGGAATAAATTTGTTAAAGCTTTGGTTGAGATGGGAACAAATTTGTCGATCGTGACACAAATTTGTCGAGACGTTGGTAGAGCACGGGAAGAAATTTGCCGACATATCAGTCGAGAGCAGGAAAAAATTTTCGAGCGTGACAGATATTTGTCGAGATGTCAGTCTAAAGCAGGAAGAAAACTGTTCAGACGGCCGAGCGCGGGAGGAGTTTTATCGAGAGTGACGGGAAGAAATTTGTCGAGACGTTGGTCGAGCACGGGAAGGAATCTGTCAAGAAGTCACTCGAGCGCGGGGAGAAATTTATCGAGCGTTACAGTAATATGTTGAGACGTCGGTCGAGCGCGGGAACAAATTTATCGAGAAGGTCGCACGCACAAAGAGATTTGTCGAGAGTGACACAAATTTGTCGAGACGTTGGTCGAGCACGGGAATAAATCTGTCGAGGCACTTGAGCTCAGGGAGAGATTTGTCGAGCGAGACAGAAATTTGTCGAGACGTCGGTCGAGCGCGGAACGGATTCTGTCGAGACGGTCGAGTAAGAGCGGGGAGAAATTTATCGAGCGTTACAGTAATTTGTTGAGACGTCGGTCGAGCGCGGGAACAAATTTGTCGAGAAGGTCGCACGCACAAAGAGATTTGTCGAGAGTGACACAAATTTGTCGAGACGTTGGTCGAGCACAGGAATAAATCTGTCGAGGCACTTGAGCTCAGGGAGAGATTTGTCGAGCGAGACAGAAATTTGTCAAGATGTCGGTCGAGCACGGGAATAAATCTGTCGAGAAGTCAGTCAAGAGCGGGGAGAAATTTATCGAGCGTTACAGTAATTTGTTGAGACGTCGGTCGAGCGCGGGAACAAATTTGTCGAGAAGGTCGCACGCACAAAGAGATTTGTCGAGAGTGACACAAATTTGTCGAGACGTCGATCGAGCGCGGAAAGGATTCTGTCGAGACGGTCGAGCACAGGAAGAGATTTTCTGAGCCTTACAGAAATTTGTCGAGACGTCGGTCGAGAACGGGAAGAAATCTGTCAAGACGTCGGTCGAGCCGAGGAATAAATTTGTTAAAGCTTCGGTTGAGATGGGAACAAATTTGTCGATCGTGACACAAATTTGTCGAGACGTTGGTAGAGCACGGGAAGAAATTTGCCGACATATCAGTCGAGAGCAGGAAAAAATTCTTCGAGCGTGACAGATATTTGTCGAGATGTCAGTCTAAAGCATTAAGAAAACTGTTCAGACGGCCGAGCGCGGGAGGAGTTTTATCGAGAGTGACGGGAAGAAATTTGTCGAGACGTCGGTCGAGCACGGGAAGGAATCTGTCGAGAAGTCACTCGAGCGCGGGGAGAAATTTATCGAGCGTTACAGTAATTTGTTGAGACGTCGGTCGAGCGTGGGAACAAATTTGTCGAGAAGGTCGCACGCACAAAGAGATTTGTCGAGAGTGACAGAAATTTGTCGAGACGCTGGTCGAGCACGGGAAGAAATATGTCGATACACTGGAGCTCAGGGAGAGATTTGTCGAGCGAGACAGAAATTTGTCGAGACGTCGGTCGAGCACGGGAAGAAATCTGTCGAGAAGTCAGTCAAGAGCGGGGAGAAATTTATCGAGCGTTACAGTAATTTGTTGAGACGTCGGTCGAGCGCGGGAACAAATTTGTCGAGAAGGTCGCACGCACAAAGAGATTTGTCGAGAGTGACACAAATTTGTCGAGACGTCGGTCGAGCGCGGAAAGGATTCTTTCGAGACGGTCGAGCACAGGAAGAGATTTTCTGAGCCTTACAGAAATTTGTCGAGACGTCGGTCGAGCATGGGAAGAAATCTGTCAAGACGTCGGTCGAGCCGAGGAATAAATTTGTTAAAGCTTTGGTTGAGATGGGAACAAATTTGTCGATCGTGACACAAATTTGTCGAGACGTTAGAGCACGGGAAGAAATTTGTCGAGACGTCGATAGAGCGCGGAACGGATTCTGTCGAGACGGTCGAGCACAGGAAGAGATTTTCTGAGCCTTACAGAAATTTCTCGAGACGTCGGTCGAGCATGGGAAGGAATCTATCGAGAGTCACAGAATTTTTTCGAGACGTGGGTCGAGCGCGAGAAAGAATCTGTCGAGAGTGACATAATTTGTCGAGACGTTGTCGAGCGCAGGAAGAAATTTGCCGACATATCAGTCGAGAGCAGGAAAAAATTCTTCGAGCGTGACAGATATTTGTCGAGATGTCAGTCTAAAGCAGGAAGAAAACTGTTCAGACGGCCGAGCGCGGGAGGAGTTTTATCGAGAGTGACGGGAAGAAATTTGTCGAGACGTCGGTCGAGCACGGGAAGGAATCTGTCGAGAAGTCACTCGAGCGCGGGGAGAAATCTGTTGAGCGTTACAGTAATTTTTTGAGACGTCGGTCGAGCGCAGGAACAAATTTATCGAGAAGGTCGCACGCACAAAGAGATTTGTCGAGAGTGACACAAATTTGTTGAGACGTTGGTCGAGCACGGGAATAAATCTGTCGAGGCACTTCAGCTCAGGGAGAGATTTGTCGAGCGAGACAGAAATTTGTCGAGACGTCGATCGAGCGCGGAACGGATTCTGTCGAGACGGTCGAGTAAGAGCGGGGAGAAATTTATCGAGCGTTACAGTAATTTGTTGAGACGTCGGTCGAGCGCGGGAACAAATTTGTCGAGAAGGTCGCACGCACAAAGAGATTTGTCGAGAGTGACACAAATTTGTCGAGACGTTGGTCGAGCACAGGAATAAATCTGTCGAGGCACTTGAGCTCAGGGAGAGATTTGTCGAGCGAGACAGAAATTTGTCGAGATGTCGGTCGAGCACGGGAAGAAATCTGTCGAGAAGTCAGTCAAGAGCGGGGAGAAATTTATCGAGCGTTACAGTAATTTGTTGAGACGTCGGTCGAGCGCGGGAACAAATTTGTCGAGAAGGTCGCACGCACAAAGAGATTTGTCGAGAGTGACAGAAATTTGTCGAGACGTCGATCGAGCGCGGAACGGATTCTGTCGAGACGGTCGAGCACAGGAAGAGATTTTCTGAGCCTTACAGAAATTTGTCGAGACGTCGGTCGAGCATGTGAAGAAATTTGTCGAGCGTTACAGAAATTTCTCGAGACGTCTGTCGAGCGCAGGGAGCAATCTGCTGAGACGGTCGAGAGCGGGAACAAATGTGTCAAGAGTGACAGAAGTTTGTCGAGACGTCAGTCGTGCGCAGTTCGAAATTTAAGACAGTGACAGAAATTTGTTGAGACGCCGGTCAAGCACGGGAAGAAATTTGCTGAGAGTGACAGAAATTTGTCGACACGTCAGTCGAGCTGAGGAATAAATTTGTTAAGGCTTTGGTTTACATGGGAACAAATTTATCGACAGTGACAGAAATTTGTCGAGACGTAGGTCGAGCACGGGAATAAAACTGTCGAGGCACTTGAGCTCAGGGAGAGATTTGTCGAGCGAGACAGAAATTTGTCGAGACGTCGGTCGAGCATGGGAAGAAATCTGTCAAGACGTCTATCGAGCCGAGGAATAAATTTGTTAAAGCTTTGGTTGAGATGGGAACAAATTTGTCGATCGTGACACAAATTTGTCGAGACGTTGGTAGAGCACGGGAAGAAATTTGCCGACATATCAGTCGAGAGCAGGAAAAAATTCTTCGAGCGTGACAGATATTTGTCGAGATGTCAGTCTAAAGCAGGAAGAAAACTGTTCAGACGGCCGAGCGCGGGAGGAGTTTTATCGAGAGTGACGGGAAGAAATTTGTCGAGACGTCGGTCGAGCACGGGAAGGAATCTGTCGAGAAGTCACTGGAGCGCGGGGAGAAATCTGTTGAGCGTTACAGTAATTTGTTGAGACGTCGGTCGAGCGCGGGAACAAATTTATCGAGAAGGTCGCACGCACAAAGAGATTTGTCGAGAGTGACAGAAATTTGTCGAGACGTTGGTCGAGCACGGGAATAAATCTGTCGAGGCACTTGAGCTCAGGGAGAGATTTGTCGAGCGAGACAGAAATTTGTCGAGACGTCGGTCGAGCGCGGAACGGATTCTGTCGATACGGTCGAGTAAGAGCGGGGAGAAATTTATCGAGCGTTACAGTAATTTGTTGAGACGTCGGTCGAGCGCGGGAACAAATTTGTCGAGAAGGTCGCACGCACAAAGAGATTTGTCGAGAGTGACACAAATTTGTCGAGACGTCGGTCGAGAAGGGGAATAAATCTGTCGAGGCACTTGAGCTCAGGGAGAGATTTGTCGAGCGAGACAGAAATTTGTCGAGATGTCGGTCGAGCACGGGAAGAAATCTGTCGAGAAGTCAGTCAAGAGCGGGGAGAAATTTATCGAGCGTTACAGTAATTTGTTGAGACGTCGGTCGAGCGCGGGAACAAATTTGTCGAGAAGGTCGCACGCACAAAGAGATTTGTCGAGAGTGACAGAAATTTGTCGAGACGTCGATCGAGCGCGGAACGGATTCTGTCGAGACGGTCGAGCACAGGAAGAGATTTTCTGAGCCTTACAGAAATTTGTCGAGACGTCGGTCGAGCATGTGAAGAAATTTGTCGAGCGTTACAGAAATTTCTCGAGACGTCTGTCGAGCGCAGGGAGCAATCTGCTGAGACGGTCGAGAGCGGGAACAAATGTGTCAAGAGTGACAGAAGTTTGTCGAGACGTCAGTCGTGCGCAGTTCGAAATTTAAGACAGTGACAGAAATTTGTTGAGACGCCGGTCAAGCACGGGAAGAAATTTGCTGAGAGTGACAGAAATTTGTCGACACGTCAGTCGAGCTGAGGAATAAATTTGTTAAGGCTTTGGTTTACATGGGAACAAATTTATCGACAGTGACAGAAATTTGTCGAGACGTAGGTCGAGCACGGGAATAAAACTGTCGAGGCACTTGAGCTCAGGGAGAGATTTGTCGAGCGAGACAGAAATTTGTCGAGACGTCGGTCGAGCATGGGAAGAAATCTGTCAAGACGTCTATCGAGCCGAGGAATAAATTTGTTAAAGCTTTGGTTGAGATGGGAACAAATTTGTCGATCGTGACACAAATTTGTCGAGACGTTGGTAGAGCACGGGAAGAAATTTGCCGACATATCAGTCGAGAGCAGGAAAAAATTCTTCGAGCGTGACAGATATTTGTCGAGATGTCAGTCTAAAGCAGGAAGAAAACTGTTCAGACGGCCGAGCGCGGGAGGAGTTTTATCGAGAGTGACGGGAAGAAATTTGTCGAGACGTCGGTCGAGCACGGGAAGGAATCTGTCGAGAAGTCACTGGAGCGCGGGGAGAAATCTGTTGAGCGTTACAGTAATTTGTTGAGACGTCGGTCGAGCGCGGGAACAAATTTATCGAGAAGGTCGCACGCACAAAGAGATTTGTCGAGAGTGACAGAAATTTGTCGAGACGTTGGTCGAGCACGGGAATAAATCTGTCGAGGCACTTGAGCTCAGGGAGAGATTTGTCGAGCGAGACAGAAATTTGTCGAGACGTCGGTCGAGCGCGGAACGGATTCTGTCGATACGGTCGAGTAAGAGCGGGGAGAAATTTATCGAGCGTTACAGTAATTTGTTGAGACGTCGGTCGAGCGCGGGAACAAATTTGTCGAGAAGGTCGCACGCACAAAGAGATTTGTCGAGAGTGACACAAATTTGTCGAGACGTCGGTCGAGAAGGGGAATAAATCTGTCAAGACGTCGGTCGAGCCGAAGAATAAATTTGTTAAAGCTTTGGTTGAGATGGGAACAAATTTGTCGATCGTGACACAAATTTGTCGAGACGTTGGTAGAGCACGGGAAGAAATTTGTCGAGACGTCGATAGAGCGCGGAACGGATTCTGTCGAGACGGTCGAGCACAGGAAGAGATTTTCTGAGCCTTACAGAAATTTCTCGAGACGTCGGTCAAGCTTGGGAAGGAATCTGTCAAAAGTGACAGAAATTTCTCAAGACGTTGGTCGAGCGCAGGAAGAAATTTGCCGACATATCAGTCGAGAGCAGGAAAAATTTTTCGAGCGTGACAGAAATTTGTCGAGACGTCGGTCGAGCCCGGGAAGAAATCTGTCGAGAAGTCAGTCAAGAGCGGAGAGAAATCTGTTGAGTGTTACAGTAATTTGTTGAGACGTCGGTCGAGCGCGGGAACAAATTTATCGAGAAGGACGCACGCACAAAGAGATTTGTCGAGAGTGACAGAAATTTGTCGAGACGTTGGTCGAGCACGGGAAGAAATCTGTCGAGGCACTTGAGCTCAGGGAGAGATTTGTCGAGCGAGAAAGAAATTTGTCGAGATGTCGGTCGAGCACGGGAATAAATCTGTCGAGAAGTCAGTCAAGAGCGGGGAGAAATTTATCGAGCGTTACAGTAATTTGTTGAGACGTCGGTCGAGCGCGGGAACAAATTTGTCGAGAAGGTCGCACGCACAAAGAGATTTGTCGAGAGTGACAGAAATTTGTCGAGACGTCGGTCGAGCGCGGAAAGGATTCTGTCGAGACGTCGATCGAGCCGAGGAATAAATTTGTTAAAGCTTTGGTTGAGATGGGAACAAATTTGTCGATCGTGACACAAATTTGTCGAGACGTTAGAGCACGGGAAAAAATTTGTCGAGACGTCGATCGAGCGCGGAACGGATTCTGTCGAGAAGTCACTCGAGCGCGGGGAGAAATTTATCGAGCGTTACAGTAATCTTTTGAGACGTCGGTCGAGCGCGGGAACAAATTTATCGAGAAGGTCGCACGCACAAAGAGATTTGTCGAGAGTGACACAAATTTGTCGAGACGTTGGTCGAGCACGGGAATAAATCTGTCGAGGCACTTCAGCTCAGGGAGAGATTTGTCGAGCGAGACAGAAATTTGTCGAGACGTCGATCGAGCGCGGAACGGATTCTGTCGAGATGGTCGAGTAAGAGCGGGGAGAAATTTATCGAGCGTTACAGTAATTTGTTGAGACGTCGGTCGAGCGCGGGAACAAATTTGTCGAGAAGGTCGCACGCACAAAGAGATTTGTCGAGAGTGACACAAATTTGTCGAGACGTTGGTCGAGCACAGGAATAAATCTGTCGAGGCACTTGAGCTCAGGGAGAGATTTGTCGAGTGAGACAGAAATTTGTCGAGATGTCGGTCGAGCACGGGAAGAAATCTGTCGAGAAGTCAGTCAAGAGCGGGGAGAAATTTATCGAGCGTTACAGTAATTTGTTGAGACGTCGGTCGAGCGCGGGAACAAATTTGTCGAGAAGGTCGCACGCACAAAGAGATTTGTCGAGAGTGACACAAATTTGTCGAGACGTCGATCGAGCGCGGAAAGGATTCTGTCGAGACGGTCGAGCACAGGAAGAGATTTTCTGAGCCTTACAGAAATTTGTCGAGACATCGGTCGAGAACGGGAAGAAATCTGTCAAGACGTCGGTCGAGCCGAGGAATAAATTTGTTAAAGCTTTGGTTGAGATGGGAACAAATTTGTCGATCGTGACACAAATTTGTCGAGACGTTGGTAGAGCACGGGAAGAAATTTGCCGACATATCAGTCGAGAGCAGGAAAAAATTCTTCGAGCGTGACAGATATTTGTCGAGATGTCAGTCTAAAGCAGGAAGAAAACTGTTCAGACGGCCGAGCGCGGGAGGAGTTTTATCGAGAGTGACGGGAAGAAATTTGTCGAGACGTCGGTCGAGCACGGGAAGGAATCTGTCAAGAAGTCACTCGAGCGCGGGGAGAAATTTATCGAGCGTTACAGTAATATGTTGAGACGTCGGTCGAGCGCGGGAACAAATTTATCGAGAAGGTCGCACGCACAAAGAGATTTGTCGAGAGTGACACAAATTTGTCGAGACGTTGGTCGAGCACGGGAATAAATCTGTCGAGGCACTTCAGCTCAGGGAGAGATTTGTCGAGCGAGACAGAAATTTGTCGAGACGTCGGTCGAGCGCGGAACGGATTCTGTCGAGACGGTCGAGTAAGAGCGGGGAGAAATTTATCGAGCGTTACAGTAATTTGTTGAGACGTCGGTCGAGCGCGGGAACAAATTTGTCGAGAAGGTCGCACGCACAAAGAGATTTGTCGAGAGTGACACAAATTTGTCGAGACGTTGGTCGAGCACAGGAATAAATCTGTCGAGGCACTTAAGCTCAGGGAGAGATTTGTCGAGCGAGACAGAAATTTGTCAAGATGTCGGTCGAGCACGGGAATAAATCTGTCGAGAAGTCAGTCAAGAGCGGGGAGAAATTTATCGAGCGTTACAGTAATTTGTTGAGACGTCGGTCGAGCGCGGGAACAAATTTGTCGAGAAGGTCGCACGCACAAAGAGATTTGTCGAGAGTGACACAAATTTGTCGAGACGTCGATCGAGCGCGGAAAGGATTCTGTCGAGACGGTCGAGCACAGGAAGAGATTTTCTGAGCCTTACAGAAATTTGTCGAGACGTCGGTCGAGAACGGGAAGAAATCTGTCAAGACGTCGGTCGAGCCGAGGAATAAATTTGTTAAAGCTTCGGTTGAGATGGGAACAAATTTGTCGATCGTGACACAAATTTGTCGAGACGTTGGTAGAGCACGGGAAGAAATTTGCCGACATATCAGTCGAGAGCAGGAAAAAATTCTTCGAGCGTGACAGATATTTGTCGAGATGTCAGTCTAAAGCATTAAGAAAACTGTTCAGACGGCCGAGCGCGGGAGGAGTTTTATCGAGAGTGACGGGAAGAAATTTGTCGAGACGTCGGTCGAGCACGGGAAGGAATCTGTCGAGAAGTCACTCGAGCGCGGGGAGAAATTTATCGAGCGTTACAGTAATTTGTTGAGACGTCGGTCGAGCGCGGGAACAAATTTGTCGAGAAGGTCGCACGCACAAAGAGATTTGTCGAGAGTGACAGAAATTTGTCGAGACGCTGGTCGAGCACAGGAATAAATATGTCGATACACTGGAGCTCAGGGAGAGATTTGTCGAGCGAGACAGAAATTTGTCAAGACGTTGGTCGAGCACGGGAAGAAATCTGTCGAGAAGTCAGTCAAGAGCGGGGAGAAATTTATCGAGCGTTACAGTAATTTGTTGAGACGTCGGTCGAGCGCGGGAACAAATTTGTCGAGAAGGTCGCACGCACAAAGAGATTTGTCGAGAGTGACACAAATTTGTCGAGACGTCGGTCGAGCGCGGAAAGGATTCTTTCGAGACGGTCGAGCACAGGAAGAGATTTTCTGAGCCTTACAGAAATTTGTCGAGACGTCGGTCGAGCATGGGAAGAAATCTGTCAAGACGTCGGTCGAGCCGAGGAATAAATTTGTTAAAGCTTTGGTTGAGATGGGAACAAATTTGTCGATCGTGACACAAATTTGTCGAGACGTTAGAGCACGGGAAGAAATTTGTCGAGACGTCGATAGAGCGCGGAACGGATTCTGTCGAGACGGTCGAGCACAGGAAGAGATTTTCTGAGCCTTACAGAAATTTCTCGAGACGTCGGTCGAGCATGGGAAGAAAACTGTCAAGACGTCGGTCGAGCCGAGGAATAAATTTGTTAAAGCTTTGGTTGAGATGGGAACAAATTTGTCGATCGTGACACAAATTTGTCGAGACGTTAGAGCACGGGAAGAAATTTGTCGAGACGTCGATAGAGCGCGGAACGGATTCTGTCGAGACGGTCGAGCACAGGAAGAGATTTTCTGAGCCTTACAGAAATTTCTCGAGACGTCGGTCGAGCATGGGAAGGAATCTATCGAGAGTCACAGAATTTTTTCGAGACGTGGGTCGAGCGCGAGAAAGAATCTGTCGAGAGTGACATAATTTGTCGAGACGTTGTCGAGCGCAGGAAGAAATTTGCCGAGATATCAGTCGAGAGCAGGAAAAAATTCTTCGAGCGTGACAGATATTTGTCGAGATGTCAGTGTAAAGCAGGAAGAAAACTGTTCAGACGGCCGAGCGCGGGAGGAGTTTTATCGAGAGTGACGGGAAGAAATTTGTCGAGACGTCGGTCGAGCACGGGAAGGAATCTGTCGAGAAGTCACTCGAGCGCGGGGAGAAATCTGTTGAGCGTTACAGTAATTTTTTGAGACGTCGGTCGAGCGCAGGAACAAATTTATCGAGAAGGTCGCACGCACAAAGAGATTTGTCGAGAGTGACACAAATTTGTTGAGACGTTGGTCGAGCACGGGAATAAATCTGTCGAGGCACTTCAGCTCAGGGAGAGATTTGTCGAGCGAGACAGAAATTTGTCGAGACGTCGATCGAGCGCGGAACGGATTCTGTCGAGACGGTCGAGTAAGAGCGGGGAGAAATTTATCGAGCGTTACAGTAATTTGTTGAGACGTCGGTCGAGCGCGGGAACAAATTTGTCGAGAAGGTCGCACGCACAAAGAGATTTGTCGAGAGTGACACAAATTTGTCGAGACGTCGGTCGAGAAGGGGAATAAATCTGTCAAGACGTCGGTCGAGCCGAAGAATAAATTTGTTAAAGCTTTGGTTGAGATGGGAACAAATTTGTCGATCGTGACACAAATTTGTCGAGACGTTGGTAGAGCACGGGAAGAAATTTGTCGAGACGTCGATAGAGCGCGGAACGGATTCTGTCGAGACGGTCGAGCACAGGAAGAGATTTTCTGAGCCTTACAGAAATTTCTCGAGACGTCGTTCAAGCTTGGGAAGGAATCTGTCAAAAGTGACAGAAATTTCTCAAGACGTTGGTCGAGCGCAGGAAGAAATTTGCCGACATATCAGTCGAGAGCAGGAAAAATTTTTCGAGCGTGACAGAAATTTGTCGAGACGTCGGTCGAGCCCGGGAAGAAATCTGTCGAGAAGTCAGTCAAGAGCGGAGAGAAATCTGTTGAGTGTTACAGTAATTTGTTGAGACGTCGGTCGAGCGCGGGAACAAATTTATCGAGAAGGACGCACGCACAAAGAGATTTGTCGAGAGTGACAGAAATTTGTCGAGACGTTGGTCGAGCACGGGAAGAAATCTGTCGAGGCACTTGAGCTCAGGGAGAGATTTGTCGAGCGAGACAGAAATTTGTCGAGATGTCGGTCGAGCACGGGAATAAATCTGTCGAGAAGTCAGTCAAGAGCGGGGAGAAATTTATCGAGCGTTACAGTAATTTGTTGAGACGTCGGTCGAGCGCGGGAACAAATTTGTCGAGAAGGTCGCACGCACAAAGAGATTTGTCGAGAGTGACAGAAATTTGTCGAGACGTCGGTCGAGCGCGGAAAGGATTCTGTCGAGACGTCGATCGAGCCGAGGAATAAATTTGTTAAAGCTTTGGTTGAGATGGGAACAAATTTGTCGATCGTGACACAAATTTGTCGAGACGTTAGAGCACGGGAAAAAATTTGTCGAGACGTCGATCGAGCGCGGAACGGATTCTGTCGAGAAGTCACTCGAGCGCGGGGAGAAATCTGTTGAGCGTTACAGTAATCTTTTGAGACGTCGGTCGAGCGCGGGAACAAATTTATCGAGAAGGTCGCACGCACAAAGAGATTTGTCGAGAGTGACACAAATTTGTCGAGACGTTGGTCGAGCACGGGAATAAATCTTTTGAGGCACTTGAGCTCAGGGAGAGATTTGTCGAGCGAGACAGAAATTTGTCGAGACGTCGATCGAGCGCGGAACGGATTCTGTCGAGACGGTCGAGTAAGAGCGGGGAGAAATTTATCGAGCGTTACAGTAATTTGTTGAGACGTCGGTCGAGCGCGGGAAGAAATCTGTCGAGAAGTCAGTCAAGAGCGGGGAGAAATTTATCGAGCGTTACAGTAATTTGTTGAGACGTCGGTCGAGCGCGGGAACAAATTTGTCGAGAAGGTCGCACGCACAAAGAGATTTGTCGAGAGTGACACAAATTTGTCGAGACGTCGGTCGAGCGCGGAACGGATTCTGTCGAGACGGTCGAGCACAGGAAGAGATTTTCTGAGCCTTACAGAAATTTCTCGAGACGTCGGTCGAGCATGGGAAGGAATCTATCGAGAGTCGCAGAATTTTTTCGAGACGTGGGTCGAGCGCGAGAAAGAATCTGTCGAGAGTGACAGAAATTTGTCGAGACGTTGTCGAGCGCAGGAAGAAATTTGCCGACATATCAGTCGAGAGCAGGAAAAAATTCTTCGAGCGTGACAGATATTTGTCGAGATGTCAGTCTAAAGCAGGAAGAAAACTGTTCAGACGGCCGAGCGCGGGAGGAGTTTTATCGAGAGTGACGGGAAGAAATTTGTCGAGACGTCGGTCGAGCACGGGAATAAATCTGTCGAGGCACTTGAGCTCAGGGAGAGATTTGTCGAGCGAGACAGAAATTTGTCGAGATGTCGGTCGAGCACGGGAATAAATCTGTCGAGAAGTCAGTCAAGAGCGGGGAGAAATTTATCGAGCGTTACAGTAATTTGTTGAGACGTCGGTCGAGCGCGGGAACAAATTTGTCGAGAAGGTTGCACGCACAAAGAGATTTGTCGAGAGTGACATAAATTTGTTGAGACGTTGGTAGAGTACGGGAAGATATTTGTCGAGACGTCGATCGAGCGCGGAACGGATTCTGTCGAGACGGTCGAGCACAGGTAGAGATTTTCTGAGCCTTACAGAAATTTGTCGAGACATCGGTCGAGCATGGGAAGAAATTTGTCGAGCGTTACAGAAATTTCTCGAGACGTCTGTCGAGCGCAGGGAGCAATCTGCTGAGACGGTCGAGAGCGGGAACAAATTTGTCAAGAGCGACAGAAGTTTGTCGAGACGTCGGTCGTGCGCAGTTCGAAATTTATCGACAGTGACAGAAATTTGGTGAGACGCCGGTCAAGCACGGGAAGAAATTTGCTGAGAGTGACAGAAATTTGTCGAGACGTCGGTCGAGCTGAGGAATAAATTTGTTAAGGCTTTGGTTTACATGGGAACAAATATATCGACAGTGACAGAAATTTGTCGAGACGTCGGTCGAGCACGGGAATAAATCTGTCGAGGCACTTGAGCTCAGGGAGAGATTTGTCGAGCGAGACAGAAATTTGTCGAGATGTCGGTCGAGCACGGGAATAAATCTGTCGAGAAGTCAGTCAAGAGCGGGGAGAAATTTATCGAGCGTTACAATAATTTGTTGAGACGTCGGTCGAGCGCGGGAACAAATTTGTCGAGAAGGTCGCACGCACAAAGAGATTTGTCGGGAGTGACAGAAATTTGTCGAGACGTTGGTAGAGTACGGGAAGAAATTTGTCGAGACGTCGATCGAGCGCGGAACGGATTCTGTCGAGACGGTCGAGCACAGGAAGAGATTTTCTGAGCCTTATAGAAATTTGTCGAGACGTCGGTCGAGCGCAGGGAGCAATCTGCTGAGACGGTCGAGAGCGGGAACAAATTTGTCAAGAGTGACAGAAGTTTGTCGAGACGTCGGTCGAGCACGGGAAGGAATCTGTCGAGAAGTCACTCGAGCGCGGGGAGAAATCTGTTGAGCGTTACAGTAATTTTTTGAGACGTCGGTCGAGCGCGGGAACAAATTTATCGAGAAGGTCGCACGCACAAAGAGATTTGTCGAGAGTGACACAAATTTGTCGAGACGTTGGTCGAGCACGGGAATAAATCTGTCGAGGCACTTGAGCTCAGGGAGAGATTTGTCGAGCGAGACAGAAATTTGTCGAGACGTCGATCGAGCGCGGAACGGATTCTGTCGAGACGGTCGAGTAAGAGCGGGGAGAAATTTATCGAGCGTTACAGTAATTTGTTGAGACGTCGGTCGAGCGCGGGAACAAATTTGTCGAGAAGGTCGCACGCACAAAGAGATTTGTCGAGAGTGACACAAATTTGTCGAGACGTCGATCGAGCGCGGAAAGGATTCTGTCGAGACGGTCGAGCACAGGAAGAGATTTTCTGAGCCTTACAGAAATTTGTCGAGACGTCGGTCGAGAACGGGAAGAAATCTGTCAAGACGTCGGTCGAGCCGAGGAATAAATTTGTTAAAGCTTTGGTTGAGATGGGAACAAATTTGTCGATCGTGACACAAATTTGTCGAGACGTTGGTAGAGCACGGGAAGAAATTTGCCGACATATCAGTCGAGAGCAGGAAAAAATTCTTCGAGCGTGACAGATATTTGTCGAGATGTCAGTCTAAAGCAGGAAGAAAACTGTTCAGACGGCCGAGCGCGGGAGGAGTTTTATCGAGAGTGACGGGAAGAAATTTGTCGAGACGTCGGTCGAGCACGGGAAGGAATCTGTCAAGAAGTCACTCGAGCGCGGGGAGAAATTTATCGAGCGTTACAGTAATTTGTTGAGACGTCGGTCGAGCGCGGGAACAAATTTGTCGAGAAGGTCGCACGCACAAAGAGATTTGTCGAGAGTGACACAAATTTGTCGAGACGTCGGTCGAGCGCGGAAAGGATTCTTTCGAGACGGTCGAGCACAGGAAGAGATTTTCTGAGCCTTACAGAAATTTGTCGAGACGTCGGTCGAGCATGGGAAGCAATCTATCGAGAGTCACAGAATTTTTTCGAGACGTGGGTCGAGCGCGAGAAAGAATCTGTCGAGAGTGACATAATTTGTCGAGACGTTGGTCGAGCACGGGAATAAATCTGTCGAGGCACTTCAGCTCAGGGAGAGATTTGTCGAGCGAGACAGAAATTTGTCGAGACGTCGATCGAGCGCGGAACGGATTCTGTCGAGACGGTCGAGTAAGAGCGGGGAGAAATTTATCGAGCGTTACAGTAATTTGTTGAGACGTCGGTCGAGCGCGGGAACAAATTTGTCGAGAAGGTCGCACGCACAAAGAGATTTGTCGAGAGTGACACAAATTTGTCGAGACGTTGGTCGAGCACAGGAATAAATCTGTCGAGGCACTTGAGCTCAGGGAGAGATTTGTCGAGCGAGACAGAAATTTGTTGAGATGTCGGTCGAGCACGGGAAGAAATCTGTCGAGAAGTCAGTCAAGAGCGGGGAGAAATTTATCGAGCGTTACAGTAATTTGTTGAGACGTCGGTCGAGCGCGGGAACAAATTTGTCGAGAAGGTCGCACGCACAAAGAGATTTGTCGAGAGTGACAGAAATTTGTTGAGACGTCGATCGAGCGCGGAACGGATTCTGTCGAGACGGTCGAGCACAGGAAGAGATTTTCTGAGCCTTACAGAAATTTGTCGAGACGTCGGTCGAGCATGGGAAGAAATTTGTCGAGCGTTACAGAAATTTCTCGAGACGTCTGTCGAGCGCAGGCAGCAATCTGCTGAGACGGTCGAGAGCGGGAACAAATTTGTCAAGAGTGACAGAAGTTTGTCGAGACGTCGGTCGTGCGCAGTTCGAAATTTATCGACAGTGACAGAAATTTGGTGAGACGCCGGTCAAGCACGGGAAGAAATTTGCTGAGAGTGACAGAAATTTGTCGAGACGTCGGTCGAGCACGGGAAGAAATCTGTCGAGGCACTTGAGCTCGGGAAGAGATTTGTCGAGCGAGACAGAAATTTGTCGAGACGTCGGTCTAGCATGGGAAGAAATCTGTCAAGACGTCGGTCGAGCCGAGGAATAAATTTGTTAAAGCTTTGGTTGAAATGGGAACAAATTTGTCGATCGTGACACAAATTTGTCGAGACGTTGTTAGAGCACGGGAAGAAATTTGTCGAGACGTCGATCGAGCGCGGAACGGATTCTGTCGAGACAGTCGAGCACAGGAAGAGATTTTCTGAGCCTTACAGAAATTTGTCGAGACGTCGGTCGAGAACGGGAAGAAATCTGTCAAGACGTCGGTCGAGCCGAGGAATAAATTTGTTAAAGCTTTGGTTGAGAGGGGAACAAATTTGTCGATCGTGACACAAATTTGTCGAGACGTTAGAGCACGGGAAGAAATTTGTCGAGACGTCGATCGAGCGCGGAACGGATTCTGTCGAGAAGTCACTCGAGCGTGGGGAGAAATCTGTTGAGCGTTACAGTAATTTTTTGAGACGTCGGTCGAGCGCGGGAACAAATTTGTCGAGAAGGTCGCACGCACAAAGAGATTTGTCGAGAGTGACAGAAATTTGTCGAGACGTCGATCGAGCGCGGAACGGATTCTGTCGAGATGGTCGAGCACAGGAAGAGATTTTCTGAGCCTTACAGAAATTTCTCGAGACGTCGGTCTAGCTTGGGAAGGAATCTGTCAAGAGTGACAGAAATTTGTCGAGACGTTGGTCGAGCGCAGGAAGAAATTTGCCGACATATCAGTCGAGAGCGGGAAAAATTTTTCGAGCGTGACAGAAATTTGTCGAGACGTCGGTCGAGCACGGGAAGAAATCTGTCGAGAAGTCAGTCAAGAGCAGAGAGAAATCTGTTGAGTGTTACAGTAATTTGTTGAGACGTCGGTCGAGCGCGGGAACAAATTTATCGAGAAGGACGCACGCACAAAGAGATTTGTCGAGAGTGACACAAATTTGTCGAGACGTTGGTCGAGCACGGGAATAAATCTGTCGAGGCACTTGAGCTCAGGGAGAGATTTGTCGAGCCAGACAGAAATTTGTCAAGATGTTGGTCGAGCACGGGAATAAATCTGTCGAGAAGTCAGTCAAGAGCGGGGAGAAATTTATCGAGCGTTACAGTAATTTGTTGAGACTTCGGTCGAGCGCGGGAACAAATTTGTCGAGAAGGTCGCACGCAGAAAGAGATTTGTCGAGAGTGACACAAATTTGTCGAGACGTCGATCGAGCGCGGAAAGGATTCTGTCGAGACGGTCGAGCACAGGAAGAGATTTTCTGAGCCTTACAGAAATTTGTCGAGACGTCGGTCGAGAACGGGAAGAAATCTGTCAAGACGTCGGTCGAGCCGAGGAATAAATTTGTTAAAGCTTCGGTTGAGATGGGAACAAATTTGTCGATCGTGACACAAATTTGTCGAGACGTTGGTAGAGCACGGGAAGAAATTTGCCGACATATCAGTCGAGAGCAGGAAAAAATTCTTCGAGCGTGACAGATATTTGTCGAGATGTCAGTCTAAAGCATTAAGAAAACTGTTCAGACGGCCGAGCGCGGGAGGAGTTTTATCGAGAGTGACGGGAAGAAATTTGTCGAGACGTCGGTCGAGCACGGGAAGGAATCTGTCAAGAAGTCACTCGAGCGCGGGGAGAAATTTATCGAGCGTTACAGTAATTTGTTGAGACGTCGGTCGAGCGCGGGAACAAATTTGTCGAGAAGGTCGCACGCACAAAGAGATTTGTCGAGAGTGACAGAAATTTGTCGAGACGCTGGTCGAGCACGGGAAGAAATCTGTCGAGAAGTCAGTCAAGAGCAGAGAGAAA
The DNA here is from genome assembly GCF_028389875.1 of Rhea pennata. NCBI lineage: Eukaryota > Metazoa > Chordata > Aves > Rheiformes > Rheidae > Rhea > Rhea pennata. The sequence goes on from NC_084683.1 coordinate 821,685, forward strand.
TCTGTTGAGTGTTACAGTAATTTGTTGAGACGTCGGTCGAGCGCGGGAACAAATTTATCGAGAAGGACGCACGCACAAAGAGATTTGTCGAGAGTGACACAAATTTGTCGAGACGTTGGTCGAGCACGGGAATAAATCTGTCGAGGCACTTGAGCTCAGGGAGAGATTTGTCGAGCCAGACAGAAATTTGTCAAGATGTTGGTCGAGCACGGGAATAAATCTGTCGAGAAGTCAGTCAAGAGCGGGGAGAAATTTATCGAGCGTTACAGTAATTTGTTGAGACTTCGGTCGAGCGCGGGAACAAATTTGTCGAGAAGGTCGCACGCACAAAGAGATTTGTCGAGAGTGACACAAATTTGTCGAGACGTCGATCGAGCGCGGAAAGGATTCTGTCGAGACGGTCGAGCACAGGAAGAGATTTTCTGAGCCTTACAGAAATTTGTCGAGACGTCGGTCGAGAACGGGAAGAAATCTGTCAAGACGTCGGTCGAGCCGAGGAATAAATTTGTTAAAGCTTCGGTTGAGATGGGAACAAATTTGTCGATCGTGACACAAATTTGTCGAGACGTTGGTAGAGCACGGGAAGAAATTTGCCGACATATCAGTCGAGAGCAGGAAAAAATTCTTCGAGCGTGACAGATATTTGTCGAGATGTCAGTCTAAAGCAGGAAGAAAACTGTTCAGACGGCCGAGCGCGGGAGGAGTTTTATCGAGAGTGACGGGAAGAAATTTGTCGAGACGTCGGTCGAGCACGGGAAGGAATCTGTCGAGAAGTCACTGGAGCGCGGGGAGAAATCTGTTGAGCGTTACAGTAATTTGTTGAGACGTCGGTCGAGCGCGGGAACAAATTTATCGAGAAGGTCGCACGCACAAAGAGATTTGTCGAGAGTGACAGAAATTTGTCGAGACGTTGGTCGAGCACGGGAATAAATCTGTCGAGGCACTTGAGCTCAGGGAGAGATTTGTCGAGCGAGACAGAAATTTGTCGAGACGTCGGTCGAGCGCGGAACGGATTCTGTCGATACGGTCGAGTAAGAGCGGGGAGAAATTTATCGAGCGTTAGAGTAATTTGTTGAGACGTCGGTCGAGCACGGGAAGGAATCTGTCGAGAAGTCACTGGAGTGCGGGGAGAAATTTATCGAGCGTTACAGTAATTTTTTGAGACGTCGGTCGAGCGCGGGAACAAATTTGTCGAGAAGGTCGCACGCACAAAGAGATTTGTTGAGAGTGACACAAATTTGTCGAGACGTTGTTCGAGCACGGGAATAAATCTGTCGAGGCACTTCAGCTCAGGGAGAGATTTGTCGAGCGAGACAGAAATTTGTCGAGATGTCGGTCGAGCACGGGAATAAATCTGTCGAGAAGTCAGTCAAGAGCGGGGAGAAATTTATCGAGCGTTACAGTAATTTGTTGAGACGTCGGTCGAGCGCGGGAACAAATTTGTCGAGAAGGTTGCACGCACAAAGAGATTTGTCGAGAGTGACAGAAATTTGTTGAGACGTTGGTAGAGTACGGGAAGATATTTGTCGAGACGTCGATCGAGCGCGGAACGGATTCTGTCGAGACGGTCGAGCACAGGTAGAGATTTTCTGAGCCTTACAGAAATTTGTCGAGACATCGGTCGAGCATGGGAAGAAATTTGTCGAGCGTTACAGAAATTTCTCGAGACGTCTGTCGAGCGCAGGGAGCAATCTACTGAGACGGTCGAGAGCGGGAACAAATTTGTCAAGAGTGACAGAAGTTTGTCGAGACGTCGGTCGTGCGCAGTTCGAAATTTATCGACAGTGACATAAATTTTTTGAGACGCCGGTCAAGCACGGGAAGAAATTTGCTGAGAGTGACAGAAATTTGTCGAGACGTCGGTCGAGCTGAGGAATAAATTTGTTAAGGCTTTGGTTTACATGGGAACAAATATATCGACAGTGGCAGAAATTTGTCGAGACGTCGGTCGAGCACGGGAATAAATCTGTCGAGGCACTTGAGCTCAGGGAGAGATTTGTCGAGCGAGACAGAAATTTGTCGAGATGTCGGTCGAGCACGGGAATAAATCTGTCGAGAAGTCAGTCAAGAGTGGGGAGAAATTTATCGAGCGTTACAGTAATTTGTTGAGACGTCGGTCGAGCGCGGGAACAAATTTGTCGAGAAGGTCGCATGCACAAAGAGATTTGTCGAGAGTGACACAAATTTGTCGAGACGTCGGTCGAGCGCGGAAAGGATTCTGTCGAGATGGTCGAGCACAGGAAGAGATTTTCTGAGCCTTACAGAAATTTGTCGAGACGTCGGTCGAGAACGGGAAGAAATCTGTCAAGACGTCGGTCGAGCCGAGGAATAAATTTGTTAAAGCTTTGGTTGAGATGGGAACAAATTTGTCGATCGTGACACAAATTTGTCGAGACGTTGGTAGAGCACGGGAAGAAATCTGTCGAGACGTCGATCGAGCGCGGAACGGATTCTGTCGAGACGGTCGAGCACAGGAAGAGATTTTCTGAGCCTTACAGAAATTTCTCGAGACGTTGGTCTAGCTTGGGAAGGAATCTGTCGAGAGTCACAGAATTTTTTCGAGACGTGGGTCGAGCGCGAGAAAGAATCTGTCAACAGTGACAGAAATTTGTCGAGACGTTGGTCGAGCGCAGGAAGAAATTTGCCGACATATCAGTCGAGAGCAGGAAAAAATTCTTCGAGCGTGACAGATATTTGTCGAGATGTCAGTCTAAAGCAGGAAGAAAACTGTTCAGACGGCCGAGCGCGGGAGGAGTTTTATCGAGAGTGACGGGAAGAAATTTGTCGAGACGTCGGTCGAGCACGGGAAGGAATCTGTCGAGAAGTCACTGGAGCGCGGGGAGAAATCTGTTGAGCGTTACAGTAATTTTTTGAGACGTCGGTCGAGCGCGGGAACAAATTTATCGAGAAGGTCGCACGCACAAAGAGATTTGTTGAGAGTGACACAAATTTGTCGAGACGTTGGTCGAGCACGGGAATAAATCTGTCGAGGCACTTCAGCTCAGGGAGAGATTTGTCGAGCGAGACAGAAATTTGTCGAGATGTCGGTCGAGCACGGGAATAAATCTGTCGAGAAGTCAGTCAAGAGCGGGGAGAAATTTATCGAGCGTTACAGTAATTTGTTGAGACGTCGGTCGAGCGCGGGAACAAATTTGTCGAGAAGGTCGCACGCACAAAGAGATTTGTCGAGAGTGACATAAATTTGTCGAGACGTTGGTAGAGTACGGGAAGATATTTGTCGAGACGTCGATCGAGCGCGGAACGGATTCTGTCGAGACGGTCGAGCACAGGTAGAGATTTTCTGAGCCTTACAGAAATTTGTCGAGACATCGGTCGAGCATGGGAAGAAATTTGTCGAGCGTTACAGAAATTTCTCGAGACGTCTGTCGAGCGCAGGGAGCAATCTGCTGAGACGGTCGAGAGCGGGAACAAATTTGTCAAGAGCGACAGAAGTTTGTCGAGACGTCGGTCGTGCGCAGTTCGAAATTTATCGACAGTGACAGAAATTTGTTGAGACGCCGGTCAAGCACGGGAAGAAATTTGCTGAGAGTGACAGAAATTTGTCGAGACGTCGGTCGAGCTGAGGAATAAATTTGTTAAGGCTTTGGTTTACATGGGAACAAATATATCGACAGTGACAGAAATTTGTCGAGACGTCGGTCGAGCACGGGAATAAATCTGTCGAGGCACTTGAGCTCAGGGAGAGATTTGTCGAGCGAGACAGAAATTTGTCGAGATGTCGGTCGAGCACGGGAATAAATCTGTCGAGAAGTCAGTCAAGAGTGGGGAGAAATTTATCGAGCGTTACAGTAATTTGTTGAGACGTCGGTCGAGCGCGGGAACAAATTTGTCGAGAAGGTCGCATGCACAAAGAGATTTGTCGAGAGTGACACAAATTTGTCGAGACGTCGGTCGAGCGCGGAAAGGATTCTGTCGAGATGGTCGAGCACAGGAAGAGATTTTCTGAGCCTTACAGAAATTTGTCGAGACGTCGGTCGAGAACGGGAAGAAATCTGTCAAGACGTCGGTCGAGCCGAGGAATAAATTTGTTAAAGCTTTGGTTGAGATGGGAACAAATTTGTCGATCGTGACACAAATTTGTCGAGACGTTGGTAGAGCACGGGAAGAAATCTGTCGAGACGTCGATCGAGCGCGGAACGGATTCTGTCGAGACGGTCGAGCACAGGAAGACATTTTCTGAGCCTTACAGAAATTTCTCGAGACGTCGGTCTAGCTTGGGAAGGAATCTGTCGAGAGTCACAGAATTTTTTCGAGACGTGGGTCGAGCGCGAGAAAGAATCTGTCAACAGTGACAGAAATTTGTCGAGACGTTGGTCGAGCGCAGGAAGAAATTTGCCGACATATCAGTCGAGAGCAGGAAAAAATTCTTCGAGCGTGACAGATATTTGTCGAGATGTCAGTCTAAAGCAGGAAGAAAACTGTTCAGACGGCCGAGCGCCGGAGGAGTTTTATCGAGAGTGACGGGAAGAAATTTGTCGAGACGTCGGTCGAGCACGGGAAGGAATCTGTCGAGAAGTCACTGGAGCGCGGGGAGAAATCTGTTGAGCGTTACAGTAATTTTTTGAGACGTCGGTCGAGCGCGGGAACAAATTTATCGAGAAGGTCGCACGCACAAAGAGATTTGTTGAGAGTGACACAAATTTGTCGAGACGTTGGTCGAGCACGGGAATAAATCTGTCGAGGCACTTCAGCTCAGGGAGAGATTTGTCGAGCGAGACAGAAATTTGTCGAGATGTCGGTCGAGCACGGGAATAAATCTGTCGAGAAGTCAGTCAAGAGCGGGGAGAAATTTATCGAGCGTTACAGTAATTTGTTGAGACGTCGGTCGAGCGCGGGAACAAATTTGTCGAGAAGGTCGCACGCACAAAGAGATTTGTCGAGAGTGACATAAATTTGTCGAGACGTTGGTAGAGTACGGGAAGATATTTGTCGAGACGTCGATCGAGCGCGGAACGGATTCTGTCGAGACGGTCGAGCACAGGTAGAGATTTTCTGAGCCTTACAGAAATTTGTCGAGACGTCGGTCGAGCATGGGAAGAAATTTGTCGAGCGTTACAGAAATTTCTCGAGACGTCTGTCGAGCGCAGGGAGCAATCTGCTGAGACGGTCGAGAGCGGGAACAAATTTGTCAAGAGCGACAGAAGTTTGTCGAGACGTCGGTCGTGCGCAGTTCGAAATTTATCGACAGTGACAGAAATTTGTTGAGACGCCGGTCAAGGACGGGAAGAAATTTGCTGAGAGTGACAGAAATTTGTCGAGACGTCGGTCGAGCTGAGGAATAAATTTGTTAAGGCTTTGGTTTACATGGGAACAAATATATCGACAGTGACAGAAATTTGTCGAGACGTCGGTCGAGCACGGGAATAAATCTGTCGAGGCACTTGAGCTCAGGGAGAGATTTGTCGAGCGAGACAGAAATTTGTCGAGATGTCGGTCGAGCACGGGAATAAATCTGTCGAGAAGTCAGTCAAGAGTGGGGAGAAATTTATCGAGCGTTACAGTAATTTGTTGAGACGTCGGTCGAGCGCGGGAACAAATTTGTCGAGAAGGTCGCATGCACAAAGAGATTTGTCGAGAGTGACACAAATTTGTCGAGACGTCGGTCGAGCGCGGAAAGGATTCTGTCGAGACGGTCGAGCACAGGAAGAGATTTTCTGAGCCTTACAGAAATTTGTCGAGACGTCGGTCGAGAACGGGAAGAAATCTGTCAAGACGTCGGTCGAGCCGAGGAATAAATTTGTTAAAGCTTTGGTTGAGATGGGAACAAATTTGTCGATCGTGACACAAATTTGTCGAGACGTTGGTAGAGCACGGGAAGAAATCTGTCGAGACGTCGATCGAGCGCGGAACGGATTCTGTCGAGACGGTCGAGCACAGGAAGAGATTTTCTGAGCCTTACAGAAATTTCTCGAGACGTCGGTCTAGCTTGGGAAGGAATCTGTCGAGAGTCACAGAATTTTTTCGAGACGTGGGTCGAGCGCGAGAAAGAATCTGTCAAGAGTGACAGAAATTTGTCGAGACGTTGGTCGAGCGCAGGAAGAAATTTGCCAACATATCAGTCGAGAGCAGGAAAAAATTCTTCGAGCGTGACAGATATTTGTCGAGATGTCAGTCTAAAGCATAAAGAAAACTGTTCAGACGGCCGAGCGCGGGAGGAGTTTTATCGAGAGTGACGGGAAGAAATTTGTCGAGACGTCGGTCGAGCACGGGAAGGAATCTGTCGAGAAGTCACTCGAGCGCGGGGAGAAATCTGTTGAGCGTTACAGTAATTTTTTGAGACGTCGGTCGAGCGCAGGAACAAATTTATCGAGAAGGTCGCACGCACAAAGAGATTTGTCGAGAGTGACACAAATTTGTCGAGACGTTGGTCGAGCACGGGAATAAATCTGTCGAGGCACTTCAGCTCAGGGAGAGATTTGTCGAGCGAGACAGAAATTTGTCGAGACGTCGATCGAGCGCGGAACGGATTCTGTCGAGATGGTCGAGTAAGAGCGGGGAGAAATTTATCGAGCGTTACAGTAATTTGTTGAGACGTCGGTCGAGCGCGGGAACAAATTTGTCGAGAAGGTCGCACGCACAAAGAGATTTGTCGAGAGTGACACAAATTTGTCGAGACGTTGGTCGAGCACAGGAATAAATCTGTCGAGGCACTTGAGCTCAGGGAGAGATTTGTCGAGTGAGACAGAAATTTGTCGAGATGTCGGTCGAGCACGGGAAGAAATCTGTCGAGAAGTCAGTCAAGAGCGGGGAGAAATTTATCGAGCGTTACAGTAATTTGTTGAGACGTCGGTCGAGCGCGGGAACAAATTTGTCGAGAAGGTCGCACGCACAAAGAGATTTGTGGAGAGTGACACAAATTTGTCGAGACGTCGATCGAGCGCGGAAAGGATTCTGTCGAGACGGTCGAGCACAGGAAGAGATTTTCTGAGCCTTACAGAAATTTGTCGAGACGTCGGTCGAGAACGGGAAGAAATCTGTCAAGACGTCGGTCGAGCCGAGGAATAAATTTGTTAAAGCTTTGGTTGAGATGGGAACAAATTTGTCGATCGTGACACAAATTTGTCGAGACGTTGGTAGAGCACGGGAAGAAATTTGCCGACATATCAGTCGAGAGCAGGAAAAAATTCTTCGAGCGTGACAGATATTTGTCGAGATGTCAGTCTAAAGCAGGAAGAAAACTGTTCAGACGGCCGAGCGCGGGAGGAGTTTTATCGAGAGTGACGGGAAGAAATTTGTCGAGACGTCGGTCGAGCACGGGAAGGAATCTGTCAAGAAGTCACTCGAGCGCGGGGAGAAATTTATCGAGCGTTACAGTAATATGTTGAGACGTCGGTCGAGCGCGGGAACAAATTTATCGAGAAGGTCGCACGCACAAAGAGATTTGTCGAGAGTGACACAAATTTGTCGAGACGTTGGTCGAGCACGGGAATAAATCTGTCGAGGCACTTGAGCTCAGGGAGAGATTTGTCGAGCGAGACAAAAATTTGTCGAGACGTCGGTCGAGCGCGGAACGGATTCTGTCGAGACGGTCGAGTAAGAGCGGGGAGAAATTTATCGAGCGTTACAGTAATTTGTTGAGACGTCGGTCGAGCGCGGGAACAAATTTGTCGAGAAGGTCGCACGCACAAAGAGATTTGTCGAGAGTGACACAAATTTGTCGAGAGGTCGGTCGAGCGCGGAAAGGATTCTTTCGAGACGGTCGAGCACAGGAAGAGATTTTCTGAGCCTTACAGAAATTTGTCGAGACGTCGGTCGAGCATGGGAAGAAATCTGTCAAGACGTCGGTCGAGCCGAGGAATAAATTTGTTAAAGCTTTGGTTGAGATGGGAACAAATTTGTCGATCGTGACACAAATTTGTCGAGACGTTAGAGTACGGGAAGAAATTTGTCGAGACGTCGATAGAGCGCGGAACGGATTCTGTCGAGACGGTCGAGCACAGGAAGAGATTTTCTGAGCCTTACAGAAATTTCTCGAGACGTCGGTCGAGCATGGGAAGGAATCTATCGAGAGTCACAGAATTTTTTCGAGACGTGGGTCGAGCGCGAGAAAGAATCTGTCGAGAGTGACATAATTTGTCGAGACGTTGTCGAGCGCAGGAAGAAATTTGCCGACATATCAGTCGAGAGCAGGAAAAAATTCTTCGAGCGTGACAGATATTTGTCGAGATGTCAGTCTAAAGCAGGAAGAAAACTGTTCAGACGGCCGAGCGCGGGAGGAGTTTTATCGAGAGTGACGGGAAGAAATTTGTCGAGACGTCGGTCGAGCACGGGAAGGAATCTGTCGAGAAGTCACTCGAGCGCGGGGAGAAATCTGTTGAGCGTTACAGTAATTTTTTGAGACGTCGGTCGAGCGCAGGAACAAATTTATCGAGAAGGTCGCACGCACAAAGAGATTTGTCGAGAGTGACACAAATTTGTTGAGACGTTGGTCGAGCACGGGAATAAATCTGTCGAGGCACTTCAGCTCAGGGAGAGATTTGTCGAGCGAGACAGAAATTTGTCGAGACGTCGATCGAGCGCGGAACGGATTCTGTCGAGACGGTCGAGTAAGAGCGGGGAGAAATTTATCGAGCGTTACAGTAATTTGTTGAGACGTCGGTCGAGCGCGGGAACAAATTTGTCGAGAAGGTCGCACGCACAAAGAGATTTGTCGAGAGTGACACAAATTTGTCGAGACGTTGGTCGAGCACAGGAATAAATCTGTCGAGGCACTTGAGCTCAGGGAGAGATTTGTCGAGCGAGACAGAAATTTGTCGAGATGTCGGTCGAGCACGGGAAGAAATCTGTCGAGAAGTCAGTCAAGAGCGGGGAGAAATTTATCGAGCGTTACAGTAATTTGTTGAGACGTCGGTCGAGCGCGGGAACAAATTTGTCGAGAAGGTCGCACGCACAAAGAGATTTGTCGAGAGTGACAGAAATTTGTCGAGACGTCGATCGAGCGCGGAACGGATTCTGTCGAGACGGTCGAGCACAGGAAGAGATTTTCTGAGCCTTACAGAAATTTGTCGAGACGTCGGTCGAGCATGTGAAGAAATTTGTCGAGCGTTACAGAAATTTCTCGAGACGTCTGTCGAGCGCAGGGAGCAATCTGCTGAGACGGTCGAGAGCGGGAACAAATGTGCCAAGAGTGACAGAAGTTTGTCGAGACGTCAGTCGTGCGCAGTTCGAAATTTAAGACAGTGACAGAAATTTGTTGAGACGCCGGTCAAGCACGGGAAGAAATTTGCTGAGAGTGACAGAAATTTGTCGACACGTCAGTCGAGCTGAGGAATAAATTTGTTAAGGCTTTGGTTTACATGGGAACAAATTTATCGACAGTGACAGAAATTTGTCGAGACGTAGGTCGAGCACGGGAATAAAACTGTCGAGGCACTTGAGCTCAGGGAGAGATTTGTCGAGCGAGACAGAAATTTGTCGAGACGTCGGTCGAGCATGGGAAGAAATCTGTCAAGACGTCTATCGAGCCGAGGAATAAATTTGTTAAAGCTTTGGTTGAGATGGGAACAAATTTGTCGATCGTGACACAAATTTGTCGAGACGTTGGTAGAGCACGGGAAGAAATTTGCCGACATATCAGTCGAGAGCAGGAAAAAATTCTTCGAGCGTGACAGATATTTGTCGAGATGTCAGTCTAAAGCAGGAAGAAAACTGTTCAGACGGCCGAGCGCGGGAGGAGTTTTATCGAGAGTGACGGGAAGAAATTTGTCGAGACGTCGGTCGAGCACGGGAAGGAATCTGTCGAGAAGTCACTGGAGCGCGGGGAGAAATCTGTTGAGCGTTACAGTAATTTGTTGAGACGTCGGTCGAGCGCGGGAACAAATTTATCGAGAAGGTCGCACGCACAAAGAGATTTGTCGAGAGTGACAGAAATTTGTCGAGACGTTGGTCGAGCACGGGAATAAATCTGTCGAGGCACTTGAGCTCAGGGAGAGATTTGTCGAGCGAGACAGAAATTTGTCGAGACGTCGGTCGAGCGCGGAACGGATTCTGTCGATACGGTCGAGTAAGAGCGGGGAGAAATTTATCGAGCGTTACAGTAATTTGTTGAGACGTCGGTCGAGCGCGGGAACAAATTTGTCGAGAAGGTCGCACGCACAAAGAGATTTGTCGAGAGTGACACAAATTTGTCGAGACGTCGGTCGAGAAGGGGAATAAATCTGTCGAGGCACTTGAGCTCGGGAAGAGATTTGTCGAGCGAGACAGAAATTTGTCGAGACGTCGGTCAAGCATGGGAAGAAATCTGTCAAGACGTCGGTCGAGCCGAAGAATAAATTTGTTAAAGCTTTGGTTGAGATGGGAACAAATTTGTCGATCGTGACACAAATTTGTCGAGACGTTGGTAGAGCACGGGAAGAAATTTGTCGAGACGTCGATAGAGCGCGGAACGGATTCTGTCGAGACGGTCGAGCACAGGAAGAGATTTTCTGAGCCTTACAGAAATTTCTCGAGACGTCGGTCAAGCTTGGGAAGGAATCTGTCAAAAGTGACAGAAATTTCTCAAGACGTTGGTCGAGCGCAGGAAGAAATTTGCCGACATATCAGTCGAGAGCAGGAAAAATTTTTCGAGCGTGACAGAAATTTGTCGAGACGTCGGTCGAGCCCGGGAAGAAATCTGTCGAGAAGTCAGTCAAGAGCGGAGAGAAATCTGTTGAGTGTTAAAGTAATTTGTTGAGACGTCGGTCGAGCGCGGGAACAAATTTATCGAGAAGGACGCACGCACAAAGAGATTTGTCGAGAGTGACAGAAATTTGTCGAGACGTTGGTCGAGCACGGGAAGAAATCTGTCGAGGCACTTGAGCTCAGGGAGAGATTTGTCGAGCGAGACAGAAATTTGTCGAGATGTCGGTCGAGCACGGGAATAAATCTGTCGAGAAGTCAGTCAAGAGCGGGGAGAAATTTATCGAGCGTTACAGTAATTTGTTGAGACGTCGGTCGAGCGCGGGAACAAATTTGTCGAGAAGGTCGCACGCACAAAGAGATTTGTCGAGAGTGACACAAATTTGTCGAGACGTCGGTCGAGCGCGGAAAGGATTCTGTCGAGACGTCGATCGAGCCGAGGAATAAATTTGTTAAAGCTTTGGTTGAGATGGGAACAAATTTGTCGATCGTGACACAAATTTGTCGAGACGTTAGAGCACGGGAAAAAATTTGTCGAGACGTCGATCGAGCGCGGAACGGATTCTGTCGAGAAGTCACTCGAGCGCGGGGAGAAATCTGTTGAGCGTTACAGTAATCTTTTGAGACGTCGGTCGAGCGCGGGAACAAATTTATCGAGAAGGTCGCACGCACAAAGAGATTTGTCGAGAGTGACACAAATTTGTCGAGACGTTGGTCGAGCACGGGAATAAATCTGTCGAGGCACTTGAGCTCAGGGAGAGATTTGTCGAGCGAGACAAAAATTTGTCGAGACGTCGGTCGAGCGCGGAACGGATTCTGTCGAGACGGTCGAGTAAGAGCGGGGAGAAATTTATCGAGCGTTACAGTAATTTGTTGAGACGTCGGTCGAGCGCGGGAACAAATTTGTCGAGAAGGTCGCACGCACAAAGAGATTTGTCGAGAGTGACACAAATTTGTCGAGAGGTCGGTCGAGCGCGGAAAGGATTCTTTCGAGACGGTCGAGCACAGGAAGAGATTTTCTGAGCCTTACAGAAATTTGTCGAGACGTCGGTCGAGCATGGGAAGAAATCTGTCAAGACGTCGGTCGAGCCGAGGAATAAATTTGTTAAAGCTTTGGTTGAGATGGGAACAAATTTGTCGATCGTGACACAAATTTGTCGAGACGTTAGAGTACGGGAAGAAATTTGTCGAGACGTCGATAGAGCGCGGAACGGATTCTGTCGAGACGGTCGAGCACAGGAAGAGATTTTCTGAGCCTTACAGAAATTTCTCGAGACGTCGGTCGAGCATGGGAAGGAATCTATCGAGAGTCACAGAATTTTTTCGAGACGTGGGTCGAGCGCGAGAAAGAATCTGTCGAGAGTGACATAATTTGTCGAGACGTTGTCGAGCGCAGGAAGAAATTTGCCGACATATCAGTCGAGAGCAGGAAAAAATTCTTCGAGCGTGACAGATATTTGTCGAGATGTCAGTCTAAAGCAGGAAGAAAACTGTTCAGACGGCCGAGCGCGGGAGGAGTTTTATCGAGAGTGACGGGAAGAAATTTGTCGAGACGTCGGTCGAGCACGGGAAGGAATCTGTCGAGAAGTCACTCGAGCGCGGGGAGAAATCTGTTGAGCGTTACAGTAATTTTTTGAGACGTCGGTCGAGCGCAGGAACAAATTTATCGAGAAGGTCGCACGCACAAAGAGATTTGTCGAGAGTGACACAAATTTGTTGAGACGTTGGTCGAGCACGGGAATAAATCTGTCGAGGCACTTCAGCTCAGGGAGAGATTTGTCGAGCGAGACAGAAATTTGTCGAGACGTCGATCGAGCGCGGAACGGATTCTGTCGAGACGGTCGAGTAAGAGCGGGGAGAAATTTATCGAGCGTTACAGTAATTTGTTGAGACGTCGGTCGAGCGCGGGAACAAATTTGTCGAGAAGGTCGCACGCACAAAGAGATTTGTCGAGAGTGACACAAATTTGTCGAGACGTTGGTCGAGCACAGGAATAAATCTGTCGAGGCACTTGAGCTCAGGGAGAGATTTGTCGAGCGAGACAGAAATTTGTCGAGATGTCGGTCGAGCACGGGAAGAAATCTGTCGAGAAGTCAGTCAAGAGCGGGGAGAAATTTATCGAGCGTTACAGTAATTTGTTGAGACGTCGGTCGAGCGCGGGAACAAATTTGTCGAGAAGGTCGCACGCACAAAGAGATTTGTCGAGAGTGACACAAATTTGTCGAGACGTCGGTCGAGAAGGGGAATAAATCTGTCGAGGCACTTGAGCTCGGGAAGAGATTTGTCGAGCGAGACAGAAATTTGTCGAGACGTCGGTCAAGCATGGGAAGAAATCTGTCAAGACGTCGGTCGAGCCGAAGAATAAATTTGTTAAAGCTTTGGTTGAGATGGGAACAAATTTGTCGATCGTGACACAAATTTGTCGAGACGTTGGTAGAGCACGGGAAGAAATTTGTCGAGACGTCGATAGAGCGCGGAACGGATTCTGTCGAGACGGTCGAGCACAGGAAGAGATTTTCTGAGCCTTACAGAAATTTCTCGAGACGTCGGTCAAGCTTGGGAAGGAATCTGTCAAAAGTGACAGAAATTTCTCAAGACGTTGGTCGAGCGCAGGAAGAAATTTGCCGACATATCAGTCGAGAGCAGGAAAAATTTTTCGAGCGTGACAGAAATTTGTCGAGACGTCGGTCGAGCCCGGGAAGAAATCTGTCGAGAAGTCAGTCAAGAGCGGAGAGAAATCTGTTGAGTGTTAAAGTAATTTGTTGAGACGTCGGTCGAGCGCGGGAACAAATTTATCGAGAAGGACGCACGCACAAAGAGATTTGTCGAGAGTGACAGAAATTTGTCGAGACGTTGGTCGAGCACGGGAAGAAATCTGTCGAGGCACTTGAGCTCAGGGAGAGATTTGTCGAGCGAGACAGAAATTTGTCGAGATGTCGGTCGAGCACGGGAATAAATCTGTCGAGAAGTCAGTCAAGAGCGGGGAGAAATTTATCGAGCGTTACAGTAATTTGTTGAGACGTCGGTCGAGCGCGGGAACAAATTTGTCGAGAAGGTCGCACGCACAAAGAGATTTGTCGAGAGTGACACAAATTTGTCGAGACGTCGGTCGAGCGCGGAAAGGATTCTGTCGAGACGTCGATCGAGCCGAGGAATAAATTTGTTAAAGCTTTGGTTGAGATGGGAACAAATTTGTCGATCGTGACACAAATTTGTCGAGACGTTAGAGCACGGGAAAAAATTTGTCGAGACGTCGATCGAGCGCGGAACGGATTCTGTCGAGAAGTCACTCGAGCGCGGGGAGAAATCTGTTGAGCGTTACAGTAATCTTTTGAGACGTCGGTCGAGCGCGGGAACAAATTTATCGAGAAGGTCGCACGCACAAAGAGATTTGTCGAGAGTGACACAAATTTGTCGAGACGTTGGTCGAGCACGGGAATAAATCTGTCGAGGCACTTGAGCTCAGGGAGAGATTTGTCGAGCGAGACAAAAATTTGTCGAGACGTCGGTCGAGCGCGGAACGGATTCTGTCGAGACGGTCGAGTAAGAGCGGGGAGAAATTTATCGAGCGTTACAGTAATTTGTTGAGACGTCGGTCGAGCGCGGGAACAAATTTGTCGAGAAGGTCGCACGCACAAAGAGATTTGTCGAGAGTGACACAAATTTGTCGAGAGGTCGGTCGAGCGCGGAAAGGATTCTTTCGAGACGGTCGAGCACAGGAAGAGATTTTCTGAGCCTTACAGAAATTTGTCGAGACGTCGGTCGAGCATGGGAAGAAATCTGTCAAGACGTCGGTCGAGCCGAGGAATAAATTTGTTAAAGCTTTGGTTGAGATGGGAACAAATTTGTCGATCGTGACACAAATTTGTCGAGACGTTAGAGTACGGGAAGAAATTTGTCGAGACGTCGATAGAGCGCGGAACGGATTCTGTCGAGACGGTCGAGCACAGGAAGAGATTTTCTGAGCCTTACAGAAATTTCTCGAGACGTCGGTCGAGCATGGGAAGGAATCTATCGAGAGTCACAGAATTTTTTCGAGACGTGGGTCGAGCGCGAGAAAGAATCTGTCGAGAGTGACATAATTTGTCGAGACGTTGTCGAGCGCAGGAAGAAATTTGCCGACATATCAGTCGAGAGCAGGAAAAAATTCTTCGAGCGTGACAGATATTTGTCGAGATGTCAGTCTAAAGCAGGAAGAAAACTGTTCAGACGGCCGAGCGCGGGAGGAGTTTTATCGAGAGTGACGGGAAGAAATTTGTCGAGACGTCGGTCGAGCACGGGAAGGAATCTGTCGAGAAGTCACTCGAGCGCGGGGAGAAATCTGTTGAGCGTTACAGTAATTTTTTGAGACGTCGGTCGAGCGCAGGAACAAATTTATCGAGAAGGTCGCACGCACAAAGAGATTTGTCGAGAGTGACACAAATTTGTTGAGACGTTGGTCGAGCACGGGAATAAATCTGTCGAGGCACTTCAGCTCAGGGAGAGATTTGTCGAGCGAGACAGAAATTTGTCGAGACGTCGATCGAGCGCGGAACGGATTCTGTCGAGACGGTCGAGTAAGAGCGGGGAGAAATTTATCGAGCGTTACAGTAATTTGTTGAGACGTCGGTCGAGCGCGGGAACAAATTTGTCGAGAAGGTCGCACGCACAAAGAGATTTGTCGAGAGTGACACAAATTTGTCGAGACGTTGGTCGAGCACAGGAATAAATCTGTCGAGGCACTTGAGCTCAGGGAGAGATTTGTCGAGCGAGACAGAAATTTGTCGAGATGTCGGTCGAGCACGGGAAGAAATCTGTCGAGAAGTCAGTCAAGAGCGGGGAGAAATTTATCGAGCGTTACAGTAATTTGTTGAGACGTCGGTCGAGCGCGGGAACAAATTTGTCGAGAAGGTCGCACGCACAAAGAGATTTGTCGAGAGTGACAGAAATTTGTCGAGACGTCGATCGAGCGCGGAACGGATTCTGTCGAGACGGTCGAGCACAGGAAGAGATTTTCTGAGCCTTACAGAAATTTGTCGAGACGTCGGTCGAGCATGTGAAGAAATTTGTCGAGCGTTACAGAAATTTCTCGAGACGTCTGTCGAGCGCAGGGAGCAATCTGCTGAGACGGTCGAGAGCGGGAACAAATGTGCCAAGAGTGACAGAAGTTTGTCGAGACGTCAGTCGTGCGCAGTTCGAAATTTAAGACAGTGACAGAAATTTGTTGAGACGCCGGTCAAGCACGGGAAGAAATTTGCTGAGAGTGACAGAAATTTGTCGACACGTCAGTCGAGCTGAGGAATAAATTTGTTAAGGCTTTGGTTTACATGGGAACAAATTTATCGACAGTGACAGAAATTTGTCGAGACGTAGGTCGAGCACGGGAATAAAACTGTCGAGGCACTTGAGCTCAGGGAGAGATTTGTCGAGCGAGACAGAAATTTGTCGAGACGTCGGTCGAGCATGGGAAGAAATCTGTCAAGACGTCTATCGAGCCGAGGAATAAATTTGTTAAAGCTTTGGTTGAGATGGGAACAAATTTGTCGATCGTGACACAAATTTGTCGAGACGTTGGTAGAGCACGGGAAGAAATTTGCCGACATATCAGTCGAGAGCAGGAAAAAATTCTTCGAGCGTGACAGATATTTGTCGAGATGTCAGTCTAAAGCAGGAAGAAAACTGTTCAGACGGCCGAGCGCGGGAGGAGTTTTATCGAGAGTGACGGGAAGAAATTTGTCGAGACGTCGGTCGAGCACGGGAAGGAATCTGTCGAGAAGTCACTGGAGCGCGGGGAGAAATCTGTTGAGCGTTACAGTAATTTGTTGAGACGTCGGTCGAGCGCGGGAACAAATTTATCGAGAAGGTCGCACGCACAAAGAGATTTGTCGAGAGTGACAGAAATTTGTCGAGACGTTGGTCGAGCACGGGAATAAATCTGTCGAGGCACTTGAGCTCAGGGAGAGATTTGTCGAGCGAGACAGAAATTTGTCGAGACGTCGGTCGAGCGCGGAACGGATTCTGTCGATACGGTCGAGTAAGAGCGGGGAGAAATTTATCGAGCGTTACAGTAATTTGTTGAGACGTCGGTCGAGCGCGGGAACAAATTTGTCGAGAAGGTCGCACGCACAAAGAGATTTGTCGAGAGTGACACAAATTTGTCGAGACGTCGGTCGAGAAGGGGAATAAATCTGTCGAGGCACTTGAGCTCGGGAAGAGATTTGTCGAGCGAGACAGAAATTTGTCGAGACGTCGGTCAAGCATGGGAAGAAATCTGTCAAGACGTCGGTCGAGCCGAAGAATAAATTTGTTAAAGCTTTGGTTGAGATGGGAACAAATTTGTCGATCGTGACACAAATTTGTCGAGACGTTGGTAGAGCACGGGAAGAAATTTGTCGAGACGTCGATAGAGCGCGGAACGGATTCTGTCGAGACGGTCGAGCACAGGAAGAGATTTTCTGAGCCTTACAGAAATTTCTCGAGACGTCGGTCAAGCTTGGGAAGGAATCTGTCAAAAGTGACAGAAATTTCTCAAGACGTTGGTCGAGCGCAGGAAGAAATTTGCCGACATATCAGTCGAGAGCAGGAAAAATTTTTCGAGCGTGACAGAAATTTGTCGAGACGTCGGTCGAGCCCGGGAAGAAATCTGTCGAGAAGTCAGTCAAGAGCGGAGAGAAATCTGTTGAGTGTTAAAGTAATTTGTTGAGACGTCGGTCGAGCGCGGGAACAAATTTATCGAGAAGGACGCACGCACAAAGAGATTTGTCGAGAGTGACAGAAATTTGTCGAGACGTTGGTCGAGCACGGGAAGAAATCTGTCGAGGCACTTGAGCTCAGGGAGAGATTTGTCGAGCGAGACAGAAATTTGTCGAGATGTCGGTCGAGCACGGGAATAAATCTGTCGAGAAGTCAGTCAAGAGCGGGGAGAAATTTATCGAGCGTTACAGTAATTTGTTGAGACGTCGGTCGAGCGCGGGAACAAATTTGTCGAGAAGGTCGCACGCACAAAGAGATTTGTCGAGAGTGACACAAATTTGTCGAGACGTCGGTCGAGCGCGGAAAGGATTCTGTCGAGACGTCGATCGAGCCGAGGAATAAATTTGTTAAAGCTTTGGTTGAGATGGGAACAAATTTGTCGATCGTGACACAAATTTGTCGAGACGTTAGAGCACGGGAAAAAATTTGTCGAGACGTCGATCGAGCGCGGAACGGATTCTGTCGAGAAGTCACTCGAGCGCGGGGAGAAATCTGTTGAGCGTTACAGTAATCTTTTGAGACGTCGGTCGAGCGCGGGAACAAATTTATCGAGAAGGTCGCACGCACAAAGAGATTTGTCGAGAGTGACACAAATTTGTCGAGACGTTGGTCGAACACGGGAATAAATCTTTTGAGGCACTTGAGCTCAGGGAGAGATTTGTCGAGCGAGACAGAAATTTGTCGAGACGTCGATCGAGCGCGGAACGGATTCTGTCGAGACGGTCGAGTAAGAGCGGGGAGAAATTTATCGAGCGTTACAGTAATTTGTTGAGACGTCGGTCGAGCGCGGGAAGAAATCTGTCGAGAAGTCAGTCAAGAGCGGGGAGAAATTTATCGAGCGTTACAGTAATTTGTTGAGACGTCGGTCGAGCGCGGGAACAAATTTGTCGAGAAGGTCGCACGCACAAAGAGATTTGTCGAGAGTGACACAAATTTGTCGAGACGTCGGTCGAGCGCGGAACGGATTCTGTCGAGACGGTCGAGCACAGGAAGAGATTTTCTGAGCCTTACAGAAATTTCTCGAGACGTCGGTCGAGCATGGGAAGGAATCTATCGAGAGTCGCAGAATTTTTTCGAGACGTGGGTCGAGCGCGAGAAAGAATCTGTCGAGAGTGACAGAAATTTGTCGAGACGTTGTCGAGCGCAGGAAGAAATTTGCCGACATATCAGTCGAGAGCAGGAAAAAATTCTTCGAGCGTGACAGATATTTGTCGAGATGTCAGTCTAAAGCAGGAAGAAAACTGTTCAGACGGCCGAGCGCGGGAGGAGTTTTATCGAGAGTGACGGAAAGAAATTTGTCGAGACGTCGGTCGAGCACGGGAATAAATCTGTCGAGGCACTTGAGCTCAGGGAGAGATTTGTCGAGCGAGACAGAAATTTGTCGAGATGTCGGTCGAGCACGGGAATAAATCTGTCGAGAAGTCAGTCAAGAGCGGGGAGAAATTTATCGAGCGTTACAGTAATTTGTTGAGACGTCGGTCGAGCGCGGGAACAAATTTGTCGAGAAGGTTGCACGCACAAAGAGATTTGTCGAGAGTGACATAAATTTGTTGAGACGTTGGTAGAGTACGGGAAGATATTTGTCGAGACGTCGATCGAGCGCGGAACGGATTCTGTCGAGACGGTCGAGCACAGGTAGAGATTTTCTGAGCCTTACAGAAATTTGTCGAGACATCGGTCGAGCATGGGAAGAAATTTGTCGAGCGTTACAGAAATTTCTCGAGACGTCTGTCGAGCGCAGGGAGCAATCTGCTGAGACGGTCGAGAGCGGGAACAAATTTGTCAAGAGCGACAGAAGTTTGTCGAGACGTCGGTCG
This sequence comes from Rhea pennata, assembly GCF_028389875.1. Classification (NCBI taxonomy): domain Eukaryota; kingdom Metazoa; phylum Chordata; class Aves; order Rheiformes; family Rheidae; genus Rhea; species Rhea pennata. The sequence goes on from NC_084683.1 coordinate 840,872, forward strand.
TGCTGAGGAATAAATTTGTTAAGGCTTTGGTTTACATGGGAACAAATATATCGACAGTGACAGAAATTTGTCGAGACGTCGGTCGAGCAGGGGAATAAATCTGTCGAGGCACTTGAGCTCAGGGAGAGATTTGTCGAGCGAGACAGAAATTTGTCGAGATGTCGGTCGAGCACGGGAATAAATCTGTCGAGAAGTCAGTCAAGAGTGGGGAGAAATTTATCGAGCGTTACAGTAATTTGTTGAGACGTCGGTCGAGCGCGGGAACAAATTTGTCGAGAAGGTCGCATGCACAAAGAGATTTGTCGAGAGTGACACAAATTTGTCGAGACGTCGGTCGAGCGCGGAAAGGATTCTGTCGAGATGGTCGAGCACAGGAAGAGATTTTCTGAGCCTTACAGAAATTTGTCGAGACGTCGGTCGAGAACGGGAAGAAATCTGTCAAGACGTCGGTCGAGCCGAGGAATAAATTTGTTAAAGCTTTGGTTGAGATGGGAACAAATTTGTCGATCGTGACACAAATTTGTCGAGACGTTGGTAGAGCACGGGAAGAAATCTGTCGAGACGTCGATCGAGCGCGGAACGGATTCTGTCGAGACGGTCGAGCACAGGAAGAGATTTTCTGAGCCTTACAGAAATTTCTCGAGACGTCGGTCTAGCTTGGGAAGGAATCTGTCGAGAGTCACAGAATTTTTTCGAGACGTGGGTCGAGCGCGAGAAAGAATCTGTCAAGAGTGACAGAAATTTGTCGAGACGTTGGTCGAGCGCAGGAAGAAATTTGCCGACATATCAGTCGAGAGCAGGAAAAAATTCTTCGAGCGTGACAGATATTTGTCGAGATGTCAGTCTAAAGCAGGAAGAAAACTGTTCAGACGGCCGAGCGCCGGAGGAGTTTTATCGAGAGTGACGGGAAGAAATTTTTCGAGACGTCGGTCGAGCACGGGAAGGAATCTGTCGAGAAGTCACTGGAGCGCGGGGAGAAATCTGTTGAGCGTTACAGTAATTTTTTGAGACGTCGGTCGAGCGCGGGAACAAATTTATCGAGAAGGTCGCACGCACAAAGAGATTTGTTGAGAGTGACACAAATTTGTCGAGACGTTGGTCGAGCACGGGAATAAATCTGTCGAGGCACTTCAGCTCAGGGAGAGATTTGTCGAGCGAGACAGAAATTTGTCGAGATGTCGGTCGAGCACGGGAAGAAATCTGTCGAGAAGTCAGTCAAGAGCGGGGAGAAATTTATCGAGCGTTACAGTAATTTGTTGAGACGTCGGTCGAGCGCGGGAACAAATTTGTCGAGAAGGTCGCACGCACAAAGAGATTTGTCGAGAGTGACATAAATTTGTCGAGACGTTGGTAGAGTACGGGAAGATATTTGTCGAGACGTCGATCGAGCGCGGAACGGATTCTGTCGAGACGGTCGAGCACAGGTAGAGATTTTCTGAGCCTTACAGAAATTTGTCGAGACGTCGGTCGAGCATGGGAAGAAATTTGTCGAGCGTTACAGAAATTTCTCGAGACGTCTGTCGAGCGCAGGGAGCAATCTGCTGAGACGGTCGAGAGCGGGAACAAATTTGTCAAGAGCGACAGAAGTTTGTCGAGACGTCGGTCGTGCGCAGTTCGAAATTTATCGACAGTGACAGAAATTTTTTGAGACGCCGGTCAAGCACGGGAAGAAATTTGCTGAGAGTGACAGAAATTTGTCGAGACGTCGGTCGAGCTGAGGAATAAATTTGTTAAGGCTTTGGTTTACATGGGAACAAATATATCGACAGTGACAGAAATTTGTCGAGACGTCGGTCGAGCACGGGAATAAATCTGTCGAGGCACTTGAGCTCAGGGAGAGATTTGTCGAGCGAGACAGAAATTTGTCGAGATGTCGGTCGAGCACGGGAATAAATCTGTCGAGAAGTCAGTCAAGAGTGGGGAGAAATTTATCGAGCGTTACAGTAATTTGTTGAGACGTCGGTCGAGCGCGGGAACAAATTTGTCGAGAAGGTCGCATGCACAAAGAGATTTGTCGAGAGTGACACAAATTTGTCGAGACGTCGGTCGAGCGCGGAAAGGATTCTGTCGAGACGGTCGAGCACAGGAAGAGATTTTCTGAGCCTTACAGAAATTTGTCGAGACGTCGGTCGAGAACGGGAAGAAATCTGTCAAGACGTCGGTCGAGCCGAGGAATAAATTTGTTAAAGCTTTGGTTGAGATGGGAACAAATTTGTCGATCGTGACACAAATTTGTCGAGACGTTGGTAGAGCACGGGAAGAAATCTGTCGAGACGTCGATCGAGCGCGGAACGGATTCTGTCGAGACGGTCGAGCACAGGAAGAGATTTTCTGAGCCTTACAGAAATTTCTCGAGACGTCGGTCTAGCTTGGGAAGGAATCTGTCGAGAGTCACAGAATTTTTTCGAGACGTGGGTCGAGCGCGAGAAAGAATCTGTCAAGAGTGACAGAAATTTGTCGAGACGTTGGTCGAGCGCAGGAAGAAATTTGCCGACATATCAGTCGAGAGCAGGAAAAAATTCTTCGAGCGTGACAGATATTTGTCGAGATGTCAGTCTAAAGCATAAAGAAAACTGTTCAGACGGCCGAGCGCGGGAGGAGTTTTATCGAGAGTGACGGGAAGAAATTTGTCGAGACGTCGGTCGAGCACGGGAAGGAATCTGTCGAGAAGTCACTCGAGCGCGGGGAGAAATTTATCGAGCGTTACAGTAATTTGTTGAGACGTCGGTCGAGCGCGGGAACAAATTTATCGAGAAGGTCGCACGCACAAAGAGATTTGTCGAGAGTGACACAAATTTGTCGAGACGTTGGTCGAGCACGGGAATAAATCTGTCGAGGCACTTCAGCTCAGGGAGAGATTTGTCGAGCGAGACAGAAATTTGTCGAGACGTCGGTCGAGCGCGGAACGGATTCTGTCGAGACGGTCGAGTAAGAGCGGGGAGAAATTTATCGAGCGTTACAGTAATTTGTTGAGACGTCGGTCGAGCGCGGGAACAAATTTGTCGAGAAGGTCGCACGCACAAAGAGATTTGTCGAGAGTGACACAAATTTGTCGAGACGTTGGTCGAGCACAGGAATAAATCTGTCGAGGCACTTGAGCTCAGGGAGAGATTTGTCGAGCGAGACAGAAATTTGTCGAGATGTCGGTCGAGCACGGGAATAAATCTGTCGAGAAGTCAGTCAAGAGCGGGGAGAAATTTATCGAGCGTTACAGTAATTTGTTGAGACGTCGGTCGAGCGCGGGAACAAATTTGTCGAGAAGGTCGCACGCACAAAGAGATTTGTCGAGAGTGACACAAATTTGTCGAGACGTCGATCGAGCGCGGAAAGGATTCTGTCGAGACGGTCGAGCACAGGAAGAGATTTTCTGAGCCTTACAGAAATTTGTCGAGACGTCGGTCGAGAACGGGAAGAAATCTGTCAAGACGTCGGTCGAGCCGAGGAATAAATTTGTTAAAGCTTCGGTTGAGATGGGAACAAATTTGTCGATCGTGACACAAATTTGTCGAGACGTTGGTAGAGCACGGGAAGAAATTTGCCGACATATCAGTCGAGAGCAGGAAAAAATTCTTCGAGCGTGACAGATATTTGTCGAGATGTCAGTCTAAAGCAGGAAGAAAACTGTTCAGACGGCCGAGCGCGGGAGGAGTTTTATCGAGAGTGACGGGAAGAAATTTGTCGAGACGTCGGTCGAGCACGGGAAGGAATCTGTCGAGAAGTCACTCGAGCGCGGGGAGAAATCTGTTGAGCGTTACAGTAATTTTTTGAGACGTCGGTCGAGCGCAGGAACAAATTTATCGAGAAGGTCGCACGCACAAAGAGATTTGTCGAGAGTGACACAAATTTGTTGAGACGTTGGTCGAGCACGGGAATAAATCTGTCGAGGCACTTCAGCTCAGGGAGAGATTTGTCGAGCGAGACAGAAATTTGTCGAGACGTCGATCGAGCGCGGAACGGATTCTGTCGAGACGGTCGAGTAAGAGCGGGGAGAAATTTATCGAGCGTTACAGTAATTTGTTGAGACGTCGGTCGAGCGCGGGAACAAATTTGTCGAGAAGGTCGCACGCACAAAGAGATTTGTCGAGAGTGACACAAATTTGTCGAGACGTTGGTCGAGCACAGGAATAAATCTGTCGAGGCACTTGAGCTCAGGGAGAGATTTGTCGAGCGAGACAGAAATTTGTCGAGATGTCGGTCGAGCACGGGAATAAATCTGTCGAGAAGTCAGTCAAGAGCGGGGAGAAATTTATCGAGCGTTACAGTAATTTGTTGAGACGTCGGTCGAGCGCGGGAACAAATTTGTCGAGAAGGTCGCACGCACAAAGAGATTTGTCGAGAGTGACAGAAATTTGTCGAGACGTCGATCGAGCGCGGAACGGATTCTGTCGAGACGGTCGAGCACAGGAAGAGATTTTCTGAGCCTTACAGAAATTTGTCGAGACGTCGGTCGAGCATGTGAAGAAATTTGTCGAGCGTTACAGAAATTTCTCGAGACGTCTGTCGAGCGCAGGGAGCAATCTGCTGAGACGGTCGAGAGCGGGAACAAATGTGTCAAGAGTGACAGAAGTTTGTCGAGACGTCAGTCGTGCGCAGTTCGAAATTTAAGACAGTGACAGAAATTTGTTGAGACGCCGGTCAAGCACGGGAAGAAATTTGCTGAGAGTGACAGAAATTTGTCGACACGTCAGTCGAGCTGAGGAATAAATTTGTTAAGGCTTTGGTTTACATGGGAACAAATTTATCGACAGTGACAGAAATTTGTCGAGACGTAGGTCGAGCACGGGAATAAAACTGTCGAGGCACTTGAGCTCAGGGAGAGATTTGTCGAGCGAGACAGAAATTTGTCGAGACGTCGGTCGAGCATGGGAAGAAATCTGTCAAGACGTCTATCGAGCCGAGGAATAAATTTGTTAAAGCTTTGGTTGAGATGGGAACAAATTTGTCGATCGTGACACAAATTTGTCGAGACGTTGGTAGAGCACGGGAAGAAATTTACCGACATATCAGTCGAGAGCAGGAAAAAATTCTTCGAGCGTGACAGATATTTGTCGAGATGTCAGTCTAAAGCAGGAAGAAAACTGTTCAGACGGCCGAGCGCGGGAGGAGTTTTATCGAGAGTGACGGGAAGAAATTTTTCGAGACGTCGGTCGAGCACGGGAAGGAATCTGTCGAGAAGTCACTGGAGCGCGGGGAGAAATCTGTTGAGCGTTACAGTAATTTGTTGAGACGTCGGTCGAGCGCGGGAACAAATTTATCGAGAAGGTCGCACGCACAAAGAGATTTGTCGAGAGTGACAGAAATTTGTCGAGACGTTGGTCGAGCACGGGAATAAATCTGTCGAGGCACTTGAGCTCAGGGAGAGATTTGTCGAGCGAGACAGAAATTTGTCGAGACGTCGGTCGAGCGCGGAACGGATTCTGTCGATACGGTCGAGTAAGAGCGGGGAGAAATTTATCGAGCGTTACAGTAATTTGTTGAGACGTCGGTCGAGCGCGGGAACAAATTTGTCGAGAAGGTCGCACGCACAAAGAGATTTGTCGATCGTGACACAAATTTGTCGAGACGTCGGTCGAGAAGGGGAATAAATCTGTCGAGGCACTTGAGCTCGGGAAGAGATTTGTCGAGCGAGACAGAAATTTGTCGAGACGTCGGTCAAGCATGGGAAGAAATCTGTCAAGACGTCGGTCGAGCCGAAGAATAAATTTGTTAAAGCTTTGGTTGAGATGGGAACAAATTTGTCGATCGTGACACAAATTTGTCGAGACGTTGGTAGAGCACGGGAAGAAATTTGTCGAGACGTCGATAGAGCGTGGAACGGATTCTGTCGAGACGGTCGAGCACAGGAAGAGATTTTCTGAGCCTTACAGAAATTTCTCGAGACGTCGGTCAAGCTTGGGAAGGAATCTGTCAAAAGTGACAGAAATTTCTCAAGACGTTGGTCGAGCGCAGGAAGAAATTTGCCGACATATCAGTCGAGAGCAGGAAAAATTTTTCGAGCGTGACAGAAATTTGTCGAGACGTCGGTCGAGCCCGGGAAGAAATCTGTCGAGAAGTCAGTCAAGAGCGGAGAGAAATCTGTTGAGTGTTACAGTAATTTGTTGAGACGTCGGTCGAGCGCGGGAACAAATTTATCGAGAAGGACGCACGCACAAAGAGATTTGTCGAGAGTGACAGAAATTTGTCGAGACGTTGGTCGAGCACGGGAAGAAATCTGTCGAGGCACTTCAGCTCAGGGAGAGATTTGTCGAGCGAGACAGAAATTTGTCGAGATGTCGGTCGAGCACGGGAATAAATCTGTCGAGAAGTCAGTCAAGAGCGGGGAGAAATTTATCGAGCGTTACAGTAATTTGTTGAGACGTCGGTCGAGCGCGGGAACAAATTTGTCGAGAAGGTCGCACGCACAAAGAGATTTGTCGAGAGTGACAGAAATTTGTCGAGACGTCGGTCGAGCGCGGAAAGGATTCTGTCGAGACGTCGATCGAGCCGAGGAATAAATTTGTTAAAGCTTTGGTTGAGATGGGAACAAATTTGTCGATCGTGACACAAATTTGTCGAGACGTTAGAGCACGGGAAAAAATTTGTCGAGACGTCGATCGAGCGCGGAACGGATTCTGTCGAGAAGTCACTCGAGCGCGGGGAGAAATCTGTTGAGCGTTACAGTAATCTTTTGAGACGTCGGTCGAGCGCGGGAACAAATTTATCGAGAAGGTCGCACGCACAAAGAGATTTGTCGAGAGTGACACAAATTTGTCGAGACGTTGGTCGAGCACGGGAATAAATCTTTTGAGGCACTTGAGCTCAGGGAGAGATTTGTCGAGCGAGACAGAAATTTGTCGAGACGTCGATCGAGCGCGGAACGGATTCTGTCGAGACGGTCGAGTAAGAGCGGGGAGAAATTTATCGAGCGTTACAGTAATTTGTTGAGACGTCGGTCGAGCGCGGGAAGAAATCTGTCGAGAAGTCAGTCAAGAGCGGGGAGAAATTTATCGAGCGTTACAGTAATTTGTTGAGACGTCGGTCGAGCGCGGGAACAAATTTGTCGAGAAGGTCGCACGCACAAAGAGATTTGTCGAGAGTGACACAAATTTGTCGAGACGTCGGTCGAGCGCGGAACGGATTCTGTCGAGACGGTCGAGCACAGGAAGAGATTTTCTGAGCCTTACAGAAATTTCTCGAGACGTCGGTCGAGCATGGGAAGGAATCTATCGAGAGTCGCAGAACTTTTTCGAGACGTGGGTCGAGCGCGAGAAAGAATCTGTCGAGAGTGACAGAAATTTGTCGAGACGTTGTCGAGCGCAGGAAGAAATTTGCCGACATATCAGTCGAGAGCAGGAAAAAATTCTTCGAGCGTGACAGATATTTGTCGAGATGTCAGTCTAAAGCAGGAAGAAAACTGTTCAGACGGCCGAGCGCGGGAGGAGTTTTATCGAGAGTGACGGGAAGAAATTTGTCGAGACGTCGGTCGAGCACGGGAATAAATCTGTCGAGGCACTTGAGCTCAGGGAGAGATTTGTCGAGCGAGACAGAAATTTGTCGAGATGTCGGTCGAGCACGGGAAGAAATCTGTCGAGAAGTCAGTCAAGAGCGGGGAGAAATTTATCGAGCGTTACAGTAATTTGTTGAGACGTCGGTCGAGCGCGGGAACAAATTTGTCGAGAAGGTTGCACGCACAAAGAGATTTGTCGAGAGTGACATAAATTTGTTGAGACGTTGGTAGAGTACGGGAAGATATTTGTCGAGACGTCGATCGAGCGCGGAACGGATTCTGTCGAGACGGTCGAGCACAGGTAGAGATTTTCTGAGCCTTACAGAAATTTGTCGAGACATCGGTCGAGCATGGGAAGAAATTTGTCGAGCGTTACAGAAATTTCTCGAGACGTCTGTCGAGCGCAGGGAGCAATCTGCTGAGACGGTCGAGAGCGGGAACAAATTTGTCAAGAGTGACAGAAGTTTGTCGAGACGTCGGTCGTGCGCAGTTCGAAATTTATCGACAGTGACAGAAATTTGTTGAGACGCCGGTCAAGCACGGGAAGAAATTTGCTGAGAGTGACAGAAATTTGTCGAGACGTCGGTCGAGCTGAGGAATAAATTTGTTAAGGCTTTGGTTTACATGGGAACAAATATATCGACAGTGACAGAAATTTGTCGAGACGTCGGTCGAGCACGGGAATAAATCTGTCGAGGCACTTGAGCTCAGGGAGAGATTTGTCGAGCGAGACAGAAATTTGTCGAGATGTCGGTCGAGCACGGGAATAAATCTGTCGAGAAGTCAGTCAAGAGTGGGGAGAAATTTATCGAGCGTTACAGTAATTTGTTGAGACGTCGGTCGAGCGCGGGAACAAATTTGTCGAGAAGGTCGCATGCACAAAGAGATTTGTCGAGAGTGACACAAATTTGTCGAGACGTCGGTCGAGCGCGGAAAGGATTCTGTCGAGACGGTCGAGCACAGGAAGAGATTTTCTGAGCCTTACAGAAATTTGTCGAGACGTCGGTCGAGAACGGGAAGAAATCTGTCAAGACGTCGGTCGAGCCGAGGAATAAATTTGTTAAAGCTTTGGTTGAGATGGGAACAAATTTGTCGATCGTGACACAAATTTGTCGAGACGTTGGTAGAGCACGGGAAGAAATCTGTCGAGACATCGATCGAGCGCGGAACGGATTCTGTCGAGACGGTCGAGCACAGGAAGAGATTTTCTGAGCCTTACAGAAATTTCTCGAGACGTCGGTCTAGCTTGGGAAGGAATCTGTCGAGAGTCACAGAATTTTTTCGAGACGTGGGTCGAGCGCGACAAAGAATCTGTCAAGAGTGACAGAAATTTGTCGAGACGTTGGTCGAGCGCAGGAAGAAATTTGCCGACATATCAGTCGAGAGCAGGAAAAAATTCTTCGAGCGTGACAGATATTTGTCGAGATGTCAGTCTAAAGCAGGAAGAAAACTGTTCAGACGGCCGAGCGCCGGAGGAGTTTTATCGAGAGTGACGGGAAGAAATTTTTCGAGACGTCGGTCGAGCACGGGAAGGAATCTGTCGAGAAGTCACTGGAGCGCGGGGAGAAATCTGTTGAGCGTTACAGTAATTTTTTGAGACGTCGGTCGAGCGCGGGAACAAATTTATCGAGAAGGTCGCACGCACAAAGAGATTTGTTGAGAGTGACACAAATTTGTCGAGACGTTGGTCGAGCACGGGAATAAATCTGTCGAGGCACTTCAGCTCAGGGAGAGATTTGTCGAGCGAGACAGAAATTTGTCGAGATGTCGGTCGAGCACGGGAATAAATCTGTCGAGAAGTCAGTCAAGAGCGGGGAGAAATTTATCGAGCGTTACAGTAATTTGTTGAGACGTCGGTCGAGCGCGGGAACAAATTTGTCGAGAAGGTCGCACGCACAAAGAGATTTGTCGAGAGTGACATAAATTTGTTGAGACGTTGGTAGAGTACGGGAAGATATTTGTCGAGACGTCGATCGAGCGCGGAACGGATTCTGTCGAGACGGTCGAGCACAGGTAGAGATTTTCTGAGCCTTACAGAAATTTGTCGAGACGTCGGTCGAGCATGGGAAGAAATTTGTCGAGCGTTACAGAAATTTCTCGAGACGTCTGTCGAGCGCAGGGAGCAATCTGCTGAGACGGTCGAGAGCGGGAACAAATTTGTCAAGAGCGACAGAAGTTTGTCGAGACGTCGGTCGTGCGCAGTTCGAAATTTATCGACAGTGACAGAAATTTTTTGAGACGCCGGTCAAGCACGGGAAGAAATTTGCTGAGAGTGACAGAAATTTGTCGAGACGTCGGTCGAGCTGAGGAATAAATTTGTTAAGGCTTTGGTTTACATGGGAACAAATATATCGACAGTGACAGAAATTTGTCGAGACGTCGGTCGAGCACGGGAATAAATCTGTCGAGGCACTTGAGCTCAGGGAGAGATTTGTCGAGCGAGACAGAAATTTGTCGAGATGTCGGTCGAGCACGGGAATAAATCTGTCGAGAAGTCAGTCAAGAGTGGGGAGAAATTTATCGAGCGTTACAGTAATTTGTTGAGACGTCGGTCGAGCGCGGGAACAAATTTGTCGAGAAGGTCGCATGCACAAAGAGATTTGTCGAGAGTGACACAAATTTGTCGAGACGTCGGTCGAGCGCGGAAAGGATTCTGTCGAGACGGTCGAGCACAGGAAGAGATTTTCTGAGCCTTACAGAAATTTGTCGAGACGTCGGTCGAGAACGGGAAGAAATCTGTCAAGACGTCGGTCGAGCCGAGGAATAAATTTGTTAAAGCTTTGGTTGAGATGGGAACAAATTTGTCGATCGTGACACAAATTTGTCGAGACGTTGGTAGAGCACGGGAAGAAATCTGTCGAGACGTCGATCGAGCGCGGAACGGATTCTGTCGAGACGGTCGAGCACAGGAAGAGATTTTCTGAGCCTTACAGAAATTTCTCGAGACGTCGGTCTAGCTTGGGAAGGAATCTGTCGAGAGTCACAGAATTTTTTCGAGACGTGGGTCGAGCGCGAGAAAGAATCTGTCAAGAGTGACAGAAATTTGTCGAGACGTTGGTCGAGCGCAGGAAGAAATTTGCCAACATATCAGTCGAGAGCAGGAAAAAATTCTTCGAGCGTGACAGATATTTGTCGAGATGTCAGTCTAAAGCATAAAGAAAACTGTTCAGACGGCCGAGCGCGGGAGGAGTTTTATCGAGAGTGACGGGAAGAAATTTGTCGAGACGTCGGTCGAGCACGGGAAGGAATCTGTCGAGAAGTCACTGGAGCGCGGGGAGAAATCTGTTGAGCGTTACAGTAATTTGTTGAGACGTCGGTCGAGCGCGGGAACAAATTTGTCGAGAAGGTCGCACGCACAAAGAGATTTGTCGAGAGTGACACAAATTTGTCGAGACGTTGGTCGAGCACAGGAATAAATCTGTCGAGGCACTTGAGCTCAGGGAGAGATTTGTCGAGTGAGACAGAAATTTGTCGAGATGTCGGTCGAGCACGGGAAGAAATCTGTCGAGAAGTCAGTCAAGAGCGGGGAGAAATTTATCGAGCGTTACAGTAATTTGTTGAGACGTCGGTCGAGCGCGGGAACAAATTTGTCGAGAAGGTCGCACGCACAAAGAGATTTGTCGAGAGTGACACAAATTTGTCGAGACGTCGATCGAGCGCGGAAAGGATTCTGTCGAGACGGTCGAGCACAGGAAGAGATTTTCTGAGCCTTACAGAAATTTGTCGAGACATCGGTCGAGAACGGGAAGAAATCTGTCAAGACGTCGGTCGAGCCGAGGAATAAATTTGTTAAAGCTTTGGTTGAGATGGGAACAAATTTGTCGATCGTGACACAAATTTGTCGAGACGTTGGTAGAGCACGGGAAGAAATTTGCCGACATATCAGTCGAGAGCAGGAAAAAATTCTTCGAGCGTGACAGATATTTGTCGAGATGTCAGTCTAAAGCAGGAAGAAAACTGTTCAGACGGCCGAGCGCGGGAGGAGTTTTATCGAGAGTGACGGGAAGAAATTTGTCGAGACGTCGGTCGAGCACGGGAAGGAATCTGTCAAGCAGTCACTCGAGCGCGGGGAGAAATTTATCGAGCGTTACAGTAATATGTTGAGACGTCGGTCGAGCGCGGGAACAAATTTATCGAGAAGGTCGCACGCACAAAGAGATTTGTCGAGAGTGACACAAATTTGTCGAGACGTTGGTCGAGCACGGGAATAAATCTGTCGAGGCACTTGAGCTCAGGGAGAGATTTGTCGAGCGAGACAGAAATTTGTCGAGACGTCGGTCGAGCGCGGAACGGATTCTGTCGAGACGGTCGAGTAAGAGCGGGGAGAAATTTATCGAGCGTTACAGTAATTTGTTGAGACGTCGGTCGAGCGCGGGAACAAATTTGTCGAGAAGGTCGCACGCACAAAGAGATTTGTCGAGAGTGACACAAATTTGTCGAGACGTTGGTCGAGCACAGGAATAAATCTGTCGAGGCACTTGAGCTCAGGGAGAGATTTGTCGAGCGAGACAGAAATTTGTCAAGATGTCGGTCGAGCACGGGAATAAATCTGTCGAGAAGTCAGTCAAGAGCGGGGAGAAATTTATCGAGCGTTACAGTAATTTGTTGAGACGTCGGTCGAGCGCGGGAACAAATTTGTCGAGAAGGTCGCATGCACAAAGAGATTTGTCGAGAGTGACACAAATTTGTCGAGACGTCGATCGAGCGCGGAAAGGATTCTGTCGAGACGGTCGAGCACAGGAAGAGATTTTCTGAGCCTTACAGAAATTTGTCGAGACGTCGGTCGAGAACGGGAAGAAATCTGTCAAGACGTCGGTCGAGCCGAGGAATAAATTTGTTAAAGCTTCGGTTGAGATGGGAACAAATTTGTCGATCGTGACACAAATTTGTCGAGACGTTGGTAGAGCACGGGAAGAAATTTGCCGACATATCAGTCGAGAGCAGGAAAAAATTCTTCGAGCGTGACAGATATTTGTCGAGATGTCAGTCTAAAGCATTAAGAAAACTGTTCAGACGGCCGAGCGCGGGAGGAGTTTTATCGAGAGTGACGGGAATAAATTTGTCGAGACGTCGGTCGAGCACGGGAAGGAATCTGTCGAGAAGTCACTCGAGCGCGGGGAGAAATTTATCGAGCGTTACAGTAATTTGTTGAGACGTCGGTCGAGCGCGGGAACAAATTTGTCGAGAAGGTCGCACGCACAAAGAGATTTGTCGAGAGTGACAGAAATTTGTCGAGACGCTGGTCGAGCACGGGAATAAATATGTCGATACACTGGAGCTCAGGGAGAGATTTGTCGAGCGAGACAGAAATTTGTCGAGACGTCGGTCGAGCACGGGAAGAAATCTGTCGAGAAGTCAGTCAAGAGCGGGGAGAAATTTATCGAGCGTTACAGTAATTTGTTGAGACGTCGGTCGAGCGCGGGAACAAATTTGTCGAGAAGGTCGCACGCACAAAGAGATTTGTCGAGAGTGACACAAATTTGTCGAGACGTCGGTCGAGCGCGGAAAGGATTCTTTCGAGACGGTCGAGCACAGGAAGAGATTTTCTGAGCCTTACAGAAATTTGTCGAGACGTCGGTCGAGCATGGGAAGAAATCTGTCAAGACGTCGGTCGAGCCGAGGAATAAATTTGTTAAAGCTTTGGTTGAGATGGGAACAAATTTGTCGATCGTGACACAAATTTGTCGAGACGTTAGAGCACGGGAAGAAATTTGTCGAGACGTCGATCGAGCGCGGAACGGATTCTGTCGAGACGGTCGAGCACAGGAAGAGATTTTCTGAGCCTTACAGAAATTTCTCGAGACGTCGGTCGAGCATGGGAAGGAATCTATCGAGAGTCACAGAATTTTTTCGAGACGTGGGTCGAGCGCGAGAAAGAATCTGTCGAGAGTGACATAATTTGTCGAGACGTTGTCGAGCGCAGGAAGAAATTTGCCGACATATCAGTCGAGAGCAGGAAAAAATTCTTCGAGCGTGACAGATATTTGTCGAGATGTCAGTCTAAAGCAGGAAGAAAACTGTTCAGACGGCCGAGCACGGGAGGAGTTTTATCGAGAGTGACGGGAAGAAATTTGTCGAGACGTCGGTCGAGCACGGGAAGGAATCTGTCGAGAAGTCACTCGAGCGCGGGGAGAAATCTGTTGAGCGTTACAGTAATTTTTTGAGACGTCGGTCGAGCGCAGGAACAAATTTATCGAGAAGGTCGCACGCACAAAGAGATTTGTCGAGAGTGACACAAATTTGTTGAGACGTTGGTCGAGCACGGGAATAAATCTGTCGAGGCACTTCAGCTCAGGGAGAGATTTGTCGAGCGAGACAGAAATTTGTCGAGACGTCGATCGAGCGCGGAACGGATTCTGTCGAGACGGTCGAGTAAGAGTGGGGAGAAATTTATCGAGCGTTACAGTAATTTGTTGAGACGTCGGTCGAGCGCGGGAACAAATTTGTCGAGAAGGTCGCATGCACAAAGAGATTTGTCGAGAGTGACACAAATTTGTCGAGACGTCGGTCGAGCGCGGAAAGGATTCTGTCGAGACGGTCGAGCACAGGAAGAGATTTTCTGAGCCTTACAGAAATTTGTCGAGACGTCGGTCGAGAACGGGAAGAAATCTGTCAAGACGTCGGTCGAGCCGAGGAATAAATTTGTTAAAGCTTCGGTTGAGATGGGAACAAATTTGTCGATCGTGACACAAATTTGTCGAGACGTTGGTAGAGCACGGGAAGAAATCTGTCGAGACGTCGATCGAGCGCGGAACGGATTCTGTCGAGACGGTCGAGCACAGGAAGAGATTTTCTGAGCCTTACAGAAATTTCTCGAGACGTCGGTCTAGCTTGGGAAGGAATCTGTCGAGAGTCACAGAATTTTTTCGAGACGTGGGTCGAGCGCGAGAAAGAATCTGTCAAGAGTGACAGAAATTTGTCGAGACGTTGGTCGAGCGCAGGAAGAAATTTGCCAACATATCAGTCGAGAGCAGGAAAAAATTCTTCGAGCGTGACAGATATTTGTCGAGATGTCAGTCTAAAGCATAAAGAAAACTGTTCAGACGGCCGAGCGCGGGAGGAGTTTTATCGAGAGTGACGGGAAGAAATTTGTCGAGACGTCGGTCGAGCACGGGAAGGAATCTGTCGAGAAGTCACTGGAGCGCGGGGAGAAATCTGTTGAGCGTTACAGTAATTTGTTGAGACGTCGGTCGAGCGCGGGAACAAATTTATCGAGAAGGTCGCACGCACAAAGAGATTTGTCGAGAGTGACACAAATTTGTCGAGACGTTGGTCGAGCACGGGAATAAATCTGTCGAGGCACTTCAGCTCAGGGAGAGATTTGTCGAGCGAGACAGAAATTTGTCGAGACGTCGGTCGAGCGCGGAACGGATTCTGTCGAGACGGTCGAGTAAGAGCGGGGAGAAATTTATCGAGCGTTACAGTAATTTGTTGAGACGTCGGTCGAGCGCGGGAACAAATTTGTCGAGAAGGTCGCACGCACAAAGAGATTTGTCGAGAGTGACACAAATTTGTCGAGACGTTGGTCGAGCACAGGAATAAATCTGTCGAGGCACTTGAGCTCAGGGAGAGATTTGTCGAGCGAGACAGAAATTTGTCAAGATGTCGGTCGAGCACGGGAATAAATCTGTCGAGAAGTCAGTCAAGAGCGGGGAGAAATTTATCGAGCGTTACAGTAATTTGTTGAGACGTCGGTCGAGCGCGGGAACAAATTTGTCGAGAAGGTCGCACGCACAAAGAGATTTGTCGAGAGTGACACAAATTTGTCGAGACGTCGATCGAGCGCGGAAAGGATTCTGTCGAGACGGTCGAGCACAGGAAGAGATTTTCTGAGCCTTACAGAAATTTGTCGAGACGTCGGTCGAGAACGGGAAGAAATCTGTCAAGACGTCGGTCGAGCCGAGGAATAAATTTGTTAAAGCTTCGGTTGAGATGGGAACAAATTTGTCGATCGTGACACAAATTTGTCGAGACGTTGGTAGAGCACGGGAAGAAATTTGCCGACATATCAGTCGAGAGCAGGAAAAAATTCTTCGAGCGTGACAGATATTTGTCGAGATGTCAGTCTAAAGCATTAAGAAAACTGTTCAGACGGCCGAGCGCGGGAGGAGTTTTATCGAGAGTGACGGGAATAAATTTGTCGAGACGTCGGTCGAGCACGGGAAGGAATCTGTCGAGAAGTCACTCGAGCGCGGGGAGAAATTTATCGAGCGTTACAGTAATTTGTTGAGACGTCGGTCGAGCGCGGGAACAAATTTGTCGAGAAGGTCGCACGCACAAAGAGATTTGTCGAGAGTGACAGAAATTTGTCGAGACGCTGGTCGAGCACGGGAATAAATATGTCGATACACTGGAGCTCAGGGAGAGATTTGTCGAGCGAGACAGAAATTTGTCGAGACGTCGGTCGAGCACGGGAAGAAATCTGTCGAGAAGTCAGTCAAGAGCGGGGAGAAATTTATCGAGCGTTACAGTAATTTGTTGAGACGTCGGTCGAGCGCGGGAACAAATTTGTCGAGAAGGTCGCACGCACAAAGAGATTTGTCGAGAGTGACACAAATTTGTCGAGACGTCGGTCGAGCGCGGAAAGGATTCTTTCGAGACGGTCGAGCACAGGAAGAGATTTTCTGAGCCTTACAGAAATTTGTCGAGACGTCGGTCGAGCATGGGAAGAAATCTGTCAAGACGTCGGTCGAGCCGAGGAATAAATTTGTTAAAGCTTTGGTTGAGATGGGAACAAATTTGTCGATCGTGACACAAATTTGTCGAGACGTTAGAGCACGGGAAGAAATTTGTCGAGACGTCGATAGAGCGCGGAACGGATTCTGTCGAGACGGTCGAGCACAGGAAGAGATTTTCTGAGCCTTACAGAAATTTCTCGAGACGTCGGTCGAGCATGGGAAGGAATCTATCGAGAGTCACAGAATTTTTTCGAGACGTGGGTCGAGCGCGAGAAAGAATCTGTCGAGAGTGACATAATTTGTCGAGACGTTGTCGAGCGCAGGAAGAAATTTGCCGACATATCAGTCGAGAGCAGGAAAAAATTCTTCGAGCGTGACAGATATTTGTCGAGATGTCAGTCTAAAGCAGGAAGAAAACTGTTCAGACGGCCGAGCGCGGGAGGAGTTTTATCGAGAGTGACGGGAAGAAATTTGTCGAGACGTCGGTCGAGCACGGGAAGGAATCTGTCGAGAAGTCACTCGAGCGCGGGGAGAAATCTGTTGAGCGTTACAGTAATTTTTTGAGACGTCGGTCGAGCGCAGGAACAAATTTATCGAGAAGGTCGCACGCACAAAGAGATTTGTCGAGAGTGACACAAATTTGTTGAGACGTTGGTCGAGCACGGGAATAAATCTGTCGAGGCACTTCAGCTCAGGGAGAGATTTGTCGAGCGAGACAGAAATTTGTCGAGACGTCGATCGAGCGCGGAACGGATTCTGTCGAGACGGTCGAGTAAGAGTGGGGAGAAATTTATCGAGCGTTACAGTAATTTGTTGAGACGTCGGTCGAGCGCGGGAACAAATTTGTCGAGAAGGTCGCATGCACAAAGAGATTTGTCGAGAGTGACACAAATTTGTCGAGACGTCGGTCGAGCGCGGAAAGGATTCTGTCGAGACGGTCGAGCACAGGAAGAGATTTTCTGAGCCTTACAGAAATTTGTCGAGACGTCGGTCGAGAACGGGAAGAAATCTGTCAAGACGTCGGTCGAGCCGAGGAATAAATTTGTTAAAGCTTTGGTTGAGATGGGAACAAATTTGTCGATCGTGACACAAATTTGTCGAGACGTTGGTAGAGCACGGGAAGAAATCTGTCGAGACGTCGATCGAGCGCGGAACGGATTCTGTCGAGACGGTCGAGCACAGGAAGAGATTTTCTGAGCCTTACAGAAATTTCTCGAGACGTCGGTCTAGCTTGGGAAGGAATCTGTCGAGAGTCACAGAATTTTTTCGAGACGTGGGTCGAGCGCGAGAAAGAATCTGTCAAGAGTGACAGAAATTTGTCGAGACGTTGGTCGAGCGCAGGAAGAAATTTGCCAACATATCAGTCGAGAGCAGGAAAAAATTCTTCGAGCGTGACAGATATTTGTCGAGATGTCAGTCTAAAGCATAAAGAAAACTGTTCAGACGGCCGAGCGCGGGAGGAGTTTTATCGAGAGTGACGGGAAGAAATTTGTCGAGACGTCGGTCGAGCACGGGAAGGAATCTGTCGAGAAGTCACTGGAGCGCGGGGAGAAATCTGTTGAGCGTTACAGTAATTTGTTGAGACGTCGGTCGAGCGCGGGAACAAATTTATCGAGAAGGTCGCACGCACAAAGAGATTTGTCGAGAGTGACACAAATTTGTCGAGACGTTGGTCGAGCACGGGAATAAATCTGTCGAGGCACTTCAGCTCAGGGAGAGATTTGTCGAGCGAGACAGAAATTTGTCGAGACGTCGATCGAGCGCGGAACGGATTCTGTCGAGATGGTCGAGTAAGAGCGGGGAGAAATTTATCGAGCGTTACAGTAATTTGTTGAGACGTCGGTCGAGCGCGGGAACAAATTTGTCGAGAAGGTCGCACGCACAAAGAGATTTGTCGAGAGTGACACAAATTTGTCGAGACGTTGGTCGAGCACAGGAATAAATCTGTCGAGGCACTTGAGCTCAGGGAGAGATTTGTCGAGTGAGACAGAAATTTGTCGAGATGTCGGTCGAGCACGGGAAGAAATCTGTCGAGAAGTCAGTCAAGAGCGGGGAGAAATTTATCGAGCGTTACAGTAATTTGTTGAGACGTCGGTCGAGCGCGGGAACAAATTTGTCGAGAAGGTCGCACGCACAAAGAGATTTGTCGAGAGTGACACAAATTTGTCGAGACGTCGATCGAGCGCGGAAAGGATTCTGTCGAGACGGTCGAGCACAGGAAGAGATTTTCTGAGCCTTACAGAAATTTGTCGAGACGTCGGTCGAGAACGGGAAGAAATCTGTCAAGACGTCGGTCGAGCCGAGGAATAAATTTGTTAAAGCTTTGGTTGAGATGGGAACAAATTTGTCGATCGTGACACAAATTTGTCGAGACGTTGGTAGAGCACGGGAAGAAATTTGCCGACATATCAGTCGAGAGCAGGAAAAAATTCTTCGAGCGTGACAGATATTTGTCGAGATGTCAGTCTAAAGCAGGAAGAAAACTGTTCAGACGGCCGAGCGCGGGAGGAGTTTTATCGAGAGTGACGGGAAGAAATTTGTCGAGACGTCGGTCGAGCACGGGAAGGAATCTGTCAAGAAGTCACTCGAGCGCGGGGAGAAATTTATCGAGCGTTACAGTAATATGTTGAGACGTCGGTCGAGCGCGGGAACAAATTTATCGAGAAGGTCGCACGCACAAAGAGATTTGTCGAGAGTGACACAAATTTGTCGAGACGTTGGTCGAGCACGGGAATAAATCTGTCGAGGCACTTGAGCTCAGGGAGAGATTTGTCGAGCGAGACAGAAATTTGTCGAGACGTCGGTCGAGCGCGGAACGGATTCTGTCGAGACGGTCGAGTAAGAGCGGGGAGAAATTTATCGAGCGTTACAGTAATTTGTTGAGACGTCGGTCGAGCGCGGGAACAAATTTGTCGAGAAGGTCGCACGCACAAAGAGATTTGTCGAGAGTGACACAAATTTGTCGAGACGTTGGTCGAGCACAGGAATAAATCTGTCGAGGCACTTGAGCTCAGGGAGAGATTTGTCGAGCGAGACAGAAATTTGTCAAGATGTCGGTCGAGCACGGGAATAAATCTGTCGAGAAGTCAGTCAAGAGCGGGGAGAAATTTATCGAGCGTTACAGTAATTTGTTGAGACGTCGGTCGAGCGCGGGAACAAATTTGTCGAGAAGGTCGCACGCACAAAGAGATTTGTCGAGAGTGACACAAATTTGTCGAGACGTCGATCGAGCGCGGAAAGGATTCTGTCGAGACGGTCGAGCACAGGAAGAGATTTTCTGAGCCTTACAGAAATTTGTCGAGACGTCGGTCGAGAACGGGAAGAAATCTGTCAAGACGTCGGTCGAGCCGAGGAATAAATTTGTTAAAGCTTCGGTTGAGATGGGAACAAATTTGTCGATCGTGACACAAATTTGTCGAGACGTTGGTAGAGCACGGGAAGAAATTTGCCGACATATCAGTCGAGAGCAGGAAAAAATTCTTCGAGCGTGACAGATATTTGTCGAGATGTCAGTCTAAAGCATTAAGAAAACTGTTCAGACGGCCGAGCGCGGGAGGAGTTTTATCGAGAGTGACGGGAATAAATTTGTCGAGACGTCGGTCGAGCACGGGAAGGAATCTGTCGAGAAGTCACTCGAGCGCGGGGAGAAATTTATCGAGCGTTACAGTAATTTGTTGAGACGTCGGTCGAGCGCGGGAACAAATTTGTCGAGAAGGTCGCACGCACAAAGAGATTTGTCGAGAGTGACACAAATTTGTCGAGACGCTGGTCGAGCACGGGAAGAAATATGTCGATACACTGGAGCTCAGGGAGAGATTTGTCGAGCGAGACAGAAATTTGTCGAGACGTCGGTCGAGCACGGGAAGAAATCTGTCGAGAAGTCAGTCAAGAGCGGGGAGAAATTTATCGAGCGTTACAGTAATTTGTTGAGACGTCGGTCGAGCGCGGGAACAAATTTGTCGAGAAGGTCGCACGCACAAAGAGATTTGTCGAGAGTGACATAAATTTGTTGAGACGTTGGTAGAGTACGGGAAGATATTTGTCGAGACGTCGATCGAGCGCGGAACGGATTCTGTCGAGACGGTCGAGCACAGGTAGAGATTTTCTGAGCCTTACAGAAATTTGTCGAGACGTCGGTCGAGCATGGGAAGAAATTTGTCGAGCGTTACAGAAATTTCTCGAGACGTCTGTCGAGCGCAGGGAGCAATCTGCTGAGACGGTCGAGAGCGGGAACAAATTTGTCAAGAGCGACAGAAGTTTGTCGAGACGTCGGTCGTGCGCAGTTCGAAATTTATCGACAGTGACAGAAATTTTTTGAGACGCCGGTCAAGCACGGGAAGAAATTTGCTGAGAGTGACAGAAATTTGTCGAGACGTCGGTCGAGCTGAGGAATAAATTTGTTAAGGCTTTGGTTTACATGGGAACAAATATATCGACAGTGACAGAAATTTGTCGAGACGTCGGTCGAGCACGGGAATAAATCTGTCGAGGCACTTGAGCTCAGGGAGAGATTTGTCGAGCGAGACAGAAATTTGTCGAGATGTCGGTCGAGCACGGGAATAAATCTGTCGAGAAGTCAGTCAAGAGTGGGGAGAAATTTATCGAGCGTTACAGTAATTTGTTGAGACGTCGGTCGAGCACGGGAAGGAATCTGTCGAGAAGTCACTCGAGCGCGGGGAGAAATTTATCGAGCGTTACAGTAATTTGTTGAGACGTCGGTCGAGCGCGGGAACAAATTTATCGAGAAGGTCGCACGCACAAAGAGATTTGTCGAGAGTGACACAAATTTGTCGAGACGTTGGTCGAGCACGGGAATAAATCTGTCGAGGCACTTCAGCTCAGGGAGAGATTTGTCGAGCGAGACAGAAATTTGTCGAGACGTCGATCGAGCGCGGAACGGATTCTGTCGAGATGGTCGAGTAAGAGCGGGGAGAAATTTATCGAGCGTTACAGTAATTTGTTGAGACGTCGGTCGAGCGCGGGAACAAATTTGTCGAGAAGGTCGCACGCACAAAGAGATTTGTCGAGAGTGACACAAATTTGTCGAGACGTTGGTCGAGCACAGGAATAAATCTGTCGAGGCACTTGAGCTCAGGGAGAGATTTGTCGAGCGAGACAGAAATTTGTCAAGATGTCGGTCGAGCACGGGAATAAATCTGTCGAGAAGTCAGTCAAGAGCGGGGAGAAATTTATCGAGCGTTACAGTAATTTGTTGAGACGTCGGTCGAGCGCGGGAACAAATTTGTCGAGAAGGTCGCACGCACAAAGAGATTTGTCGAGAGTGACACAAATTTGTCGAGACGTCGATCGAGCGCGGAAAGGATTCTGTCGAGACGGTCGAGCACAGGAAGAGATTTTCTGAGCCTTACAGAAATTTGTCGAGACGTCGGTCGAGAACGGGAAGAAATCTGTCAAGACGTCGGTCGAGCCGAGGAATAAATTTGTTAAAGCTTCGGTTGAGATGGGAACAAATTTGTCGATCGTGACACAAATTTGTCGAGACGTTGGTAGAGCACGGGAAGAAATTTGCCGACATATCAGTCGAGAGCAGGAAAAAATTCTTCGAGCGTGACAGATATTTGTCGAGATGTCAGTCTAAAGCATTAAGAAAACTGTTCAGACGGCCGAGCGCGGGAGGAGTTTTATCGAGAGTGACGGGAAGAAATTTGTCGAGACGTCGGTCGAGCACGGGAAGGAATCTGTCGAGAAGTCACTCGAGCGCGGGGAGAAATTTATCGAGCGTTACAGTAATTTGTTGAGACGTCGGTCGAGCGCGGGAACAAATTTGTCGAGAAGGTCGCACGCACAAAGAGATTTGTCGAGAGTGACAGAAATTTGTCGAGACGCTGGTCGAGCACGGGAAGAAATATGTCGATACACTGGAGCTCAGGGAGAGATTTGTCGAGCGAGACAGAAATTTGTCGAGACGTCGGTCGAGCACGGGAAGAAATCTGTCGAGAAGTCAGTCAAGAGCGGGGAGAAATTTATCGAGCGTTACAGTAATTTGTTGAGACGTCGGTCGAGCGCGGGAACAAATTTGTCGAGAAGGTCGCACGCACAAAGAGATTTGTCGAGAGTGACACAAATTTGTCGAGACGTCGGTCGAGCGCGGAAAGGATTCTTTCGAGACGGTCGAGCACAGGAAGAGATTTTCTGAGCCTTACAGAAATTTCTCGAGACGTCTGTCGAGCGCAGGGAGCAATCTGCTGAGACGGTCGAGAGCGGGAACAAATGTGTCAAGAGTGACAGAAGTTTGTCGAGACGTCGGTCGTGCGCAGTTCGAAATTTAAGACAGTGACAGAAATTTGTTGAGACGCCGGTCAAGCACGGGAAGAAAATTGTTGAGAGTGACAGAAATTTGTCGAGACGTCAGTCGAGCTGAGGAATAAATTTGTTAAGGCTTTGGTTTACATGGGAACAAATTTATCCACAGTGACAGAAATTTGTCGAGACGTAGTTTCGAGCACGGGAATAAATCTGTCGAGGCACTTGAGCTCAGGGAGAGATTTGTCGAGCGAGACAGAAATTTGTCGAGACGTCGGTCGAGCACGGGAAGGAATCTGTCGAGAAGTCACTTGAGTGCGGGGAGAAATCTGTTGAGCGTTACAGTAATTTGTTGAGACGTCGGTCGAGCGCGGGAAGAAATTTGTCGAGAAGGTCGCACGCACAAAGAGATTTCTCGAGAGTGACACAAATTTGTCGAGATGTCGGTCGAGCGCGGAAAGGATTCTGTCGAGACGGTCGAGCACAGGAAGAGATTTTCTGAGCCTTACAGAAATTTGTCGAGACATCGGTCGAGAACGGGAATAAATCTGTCAAGACGTCGGTCGAGCCGAGGAATAAATTTGTTAAAGCTTTGGTTGAGATGGGAACAAATTTGTCGATCGTGACACAAATTTGTCGAGACGTTAGAGCACGGGAAGAAATTTGTCGAGACGTCGATCGAGCGCGGAACGGATTCTGTCGAGACGGTCGAGCACAGGAAGAGATTTTCTGAGCCTTACAGAAATTTCTCGAGACGTCGGTCGAGCATGGGAAGGAATCTATCGAGAGTCACAGAATTTTTTCGAGACGTGGGTCGAGCGCGAGAAAGAATCTGTCGAGAGTGACAGAAATTTGTCGAGACGTTGTCGAGCGCAGGAAGAAATTTGCCGACATATCAGTCGAGAGCAGGAAAAAATTCTTCGAGCGTGACAGATATTTGTCGAGATGTCAGTCTAAAGCAGGAAGAAAACTGTTCAGACGGCCGAGCGCGGGAGGAGTTTTATCGAGAGTGACGGGAAGAAATTTGTCGAGACGTCGGTCGAGCACAGGAAGGAATCTGTCGAGAAGTCACTCGAGCGCGGGGAGAAATCTGTTGAGCGTTACAGTAATTTTTTGAGACGTCGGTCGAGCGCGGGAACAAATTTATCGAGAAGGTCGCACGCACAAAGAGATTTGTCGAGAGTGACACAAATTTGTCGAGACGTTGGTCGAGCACGGGAATAAATCTGTCGAGGCACTTCAGCTCAGGGAGAGATTTGTCGAGCGAGACAGAAATTTGTCGAGACGTCGATCGAGCGCGGAACGGATTCTGTCGAGACGGTCGAGTAAGAGCGGGGAGAAATTTATCGAGTGTTACAGTAATTTGTTGAGACGTCGGTCGAGCGCGGGAACAAATTTGTCGAGAAGGTCGCACGCACAAAGAGATTTGTCGAGAGTGACACAAATTTGTCGAGACGTTGGTCGAGCACGGGAATAAATCTGTCGAGGCACTTGAGCTCAGGGAGAGATTTGTCGAGCGAGACAGAAATTTGTCGAGATGTCGGTCGAGCACGGGAATAAATCTGTCGAGAAGTCAGTCAAGAGTGGGGAAAAATTTATCGAGCGTTACAGTAATTTGTTGAGACGTCGGTCGAGCGCGGGAACAAATTTGTCGAGAAGGTCGCACGCACAAAGAGATTTGTCGAGAGTGACACAAATTTGTCGAGACGTTGGTCGAGCACGGGAATAAATCTGTCGAGGCACTTGAGCTCAGGGAGAGATTTGTCGAGCGAGACAGAAATTTGTCGAGATGTCGGTCGAGCACGGGAATATATCTGTCGAGAAGTCAGTCAAGAGTGGGGAGAAATTTATCGAGCGTTACAGTAATTTGTTGAGACGTCGGTCGAGCGAGGGAACAAATTTGTCGAGAAGGTCGCACGCACAAAGAGATTTGTCGAGAGTGACAGAAATTTGTCGAGACGTCGATCGAGCGCGGAACGGATTCTGTCAAGACGGTCGAGCACAGGAAGAGATTTTCTGAGCCTTACAGAAATTTGTCGAGACGTCGGTCGAGCATGGGAAGAAATTTGTCGAGCGTTACAGAAATTTCTCGAGACGTCTGTCGAGCGCAGGCAGCAATCTGCTGAGACGGTCGAGAGCGGGAACAAATTTGTCAAGAGTGACAGAAGTTTGTCGAGACGTCGGTCGTGCGCAGTTCGAAATTTATCGACAGTGACAGAAATTTGGTGAGACGCCGGTCAAGCACGGGAAGAAATTTGCTGAGAGTGACAGAAATTTGTCGAGACGTCGGTCGAGCACGGGAATAAATCTGTCGAGGCACTTGAGCTCAGGGAGAGATTTGTCGAGCGAGACAGAAATTTGTCGAGACGTACTTTCGAGCACGGGAAGAAATCTTTCGAGAAGTCAGTCAAGAGCGGGGAGAAATTTATCGAGCGTTACAGTAATTTGTTGAGACGTCGGTCGAGCGCGGGAACAAATTTGTCGAGGTCGCACATACAAAGAGATTTGTCGAGAGTGACAGAAATTTGTCGAGACGTCGATCGAGCGCGGAACGGATTCTGTCGAGACGGTCGAGCACAGGAAGAGATTTTCTGAGCCTTACAGAAATTTGTCGAGACGTAGGTCGAGCACGGGAATAAATCTGTCGAGGCACTTGAGCTCAGGGAGAGATTTGTCGAGCGAGACAGAAATTTGTCGAGACGTCGGTCGAGCACGGGAAGGAATCTGTCGAGAAGTCACTCGAGTGCGGGGAGAAATCTGTTGAGCGTTACAGTAATTTGTTGAGACGTCGGTCGAGCGCGGGAACAAATTTGTCAAGAAGGTCGCACGCACAAAGAGATTTGTCGAGAGTGACACAAATTTGTCGAGACGTCGGTCGAGCGCGGAAAGGATTCTTTCGAGACGGTCGAGCACAGGAAGAGATTTTCTGAGCCTTACAGAAATTTGTCGAGACGTCGGTCGAGAACGGGAAGAAATCTGTCAAGACGTCGGTCGAGCCGAGGAATAAATTTGTTAAAGCTTTGGTTGAGATGGGAACAAATTTGTCGATCGTGACACAAATTTGTCGAGACGTTAGAGCACGGGAAGAAATTTGTCGAGACGTCGATCGAGCGCGGAACGGATTCTGTCGAGACGGTCGAGCACAGGAAGAGATTTTCTGAGCCTTACAGAAATTTGTCGAGACGTCGGTCGAGCATGGGAAGAAATTTGTCGAGCGTTACAGAAATTTCTCGAGACGTCTGTCGAGCGCAGGGAGCAATCTGCTGAGACGGTCGAGAGCGGGAACAAATTTGTCAAGAGTGACAGAAGTTTGTCGAGACGTCGGTCGTGCGCAGTTCGAAATTTAAGACAGTGACAGAAATTTGGTGAGACGCCGGTCAAGCACGGGAAGAAATTTGCTGAGAGTGACAGAAATTTGTCGAGACGTCGGTCGAGCTGAGGAATAAATTTGTTAAGGCTTTGGTTTACATGGGAACAAATTTATCGACAGTGACAGAAATTTGTCGAGACGTAGGTCGAGCACGGGAATAAATCTGTCGAGGCACTTGAGCTCAGGGAGAGATTTGTCGAGCGAGACAGAAATTTGTCGAGACGTCAGTCGATCACGGGAAGGAATCTGTCGAGAAGTCACTCGAGCGCGGGGAGAAATCTGTTGAGCGTTACAGGAATTTGTTGAGACGTCGGTCAAGCGCGGAAAGGATTCTGTCGAGACGGTCGAGCACAGGAAGAGATTTTCTGAGCCTTACAGAAATTTGTCGAGACGTCGGTCGAGAACGGGAAGAAATCTGTCAAGACGTCGGTCGAGCCGAGGAATAAATTTGTTAAAGCTTTGGTTGAGATGGGAACAAATTTGTCGATCGTGACACAAATTTGTCGAGACGTTAGAGCACGGGAAGAAATTTGTCGAGACGTCGATCGAGCGCGGAACGGATTCTGTCGAGACGGTCGAGCACAGGAAGAGATTTTCTGAGCCTTACAGAAATTTCTCGAGACGTCGGTCGAGCATGGGAAGGAATCTATCGAGAGTCACAGAATTTTTTCGAGACGTGGGTCGAGCGCGAGAAAGAATCTGTCGAGAGTGACAGAAATTTGTCGAGACATTGTCGAGCGCAGGAAGAAATTTGCCGACATATCAGTCGAGAGCAGGAAAAAATTCTTCGAGCGTGACAGATATTTGTCGAGATGTCAGTCTAAAGCAGGAAGAAAACTGTTCAGACGGCCGAGCGCGGGAGGAGTTTTATCGAGAGTGACGGGAAGAAATTTGTCGAGACGTCGGTCGAGCACAGGAAGGAATCCGTCGAGAAGTCACTCGAGCGCGGGGAGAAATCTGTTGAGCGTTACAGTAATTTTTTGAGACGTCGGTCGAGCGCGGGAACAAATTTATCGAGAAGGTCGCACGCACAAAGAGATTTGTCGAGAGTGACACAAATTTGTCGAGACGTTGGTCGAGCACGGGAATAAATCTGTCGAGGCACTTGAGCTCAGGGAGAGATTTGTCGAGCGAGACAGAAATTTGTCGAGACGTCGATCGAGCGCGGAACGGATTCTGTCGAGACGGTCGAGTAAGAGCGGGGAGAAATTTATCGAGCGTTACAGTAATTTGTTGAGACGTCGGTCGAGCGCGGGAACAAATTTGTCGAGAAGGTCGCACGCACAAAGAGATTTGTCGAGAGTGACAGAAATTTGTCGAGACGTTGGTCGAGCACGGGAAGAAATCTGTCGAGGCACTTGAGCTCAGGGAGAGATTTGTCGAGCGAGACAGAAATTTGTCGAGATGTCGGACGAGCACGGGAATAAATCTGTCGAGAAGTCAGTCAAGAGCGGGGAGAAATTTATCGAGCGTTACAATAATTTGTTGAGACGTCGGTCGAGCGCGGGAACAAATTTGTCGAGAAGGTCGCACGCACAAAGAGATTTGTCGGGAGTGACAGAAATTTGTCGAGACGTTGGTAGAGTACGGGAAGAAATTTGTCGAGACGTCGATCGAGCGCGGAACGGATTCTGTCGAGACGGTCGAGCACAGGAAGAGATTTTCTGAGCCTTATAGAAATTTGTCGAGACGTCGGTCGAGCGCAGGGAGCAATCTGCTGAGACGGTCGAGAGCGGGAACAAATTTGTCAAGAGTGACAGAAGTTTGTCGAGACGTCGGTCGAGCACGGGAAGGAATCTGTCGAGAAGTCACTCGAGCGCGGGGAGAAATCTGTTGAGCGTTACAGTAATTTTTTGAGACGTCGGTCGAGCGCGGGAACAAATTTATCGAGAAGGTCGCACGCACAAAGAGATTTGTCGAGAGTGACACAAATTTGTCGAGACGTTGGTCGAGCACGGGAATAAATCTGTCGAGGCACTTCAGCTCAGGGAGAGATTTGTCGAGCGAGACAGAAATTTGTCGAGACGTCGATCGAGCGCGGAACGGATTCTGTCGAGACGGTCGAGTAAGAGCGGGGAGAAATTTATCGAGCGTTACAGTAATTTGTTGAGACGTCGGTCGAGCGCGGGAACAAATTTGTCGAGAAGGTCGCACGCACAAAGAGATTTGTCGAGAGTGACACAAATTTGTCGAGACGTCGATCGAGCGCGGAACGGATTCTGTCGAGACGGTCGAGCACAGGAAGAGATTTTCTGAGCCTTACAGAAATTTGTCGAGACGTCGGTCGAGAACGGGAAGAAATCTGTCAAGACGTCGGTCGAGCCGAGGAATAAATTTGTTAAAGCTTTGGTTGAGATGGGAACAAATTTGTCGATCGTGACACAAATTTGTCGAGACGTTGGTAGAGCACGGGAAGAAATTTGCCGACATATCAGTCGAGAGCAGGAAAAAATTCTTCGAGCGTGACAGATATTTGTCGAGATGTCAGTCTAAAGCAGGAAGAAAACTGTTCAGACGGCCGAGCGCGGGAGGAGTTTTATCGAGAGTGACGGGAAGAAATTTGTCGAGACGTCGGTCGAGCACGGGAAGGAATCTGTCAAGAAGTCACTCGAGCGCGGGGAGAAATTTATCGAGCGTTACAGTAATTTGTTGAGACGTCAGTCGAGCGCGGGAACAAATTTGTCGAGAAGGTCGCACGCACAAAGAGATTTGTCGAGAGTGACACAAATTTGTCGAGACGCTGGTCGAGCACGGGAAGAAATCTGTCGAGGCACTTGAGCTCAGGGAGAGATTTGTTGAGCGAGACAGAAATTTGTCGAGACGTCGGTCGAGCACGGGAAGAAATCTGTCGAGAAGTCAGTCAAGAGCGGGGAGAAATTTATCGAGCGTTACAGTAATTTGTTGAGACGTCGGTCGAGCGCGGGAACAAATTTGTCGAGAAGGTCGCACGCACAAAGAGATTTGTCGAGAGTGACACAAATTTGTCGAGACGTCGGTCGAGCGCGGAAAGGATTCTTTCGAGACGGTCGAGCACAGGAAGAGATTTTCTGAGCCTTACAGAAATTTGTCGAGACGTCGGTCGAGCATGGGAAGCAATCTATCGAGAGTCACAGAATTTTTTCGAGACGTGGGTCGAGCGCGAGAAAGAATCTGTCGAGAGTGACATAATTTGTCGAGACGTTGGTCGAGCACGGGAATAAATCTGTCGAGGCACTTCAGCTCAGGGAGAGATTTGTCGAGCGAGACAGAAATTTGTCGAGACGTCGATCGAGCGCGGAACGGATTCTGTCGAGACGGTCGAGTAAGAGCGGGGAGAAATTTATCGAGCGTTACAGTAATTTGTTGAGACGTCGGTCGAGCGCGGGAACAAATTTGTCGAGAAGGTCGCACGCACAAAGAGATTTGTCGAGAGTGACACAAATTTGTCGAGACGTTGGTCGAGCACAGGAATAAATCTGTCGAGGCACTTGAGCTCAGGGAGAGATTTGTCGAGCGAGACAGAAATTTGTTGAGATGTCGGTCGAGCACGGGAAGAAATCTGTCGAGAAGTCAGTCAAGAGCGGGGAGAAATTTATCGAGCGTTACAGTAATTTGTTGAGACGTCGGTCGAGCGCGGGAACAAATTTGTCGAGAAGGTCGCACGCACAAAGAGATTTGTCGAGAGTGACAGAAATTTGTTGAGACGTCGATCGAGCGCGGAACGGATTCTGTCGAGACGGTCGAGCACAGGAAGAGATTTTCTGAGCCTTACAGAAATTTGTCGAGACGTCGGTCGAGCATGGGAAGAAATTTGTCGAGCGTTACAGAAATTTCTCGAGACGTCTGTCGAGCGCAGGCAGCAATCTGCTGAGACGGTCGAGAGCGGGAACAAATTTGTCAAGAGTGACAGAAGTTTGTCGAGACATCGGTCGTGCGCAGTTCGAAATTTATCGACAGTGACAGAAATTTGGTGAGACGCCGGTCAAGCACGGGAAGAAATTTGCTGAGAGTGACAGAAATTTGTCGAGACGTCGGTCGAGCACGGGAAGAAATCTGTCGAGGCACTTGAGCTCGGGAAGAGATTTGTCGAGCGAGACAGAAATTTGTCGAGACGTCGGTCGAGCATGGGAAGAAATCTGTCAAGACGTCGGTCGAGCCGAGGAATAAATTTGTTAAAGCTTTGGTTGAAATGGGAACAAATTTGTCGATCGTGACACAAGTTTGTCGAGACGTTGTTAGAGCACGGGAAGAAATTTGTCGAGACGTCGATCGAGCGCGGAACGGATTCTGTCGAGACAGTCGAGCACAGGAAGAGATTTTCTGAGCCTTACAGAAATTTGTCGAGACGTCGGTCGAGAACGGGAAGAAATCTGTCAAGACGTCGGTCGAGCCGAGGAATAAATTTGTTAAAGCTTTGGTTGAGAGGGGAACAAATTTGTCGATCGTGACACAAATTTGTCGAGACGTTAGAGCACGGGAAGAAATTTGTCGAGACGTCGATCGAGCGCGGAACGGATTCTGTCGAGAAGTCACTCGAGCGTGGGGAGAAATCTGTTGAGCGTTACAGTAATTTTTTGAGACGTCGGTCGAGAGCGGGAACAAATTTGTCGAGAAGGTCGCACGCACAAAGAGATTTGTCGAGAGTGACAGAAATTTGTCGAGACGTCGATCGAGCGCGGAACGGATTCTGTCGAGATGGTCGAGCACAGGAAGAGATTTTCTGAGCCTTACAGAAATTTCTCGAGACGTCGGTCTAGCTTGGGAAGGAATCTGTCAAGAGTGACAGAAATTTGTCGAGACGTTGGTCGAGCGCAGGAAGAAATTTGCCGACATATCAGTCGAGAGCGGGAAAAATTTTTCGAGCGTGACAGAAATTTGTCGAGACGTCGGTCGAGCACGGGAAGAAATCTGTCGAGAAGTCAGTCAAGAGCAGAGAGAAATCTGTTGAGTGTTACAGTAATTTGTTGAGACGTCGGTCGAGCGCGGGAACAAATTTATCGAGAAGGTCGCACGCACAAAGAGATTTGTCGAGAGTGACACAAATTTGTCGAGACGTTGGTCGAGCACGGGAATAAATCTGTCGAGGCACTTCAGCTCAGGGAGAGATTTGTCGAGCCAGACAGAAATTTGTCAAGATGTTGGTCGAGCACGGGAATAAATCTGTCGAGAAGTCAGTCAAGAGCGGGGAGAAATTTATCGAGCGTTACAGTAATTTGTTGAGACTTCGGTCGAGCGCGGGAACAAATTTGTCGAGAAGGTCGCACGCACAAAGAGATTTGTCGAGAGTGACACAAATTTGTCGAGACGTCGATCGAGCGCGGAAAGGATTCTGTCGAGACGGTCGAGCACAGGAAGAGATTTTCTGAGCCTTACAGAAATTTGTCGAGACGTCGGTCGAGAACGGGAAGAAATCTGTCAAGACGTCGGTCGAGCCGAGGAATAAATTTGTTAAAGCTTCGGTTGAGATGGGAACAAATTTGTCGATCGTGACACAAATTTGTCGAGACGTTGGTAGAGCACGGGAAGAAATTTGCCGACATATCAGTCGAGAGCAGGAAAAAATTCTTCGAGCGTGACAGATATTTGTCGAGATGTCAGTCTAAAGCAGGAAGAAAACTGTTCAGACGGCCGAGCGCGGGAGGAGTTTTATCGAGAGTGACGGGAAGAAATTTGTCGAGACGTCGGTCGAGCACGGGAAGGAATCTGTCAAGAAGTCACTCGAGCGCGGGGAGAAATTTATCGAGCGTTACAGTAATTTGTTGAGACGTCGGTCGAGCGCGGGAACAAATTTGTCGAGAAGGTCGCACGCACAAAGAGATTTGTCGAGAGTGACAGAAATTTGTCGAGACGCTGGTCGAGCACGGGAAGAAATCTGTCGAGGCACTGGAGCTCAGGGAGAGATTTGTCGAGCGAGACAGAAATTTGTCGAGACGTCGATCGAGCACGGGAAGAAATCTGTCGAGAAGTCAGTCAAGAGCGGGGAGAAATTTATCGAGCGTTACAGTAATTTGTTGAGACGTCGGTCGAGCGCGGGAACAAATTTGTCGAGAAGGTCGCACGCACAAAGAGATTTGTCGAGAGTGACACAAATTTGTCGAGACGTCGGTCGAGCGCGGAAAGGATTCTTTCGAGACGGTCGAGCACAGGAAGAGATTTTCTGAGCCTTACAGAAATTTGTCGAGACGTCGGTCGAGCATGCGAAGAAATCTGTCAAGACGTCGGTCGAGCCGAGGAATAAATTTGTTAAAGCTTTGGTTGAGATGGGAACAAATTTGTCGATCGTGACACAAATTTGTCGAGACGTTAGAGCACGGGAAGAAATTTGTCGAGACGTCGATAGAGCGCGGAACGGATTCTGTCGAGACGGTCGAGCACAGGAAGAGATTTTCTGAGCCTTACAGAAATTTCTCGAGACGTCGGTCGAGCATGGGAAGGAATCTATCGAGAGTCACAGAATTTTTTCGAGACGTGGGTCGAGCGCGAGAAAGAGTCTGTCGAGAGTGACATAATTTGTCGAGACGTTGTCGAGCGCAGGAAGAAATTTGCCGACATATCAGTCGAGAGCAGGAAAAAATTCTTCGAGCGTGACAGATATTTGTCGAGATGTCAGTCTAAAGCAGGAAGAAAACTGTTCAGACGGCCGAGCGCGGGAGGAGTTTTATCGAGAGTGACGGGAAGAAATTTGTCGAGACGTCGGTCGAGCACGGGAAGGAATCTGTCGAGAAGTCACTCGAGCGCGGGGAGAAATCTGTTGAGCGTTACAGTAATTTTTTGAGACGTCGGTCGAGCGCGGGAACAAATTTATCGAGAAGGTCGCACGCACAAAGAGATTTGTCGAGAGTGACACAAATTTGTCGAGACGTCGATCGAGCGCGGAAAGGATTCTGTCGAGACGGTCGAGCACAGGAAGAGATTTTCTGAGCCTTACAGAAATTTGTCGAGACGTCGGTCGAGAACGGGAAGAAATCTGTCAAGACGTCGGTCGAGCCGAGGAATAAATTAGTTAAAGCTTTGGTTGAGATGGGAACAAATTTGTCGATCGTGACACAAATTTGTCGAGACGTTGGTAGAGCACGGGAAGAAATTTGCCGACATATCAGTCGAGAGCAGGAAAAAATTCTTCGAGCGTGACAGATATTTGTCGAGATGTCAGTCTAAAGCAGGAAGAAAACTGTTCAGACGGCCGAGCGCGGGAGGAGTTTTATCGAGAGTGACGGGAAGAAATTTGTCGAGACGTCGGTCGAGCACGGGAAGGAATCTGTCAAGAAGTCACTCGAGCGCGGGGAGAAATTTATCGAGCGTTACAGTAATTTGTTGAGACGTCGGTCGAGCGCGGGAACAAATTTGTCGAGAAGGTCGCACGCACAAAGAGATTTGTCGAGAGTGACAGAAATTTGTCGAGACGCTGGTCGAGCACGGGAAGAAATCTGTCGAGGCACTTGAGCTCAGGGAGAGATTTGTCGAGCGAGACAGAAATTTGTCGAGACGTCGGTCGAGCACGGGAAGAAATCTGTCGAGAAGTCAGTCAAGAGCGGGGAGAAATTTATCGAGCGTTACAGTAATTTGTTGAGACGTCGGTCGAGCGCGGGAACAAATTTGTCGAGAAGGTCGCACGCACAAAGAGATTTGTCGAGAGTGACACAAATTTGTCGAGACGTCGGTCGAGCGCGGAAAGGATTCTTTCGAGACGGTCGAGCACAGGAAGAGATTTTCTGAGCCTTACAGAAATTTGTCGAGACGTCGGTCGAGCATGGGAAGCAATCTATCGAGAGTCACAGAATTTTTTCGAGACGTGGGTCGAGCGCGAGAAAGAATCTGTCGAGAGTGACATAATTTGTCGAGACGTTGGTCGAGCACGGGAATAAATCTGTCGAGGCACTTCAGCTCAGGGAGAGATTTGTCGAGCGAGACAGAAATTTGTCGAGACGTCGATCGAGCGCGGAACGGATTCTGTCGAGACGGTCGAGTAAGAGCGGGGAGAAATTTATCGAGCGTTACAGTAATTTGTTGAGACGTCGGTCGAGCGCGGGAACAAATTTGTCGAGAAGGTCGCACGCACAAAGAGATTTGTCGAGAGTGACACAAATTTGTCGAGACGTTGGTCGAGCACAGGAATAAATCTGTCGAGGCACTTGAGCTCAGGGAGAGATTTGTCGAGCGAGACAGAAATTTGTTGAGATGTCGGTCGAGCACGGGAAGAAATCTGTCGAGAAGTCAGTCAAGAGCGGGGAGAAATTTATCGAGCGTTACAGTAATTTGTCGAGACGTCGGTCGAGCGCGGGAACAAATTTGTCGAGAAGGTCGCACGCACAAAGAGATTTGTCGAGAGTGACAGAAATTTGTTGAGACGTCGATCGAGCGCGGAACGGATTCTGTCGAGACGGTCGAGCACAGGAAGAGATTTTCTGAGCCTTACAGAAATTTGTCGAGACGTCGGTCGAGCATGGGAAGAAATTTGTCGAGCGTTACAGAAATTTCTCGAGACGTCTGTCGAGCGCAGGCAGCAATCTGCTGAGACGGTCGAGAGCGGGAACAAATTTGTCAAGAGTGACAGAAGTTTGTCGAGACATCGGTCGTGCGCAGTTCGAAATTTATCGACAGTGACAGAAATTTGGTGAGATGCCGGTCAAGCACGGGAAGAAATTTGCTGAGAGTGACAGAAATTTGTCGAGACGTCGGTCGAGCACGGGAAGAAATCTGTCGAGGCACTTGAGCTCGGGAAGAGATTTGTCGAGCGAGACAGAAATTTGTCGAGACGTCGGTCTAGCATGGGAAGAAATCTGTCAAGACGTCGGTCGAGCCGAGGAATAAATTTGTTAAAGCTTTGGTTGAAATGGGAACAAATTTGTCGATCGTGACACAAATTTGTCGAGACGTTGTTAGAGCACGGGAAGAAATTTGTCGAGACGTCGATCGAGCGCGGAACGGATTCTGTCGAGACAGTCGAGCACAGGAAGAGATTTTCTGAGCCTTATAGAAATTTGTCGAGACGTCGGTCGAGAACGGGAAGAAATCTGTCAAGGCGTCGGTCGAGCCGAGGAATAAATTTGTTAAAGCTTTGGTTGAGAGGGGAACAAATTTGTCGATCGTGACACAAATTTGTCGAGACGTTAGAGCACGGGAAGAAATTTGTCGAGACGTCGATCGAGCGCGGAACGGATTCTGTCGAGAAGTCACTCGAGCGTGGGGAGAAATCTGTTGAGCGTTACAGTAATTTTTTGAGACGTCGGTCGAGCGCGGGAACAAATTTGTCGAGAAGGTCGCACGCACAAAGAGATTTGTCGAGAGTGACAGAAATTTGTCGAGACGTCGATCGAGCGCGGAACGGATTCTGTCGAGATGGTCGAGCACAGGAAGAGATTTTCTGAGCCTTACAGAAATTTCTCGAGACGTCGGTCTAGCTTGGGAAGGAATCTGTCAAGAGTGACAGAAATTTGTCGAGACGTTGGTCGAGCGCAGGAAGAAATTTGCCGACATATCAGTCGAGAGCGGGAAAAATTTTTCGAGCGTGACAGAAATTTGTCGAGACGTCGGTCGAGCACGGGAAGAAATCTGTCGAGAAGTCAGTCAAGAGCAGAGAGAAATCTGTTGAGTGTTACAGTAATTTGTTGAGACGTCGGTCGAGCGCGGGAACAAATTTATCGAGAAGGTCGCACGCACAAAGAGATTTGTCGAGAGTGACACAAATTTGTCGAGACGTTGGTCGAGCACGGGAATAAATCTGTCGAGGCACTTCAGCTCAGGGAGAGATTTGTCGAGCCAGACAGAAATTTGTCAAGATGTTGGTCGAGCACGGGAATAAATCTGTCGAGAAGTCAGTCAAGAGCGGGGAGAAATTTATCGAGCGTTACAGTAATTTGTTGAGACTTCGGTCGAGCGCGGGAACAAATTTGTCGAGAAGGTCGCACGCACAAAGAGATTTGTCGAGAGTGACACAAATTTGTCGAGACGTCGATCGAGCGCGGAAAGGATTCTGTCGAGACGGTCGAGCACAGGAAGAGATTTTCTGAGCCTTACAGAAATTTGTCGAGACGTCGGTCGAGAACGGGAAGAAATCTGTCAAGACGTCGGTCGAGCCGAGGAATAAATTTGTTAAAGCTTCGGTTGAGATGGGAACAAATTTGTCGATCGTGACACAAATTTGTCGAGACGTTGGTAGAGCACGGGAAGAAATTTGCCGACATATCAGTCGAGAGCAGGAAAAAATTCTTCGAGCGTGACAGATATTTGTCGAGATGTCAGTCTAAAGCAGGAAGAAAACTGTTCAGACGGCCGAGCGCGGGAGGAGTTTTATCGAGAGTGACGGGAAGAAATTTGTCGAGACGTCGGTCGAGCACGGGAAGGAATCTGTCAAGAAGTCACTCGAGCGCGGGGAGAAATTTATCGAGCGTTACAGTAATTTGTTGAGACGTCGGTCGAGCGCGGGAACAAATTTGTCGAGAAGGTCGCACGCACAAAGAGATTTGTCGAGAGTGACAGAAATTTGTCGAGACGCTGGTCGAGCACGGGAAGAAATCTGTCGAGGCACTGGAGCTCAGGGAGAGATTTGTCGAGCGAGACAGAAATTTGTCGAGACGTCGATCGAGCACGGGAAGAAATCTGTCGAGAAGTCAGTCAAGAGCGGGGAGAAATTTATCGAGCGTTACAGTAATTTGTTGAGACGTCGGTCGAGCGCGGGAACAAATTTGTCGAGAAGGTCGCACGCACAAAGAGATTTGTCGAGAGTGACACAAATTTGTCGAGACGTCGGTCGAGCGCGGAAAGGATTCTTTCGAGACGGTCGAGCACAGGAAGAGATTTTCTGAGCCTTACAGAAATTTGTCGAGACGTCGGTCGAGCATGCGAAGAAATCTGTCAAGACGTCGGTCGAGCCGAGGAATAAATTTGTTAAAGCTTTGGTTGAGATGGGAACAAATTTGTCGATCGTGACACAAATTTGTCGAGACGTTAGAGCACGGGAAGAAATTTGTCGAGACGTCGATAGAGCGCGGAACGGATTCTGTCGAGACGGTCGAGCACAGGAAGAGATTTTCTGAGCCTTACAGAAATTTCTCGAGACGTCGGTCGAGCATGGGAAGGAATCTATCGAGAGTCACAGAATTTTTTCGAGACGTGGGTCGAGCGCGAGAAAGAGTCTGTCGAGAGTGACATAATTTGTCGAGACGTTGTCGAGCGCAGGAAGAAATTTGCCGACATATCAGTCGAGAGCAGGAAAAAATTCTTCGAGCGTGACAGATATTTGTCGAGATGTCAGTCTAAAGCAGGAAGAAAACTGTTCAGACGGCCGAGCGCGGGAGGAGTTTTATCGAGAGTGACGGGAAGAAATTTGTCGAGACGTCGGTCGAGCACGGGAAGGAATCTGTCGAGAAGTCACTCGAGCGCGGGGAGAAATCTGTTGAGCGTTACAGTAATTTGTTGAGACGTCGGTCGAGCGCGGAACAAATTTGCCGAGAAGGTCGCACGCACAAAGAGATTTGTCGAGAGTGACAGAAATTTGTCGAGACGTTGGTAGAGCACGGGAAGAAATTTGTCGAGACGGTCGAGCGCGGAAGAAATTTCTCGGGACGTCGGTCTAGCTTGGGAAGGAATCTGTCGAGAGTCACAGAATTTTTTCGAGACGTGGGTCGAGCGCGAGAAGGAATCTGTCGAGAGTGACAGAAATTTGTCGAGACGTTGGTCGAGCGCAGGAAGAAATTTGCCGACATATCAGTCGAGAGCGGGAAAAAATTCTTCGAGCGTGACAGATATTTGTCGAGATGTCAGTCTAAAGCAGGAAGAAAACTGTTCAGACGGCCGAGCGCGGGAGGAGTTTTATCGAGAGTGACGGGAAGAAATTTGTCGAGACGTCGGTCGAGCACGGGAAGGAATCTGTCGAGAAGTCACTCGAGCGCGGGGAGAAATCTGTTGAGCGTTACAGTAATTTTTTGAGACGTTTGTCGAGCGCGGGAACAAATTTATCGAGAAGGTCGCACGCACAAAGAGATTTGTCGAGAGTGACACAAATTTGTCGAGACGTTGGTCGAGCACGGGAAGAAATTTGTCGAGATGGTCGAGCGCGGAAGAAATTTCTCGGGACGTCGGTCTAGCTTGGGAAGGAATCTGTCGAGAGTCACAGAATTTTTTCGAGACGTGGGTCGAGCGAGAGAAGGAATCTGTTGAGAGTGACAGAAATTTGTCGAGACGTTGGTCGAGCGCAGGAAGAAATTTGCCGACATATCAGTCGAGAGCGGGAAAAAATTCTTCGAGCGTGACAGATATTTGTCGAGATGTCAGTCTAAAGCAGGAAGAAAACTGTTCAGACGGCCGAGCGCGGGAGGAGTTTTATCGAGAGTGACGGGAAGAAATTTGTCGAGACGTCGGTCGAGCACGGGAAGGAATCTGTCAAGACGTCGGTCGAGCCGAGGAATAAATTTGTTAAAGCTTTGGTTGAGATGGGAACAAATTTGTCGATCGTGACACAAATTTGTCGAGACGTTGGTAGAGCACGGGAAGAAATCTGTCGAGACGTCGATCGAGCGCGGAACGGATTCTGTCGAGACGGTCGAGCACAGGAAGAGATTTTCTGAGCGTTACAGAAATTTCTCGAGACGTCGGTCGAGCACGGGAACAAATATGTCGAGACGGTCAAGCGCGGGAAGAAATTTGTCGAGAGTGATCGAAATTTGTCCAGACATCGGTCGAGCGCGGGAACAAATCTCTCGAGACGTCGGTCAAGAGCGCGAAGAAATTTGTCGAGAGTGACAGAAATTTGTCGAGATGTCAGTCAAGCGCGGGAAGGAATCTGTCGAGACGGTCGAGCGCGGGAAGGAATTTATCGACAGTGACAGAAATTTGTCGAGACGTCGGTCGAGCACGGGAATAAATCTGTCGAGGCACTTGAGTTCGGGAAGAGATTTGTCGAGCGAGACAGAAATTTGTTGAGACGTCGGTCGAGCGCGGAACAAATTTGCCGAGAAGGTCGCACGCACAAAGAGATTTGTCGAGAGTGACAGAAATTTGTCGAGACGTTGGTAGAGCACGGGAAGAAATTTGTCGAGACGGTCGAGCGCGGAAGAAATTTCTCGGGACGTCGGTCTAGCTTGGGAAGGAATCTGTCGAGAGTCACAGAATTTTTTCGAGACGTGGGTCGAGCGCGAGAAGGAATCTGTCGAGAGTGACAGAAATTTGTTGAGACGTTGGTCGAGCGCAGGAAGAAATTTGCCGACATATCAGTCGAGAGCGGGAAAAAATTCTTCGAGCGTGACAGATATTTGTCGAGATGTCAGTCTAAAGCAGGAAGAAAACTGTTCAGACGGCCGAGCGCGGGAGGAGTTTTATCGAGAGTGACGGGAAGAAATTTGTCGAGACGTCGGTCGAGCACGGGAAGGAATCTGTCGAGAAGTCACTCGAGCGCGGGGAGAAATCTGTTGAGCGTTACAGTAATTTTTTGAGACGTCGGTCGAGCGCGGGAACAAATTTATCGAGAAGGTCGCACGCACAAAGAGATTTGTCGAGAGTGACACAAATTTGTCGAGACGTTGGTCGAGCACGGGAATAAATTTGTCGAGATGGTCGAGCGCGGAAGAAATTTCTCGGGACGTCGGTCTAGCTTGGGAAGGAATCTGTCGAGAGTCACAGAATTTTTTCGAGACGTGGGTCGAGCGAGAGAAGGAATCTGTCGAGAGTGACAGAAATTTGTCGAGACGTTGGTCGAGCGCAGGAAGAAATTTGCCGACATATCAGTCGAGAGCGGGAAAAAATTCTTCGAGCGTGACAGATATTTGTCGAGATGTCAGTCTAAAGCAGGAAGAAAACTGTTCAGACGGCCGAGCGCGGGAGGAGTTTTATCGAGAGTGACGGGAAGAAATTTGTCGAGACGTCGGTCGAGCACGGGAAGGAATCTGTCAAGACGTCGGTCGAGCCGAGGAATAAATTTGTTAAAGCTTTGGTTGAGATGGGAACAAATTTGTCGAGAGTGACAGAAATTTGTCGAGACGTTGGTAGAGCACGGGAAGAAATCTGTCAAGACGTCGATCGAGCGCGGAACGGATTCTGTCGAGACGGTCGAGCACAGGAAGAGATTTTCTGAGCCTTACAGAAATTTCTCGAGACGTCGGTCGAGCACGGGAACAAATATGTCGAGACGGTCAAGCGCGGGAAGAAATTTGTCGAGAGTGATCGAAATTTGTCCAGACATCGGTCGAGCGCGGGAACAAATCTCTCGAGACGTCGGTCAAGAGCGCGAAGAAATTTGTCGAGAGTGACAGAAATTTGTCGAGATGTCAGTCAAGCGCGGGAAGGAATCTGTCGAGACGGTCGAGCGCGGGAAGGAATTTATCGACAGTGACAGAAATTTGTCGACACGTCGGTCGAGCACGGGAATAAATCTGTCGAGGCACTTGAGCTCGGGAAGAGATTTGTCGAGCGAGACAGAAATTTGTTGAGACGTCGGTCGAGCGCGGAACAAATTTGCCGAGAAGTTCGCACGCACAAAGAGATTTGTCGAGAGTGACAGAAATTTGTCGAGACGTTGGTAGAGCACGGGAAGAAATTTGTCGAGACGGTCGAGCGCGGAAGAAATTTCTCGGGACGTCGGTCTAGCTTGGGAAGGAATCTGTCGAGAGTCACAGAATTTTTTCAAGACGTGGGTCGAGCGCGAGAAGGAATCTGTTGAGAGTGACAGAAATTTGTCGAGACGTTGGTCGAGTGTAGGAAGAAATTTGCCGACATATCAGTCGAGAGCAGGCAAAAATTCTTCGAGCGTGACAGATATTTGTCGAGATGTCAGTCTAAAGCAGGAAGAAAACTGTTCAGACGGCCGAGCGCGGGAGGAGTTTTATCGAGAGTGACGGGAAGAAATTTGTCGAGATGTCGGTCGAGCACGGGAAGGAATCTGTCGAGAAGTCACTCGAGCGCGGGGAGAAATCTGTTGAGCGTTACAGTAATTTGTCGAGACGTCGGTCGAGCGCGGGAACAAATTTATCGAGAAGGTCGCACGCACAAAGAGATTTGTCGAGAGTGACACAAATTTGTCGAGACGTTGGTCGAGCACGGGAATAAATCTGTCGAGGCACTTGAGCTCAGGAAGAGATTTGTCGAGCGAGACAGAAATTTGTCGAGACGTCGGTCGAGCACGGGAATAAATCTGTCGAGAAGTCAGTCAAGAGCGGGGAGAAATTTATCGAGCGTTACAGTAATTTGTTGAGATGTCGGTCGAGCGCGGGAACAAATTTGTCGAGAAGGTCGCACGCACAAAGAGATTTGTCGAGAGTGACACACATTTGTTGAGACGTCGGTCGAGCGCGGAACGGATTCTGTCGAGACGGTCGAGCACAGGAAGAGACTTTCTGAGCCTTACAGAAATTTGTCGAGACGTCGGTTGAGCATGGGAAGAAATCTGTCAAGACGTCGGTCGAGCCGAGGAATAAATTTGTTAAAGCTTTGGTTGAGATGGGAACAAATTTGTCGAGAGTGACAGAAATTTGTCGAGACGTTGGTAGAGCACGGGAAGAAATCTGTCGAGACGTCGATCGAGCGCGGAACGGATTCTGTCGAGACGGTCGAGCACAGGAAGAGATTTTCTGAGCCTTACAGAAATTTCTCGAGACGTCGGTCGAGCACGGGAACAAATATGTCGAGACGGTCAAGCGCGGGAAGAAATTTGTCGAGAGTGATCGAAATTTGTCCAGACATCGGTCGAGCGCGGGAACAAATCTCTCGAGACGTCGGTCAAGAGCGCGAAGAAATTTGTCGAGAGTGACAGAAATTTGTCGAGATGTCAGTCAAGCGCGGGAAGGAATCTGTCGAGACGGTCGAGCGCGGGAAGGAATTTATCGACAGTGACAGAAATTTGTCGAGACGTCGGTCGAGCACGGAATAAATCTGTCGAGGCACTTGAGCTCGGGAAGAGATTTGTCGAGCGAGACAGAAATTTGTTGAGACGTCGGTCGAGCGCGGAACAAATTTGCCGAGAAGGTCGCACGCACAAAGAGATTTGTCGAGAGTGACAGAAATTTGTCGAGACGTTGGTAGAGCACGGGAAGAAATTTGTCGAGACGGTCGAGCGCGGAAGAAATTTCTCGGGACGTCGGTCTAGCTTGGGAAGGAATCTGTCGAGAGTCACAGAATTTTTTCGAGACGTGGGTCGAGCGCGAGAAGGAATCTGTCGAGAGTGACAGAAATTTGTCGAGACGTTGGTCGAGCGCAGGAAGAAATTTGCCGACATATCAGTCGAGAGCGGGAAAAAATTCTTCGAGCGTGACAGATATTTGTCGAGATGTCAGTCTAAAGCAGGAAGAAAACTGTTCAGACGGCCGAGCGCGGGAGGAGTTTTATCGAGAGTGACAGGAAGAAATTTGTCGAGACGTCGGTCAAGCACGGGAAGGAATCTGTCGAGAAGTCACTCGAGCGCGGGGAGAAATCTGTTGAGCGTTACAGTAATTTGTCGAGACGTCGGTCGAGCGCGGGAACAAATTTATCGAGAAGGTCGCACGCACAAAGAGATTTGTCGAGAGTGACAGAAATTTGTCGAGACGTTGGTCGAGCACGGGAAGAAATTTGTCGAGATGGTCGAGCGCGGAAGAAATTTCTCGGGACCGTCGGTCTAGCTTGGGAAGGAATCTGTCGAGAGTCACAGAATTTTTTCGAGACGTGGGTCGAGCGCGAGAAGGAATCTGTCGAGAGTGACAGAAATTTGTCGAGACGTTGGTCGAGCGCAGGAAGAAATTTGCCGACATATCAGTCGAGAGCGGGAAAAAATTCTTCGAGCGTGACAGATATTTGTCGAGATGTCAGTCTAAAGCAGGAAGAAAACTGTTCAGACGGCCGAGCGCGGGAGGAGTTTTATCGAGAGTGACGGGAATAAATTTGTCGAGACGTCGGTCGAGCACGGGAAGGAATCTGTCAAGACGTCGGTCGAGCCGAGGAATAAATTTGTTAAAGCTTTGGTTGAGATGGGAACAAATTTGTCGAGAGTGACAGAAATTTGTCGAGACGTTGGTAGAGCACGGGAAGAAAATCTGTCAAGACGTCGATCGAGCGCGGAACGGATTCTGTCGAGACGGTCGAGCACAGGAAGAGATTTTCTGAGCCT
The DNA here is from genome assembly GCF_028389875.1 of Rhea pennata. NCBI lineage: Eukaryota > Metazoa > Chordata > Aves > Rheiformes > Rheidae > Rhea > Rhea pennata. The sequence goes on from NC_084683.1 coordinate 883,720, forward strand.
TACAGAAATTTCTCGAGACGTCGGTCGAGCACGGAACAAATATGTCGAGACGGTCAAGCGCGGGAAGAAATTTGTCGAGAGTGATCGAAATTTGTCCAGACATCGGTCGAGCGCGGGAACAAATCTCTCGAGACGTCGGTCAAGAGCGCGAAGAAATTTGTCGAGAGTGACAGAAATTTGTCGAGATGTCAGTCAAGCGCGGGAAGGAATCTGTCGAGACGGTCGAGCGCGGGAAGGAATTTATCGACAGTGACAGAATTTGTCGAGACGTCGGTCGAGCACGGGAATAAATCTGTCGAGGCACTTGAGCTCGGGAAGAGATTTGTCGAGCGAGACAGAAATTTGTTGAGACGTCGGTCGAGCGCGGAACAAATTTGCCGAGAAGGTCGCACGCACAAAGAGATTTGTCGAGAGTGACAGAAATTTGTCGAGACGTTGGTAGAGCACGGGAAGAAATTTGTCGAGACGGTCGAGCGCGGAAGAAATTTCTCGGGACGTCGGTCTAGCTTGGGAAGGAATCTGTCGAGAGTCACAGAATTTTTTCGAGACGTGGGTCGAGCGCGAGAAGGAATCTGTCGAGAGTGACAGAAATTTGTCGAGACGTTGGTCGAGTGTAGGAAGAAATTTGCCGACATATCAGTCGAGAGCAGGCAAAAATTCTTCGAGCGTGACAGATATTTGTCGAGATGTCAGTCTAAAGCAGGAAGAAAACTGTTCAGACGGCCCGAGCGCGGGAGGAGTTTTATCGAGAGTGACGGGAAGAAATTTGTCGAGACGTCGGTCGAGCACGGGAAGGAATCTGTCGAGAAGTCACTCGAGCGCGGGGAGAAATCTGTTGAGCGTTACAGTAATTTGTCGAGACGTCGGTCGAGCGCGGGAACAAATTTATCGAGAAGGTCGCACGCACAAAGAGATTTGTCGAGAGTGACACAAATTTGTCGAGACGTTGGTCGAGCACGGGAATAAATCTGTCGAGGCACTTGAGCTCAGGAAGAGATTTGTCGAGCGAGACAGAAATTTGTCGAGACGTCGGTCGAGCACGGGAATAAATCTGTCGAGAAGTCAGTCAAGAGCGGGGAGAAATTTATCGAGCGTTACAGTAATTTGTTGAGATGTCGGTCGAGCGCGGGAACAAATTTGTCGAGAAGGTCGCACGCACAAAGAGATTTGTCGAGAGTGACACACATTTGTTGAGACGTCGGTCGAGCGCGGAACGGATTCTGTCGAGACGGTCGAGCACAGGAAGAGACTTTCTGAGCCTTACAGAAATTTGTCGAGACGTCGGTTGAGCATGGGAAGAAATCTGTCAAGACGTCGGTCGAGCCGAGGAATAAATTTGTTAAAGCTTTGGTTGAGATGGGAACAAATTTGTCGAGAGTGACAGAAATTTGTCGAGACGTTGGTAGAGCACGGGAAGAAATCTGTCGAGACGTCGATCGAGCGCGGAACGGATTCTGTCGAGACGGTCGAGCACAGGAAGAGATTTTCTGAGCCTTACAGAAATTTCTCGAGACGTCGGTCGAGCACGGGAACAAATATGTCGAGACGGTCAAGCGCGGGAAGAAATTTGTCGAGAGTGATCGAAATTTGTCCAGACATCGGTCGAGCGCGGGAACAAATCTCTCGAGACGTCGGTCAAGAGCGCGAAGAAATTTGTCGAGAGTGACAGAAATTTGTCGAGATGTCAGTCAAGCGCGGGAAGGAATCTGTCGAGACGGTCGAGCGCGGGAAGGAATTTATCGACAGTGACAGAAATTTGTCGAGACGTCGGTCGAGCACGGGAATAAATCTGTCGAGGCACTTGAGCTCGGGAAGAGATTTGTCGAGCGAGACAGAAATTTGTTGAGACGTCGGTCGAGCGCGGAACAAATTTGCCGAGAAGGTCGCACGCACAAAGAGATTTGTCGAGAGTGACAGAAATTTGTCGAGACGTTGGTAGAGCACGGGAAGAAATTTGTCGAGACGGTCGAGCGCGGAAGAAATTTCTCGGGACGTCGGTCTAGCTTGGGAAGGAATCTGTCGAGAGTCACAGAATTTTTTCGAGACGTGGGTCGAGCGCGAGAAGGAATCTGTCGAGAGTGACAGAAATTTGTCGAGACGTTGGTCGAGTGTAGGAAGAAATTTGCCGACATATCAGTCGAGAGCAGGCAAAAATTCTTCGAGCGTGACAGATATTTGTCGAGATGTCAGTCTAAAGCAGGAAGAAAACTGTTCAGACGGCCGAGCGCGGGAGGAGTTTTATCGAGAGTGACGGGAAGAAATTTGTCGAGACGTCGGTCGAGCACGGGAAGGAATCTGTCGAGAAGTCACTCGAGCGCGGGGAGAAATCTGTTGAGCGTTACAGTAATTTGTCGAGACGTCAGTCGAGCGCGGGAACAAATTTATCGAGAAGGTCGCACGCACAAAGAGATTTGTCGAGAGTGACACAAATTTGTCGAGACGTTGGTCGAGCACGGGAATAAATCTGTCGAGGCACTTGAGCTCAGGAAGAGATTTGTCGAGCGAGACAGAAATTTGTCGAGACGTCGGTCGAGCACGGGAATAAATCTGTCGAGAAGTCAGTCAAGAGCGGGGAGAAATTTATCGAGCGTTACAGTAATTTGTTGAGATGTCGGTCGAGCGCGGGAACAAATTTGTCGAGAAGGTCGCACGCACAAAGAGATTTGTCGAGAGTGACACACATTTGTTGAGACGTCGGTCGAGCGCGGAACGGATTCTGTCGAGACGGTCGAGCACAGGAAGAGACTTTCTGAGCCTTACAGAAATTTGTCGAGACGTCGGTTGAGCATGGGAAGAAATCTGTCAAGACGTCGGTCGAGCCGAGGAATAAATTTGTTAAAGCTTTGGTTGAGATGGGAACAAATTTGTCGAGAGTGACAGAAATTTGTCGAGACGTTGGTAGAGCACGGGAAGAAATCTGTCGAGACGTCGATCGAGCGCGGAACGGATTCTGTCGAGACGGTCGAGCACAGGAAGAGATTTTCTGAGCCTTACAGAAATTTCTCGAGACGTCGGTCGAGCACGGGAACAAATATGTCGAGACGGTCAAGCGCGGGAAGAAATTTGTCGAGAGTGATCGAAATTTGTCCAGACATCGGTCGAGCGCGGGAACAAATCTCTCAAGACGTCGGTCAAGAGCGCGAAGAAATTTGTCGAGAGTGACAGAAATTTGTCGAGATGTCAGTCAAGCGCGGGAAGGAATCTGTCGAGACGGTCGAGCGCGGGAAGGAATTTATCGACAGTGACAGAAATTTGTCGAGACGTCGGTCGAGCACGGGAATAAATCTGTCGAGGCACTTGAGCTCGGGAAGAGATTTGTCGAGCGAGACAGAAATTTGTTGAGACGTCGGTCGAGCGCGGAACAAATTTGCCGAGAAGGTCGCACGCACAAAGAGATTTGTCGAGAGTGACAGAAATTTGTCGAGACGTTGGTAGAGCACGGGAAGAAATTTGTCGAGACGGTCGAGCGCGGAAGAAATTTCTCGGGACGTCGGTCTAGCTTGGGAAGGAATCTGTCGAGAGTCACAGAATTTTTTCGAGACGTGGGTCGAGCGCGAGAAGGAATCTGTCGAGAGTGACAGAAATTTGTCGAGACGTTGGTCGAGTGTAGGAAGAAATTTGCCGACATATCAGTCGAGAGCAGGCAAAAATTCTTCGAGCGTGACAGATATTTGTCGAGATGTCAGTCTAAAGCAGGAAGAAAACTGTTCAGACGGCCGAGCGCGGGAGGAGTTTTATCGAGAGTGACGGGAAGAAATTTGTCGAGATGTCGGTCGAGCACGGGAAGGAATCTGTCGAGAAGTCACTCGAGCGCGGGGAGAAATCTGTTGAGCGTTACAGTAATTTGTCGAGACGTCGGTCGAGCGCGGGAACAAATTTATCGAGAAGGTCGCACGCACAAAGAGATTTGTCGAGAGTGACACAAATTTGTCGAGACGTTGGTCGAGCACGGGAATAAATCTGTCGAGGCACTTGAGCTCAGGAAGAGATTTGTCGAGCGAGACAGAAATTTGTCGAGACGTCGGTCGAGCACGGGAATAAATCTGTCGAGAAGTCAGTCAAGAGCGGGGAGAAATTTATCGAGCGTTACAGTAATTTGTTGAGATGTCGGTCGAGCGCGGGAACAAATTTGTCGAGAAGGTCGCACGCACAAAGAGATTTGTCGAGAGTGACACACATTTGTTGAGACGTCGGTCGAGCGCGGAACGGATTCTGTCGAGACGGTCGAGCACAGGAAGAGACTTTCTGAGCCTTACAGAAATTTGTCGAGACGTCGGTTGAGCATGGGAAGAAATCTGTCAAGACGTCGGTCGAGCCGAGGAATAAATTTGTTAAAGCTTTGGTTGAGATGGGAACAAATTTGTCGATCGTGACACAAATTTGTCGAGACGTTGGTAGAGCACGGGAAGAAATCTGTCGAGACGTCGATCGAGCGCGGAACGGATTCTGTCGAGACGGTCGAGCACAGGAAGAGATTTTCTGAGCCTTACAGAAATTTCTCGAGACGTCGGTCGAGCACGGGAACAAATATGTCGAGACGGTCAAGCGCGGGAAGAAATTTGTCAAGAGTGATCGAAATTTGTCCAGACATCGGTCGAGCGCGGGAACAAATCTCTCGAGACGTCGGTCAAGAGCGCGAAGAAATTTGTCGAGAGTGACAGAAATTTGTCGAGATGTCAGTCAAGCGCGGGAAGGAATCTGTCGAGACGGTCGAGCGCGGGAAGGAATTTATCGACAGTGACAGAAATTTGTCGAGACGTCGGTCGAGCACGGGAATAAATCTGTCGAGGCACTTGAGTTCGGGAAGAGATTTGTCGAGCGAGACAGAAATTTGTTGAGACGTCGGTCGAGCGCGGAACAAATTTGCCGAGAAGGTCGCACGCACAAAGAGATTTGTCGAGAGTGACAGAAATTTGTCGAGACGTTGGTAGAGCACGGGAAGAAATTTGTCGAGACGGTCGAGCGCGGAAGAAATTTCTCGGGACGTCGGTCTAGCTTGGGAAGGAATCTGTCGAGAGTCACAGAATTTTTTCGAGACGTGGGTCGAGCGCGAGAAGGAATCTGTCGAGAGTGACAGAAATTTGTCGAGACGTTGGTCGAGCGCAGGAAGAAATTTGCTGACATATCAGTCGAGAGCGGGCAAAAATTCTTCGAGCGTGACAGATATTTGTCGAGATGTCAGTCTAAAGCAGGAAGAAAACTGTTCAGACGGCCGAGCGCGGGAGGAGTTTTATCGAGAGTGACGGGAAGAAATTTGTCGAGACGTCGGTCGAGCACGGGAAGGAATCTGTCAAGACGTCGGTCGAGCCGAGGAATAAATTTGTTAAAGCTTTGGTTGAGATGGGAACAAATTTGTCGATCGTGACACAAATTTGTCGAGACGTTGGTAGAGCACGGGAAGAAATCTGTCGAGACGTCGTTCGAGCGTGGAACGGATTCTGTCGAGACGGTCGAGCACAGGAAGAGATTTTCTGAGCCTTACAGAAATTTCTCGAGACGTCGGTCGAGCACGGGAACAAATATGTCGAGACGGTCAAGCGCGGGAAGAAATTTGTCGAGAGTGATCGAAATTTGTCCAGACATCGGTCGAGCGCGGGAACAAATCTCTCGAGACGTCGGTCAAGAGCGCGAAGAAATTTGTCGAGAGTGACAGAAATTTGTCGAGATGTCAGTCAAGCGCGGGAAGGAATCTGTCGAGACGGTCGAGCGCGGGAAGGAATTTATCGACAGTGACAGAAATTTGTCGAGACGTCGGTCGAGCACGGGAATAAATCTGTCGAGGCACTTGAGTTCGGGAAGAGATTTGTCGAGCGAGACAGAAATTTGTTGAGACGTCGGTCGAGCGCGGAACAAATTTGCCGAGAAGGTCGCACGCACAAAGAGATTTGTCGAGAGTGACAGAAATTTGTCGAGACGTTGGTAGAGCACGGGAAGAAATTTGTCGAGACGGTCGAGCGCGGAAGAAATTTCTCGGGACGTCGGTCTAGCTTGGGAGGAATCTGTCGAGAGTCACAGAATTTTTTCGAGACGTGGGTCGAGCGCGAGAAGGAATCTGTCGAGAGTGACAGAAATTTGTCGAGACGTTGGTCGAGCGCAGGAAGAAATTTGCCGACATATCAGTCGAGAGCGGGAAAAAATTCTTCGAGCGTGACAGATATTTGTCGAGATGTCAGTCTAAAGCAGGAAGAAAACTGTTCAGACGGCCGAGCGCGGGAGGAGTTTTATCGAGAGTGACGGGAAGAAATTTGTCGAGACGTCGGTCGAGCACGGGAAGGAATCTGTCGAGAAGTCACTCGAGCGCGGGGAGAAATCTGTTGAGCGTTACAGTAATTTTTTGAGACGTCGGTCGAGCGCGGGAACAAATTTGTCGAGAAGGTCGCACGCACAAAGAGATTTGTCGAGAGTGACAGAAATTTGTCGAGACGTTGGTCGAGCACGGGAAGAAATTTGTCGAGATGGTCGAGCGCGGAAGAAATTTCTCGGGACGTCGGTCTAGCTTGGGAAGGAATCTGTCGAGAGTCACAGAATTTTTTCGAGACGTGGGTCGAGCGAGAGAAGGAATTTGTCGAGAGTGACAGAAATTTGTCGAGACGTTGGTCGAGCGCAGGAAGAAATTTGCCGACATATCAGTCGAGAGCGGGAAAAAATTCTTCGAGCGTGACAGATATTTGTCGAGATGTCAGTCTAAAGCAGGAAGAAAACTGTTCAGACGGCCGAGCGCGGGAGGAGTTTTATCGAGAGTGACGGGAAGAAATTTGTCGAGACGTCGGTCGAGCACGGGAAGGAATCTGTCAAGACGTCGGTCGAGCCGAGGAATAAATTTGTTAAAGCTTTGGTTGAGATGGGAACAAATTTGTCGATCGTGACACAAATTTGTCGAGACGTTGGTAGAGCACGGGAAGAAATCTGTCGAGACGTCGATCGAGCGCGGAACGGATTCTGTCGAGACGGTCGAGCACAGGAAGAGATTTTCTGAGCCTTACAGAAATTTCTCGAGACGTCGGTCGAGCACGGGAACAAATATGTCGAGATGGTCAAGCGCGGGAAGAAATTTGTCGAGAGTGATCGAAATTTGTCCAGACATCGGTCGAGCGCGGGAACAAATCTCTCGAGACGTCGGTCAAGAGCGCGAAGAAATTTGTCGAGAGTGACAGAAATTTGTCGAGATGTCAGTCAAGCGCGGGAAGGAATCTGTCGAGACGGTCGAGCGCGGGAAGGAATTTATCGACAGTGACAGAAATTTGTCGAGACGTCGGTCGAGCACGGGAATAAATCTGTCGAGGCACTTGAGCTCGGGAAGAGATTTGTCGAGCGAGACAGAAATTTGTTGAGACGTCGGTCGAGCGCGGAACAAATTTGCCGAGAAGGTCGCACGCACAAAGAGATTTGTCGAGAGTGACAGAAATTTGTCGAGACGTTGGTAGAGCACGGGAAGAAATTTGTCGAGACGGTCGAGCGCGGAAGAAATTTCTCGGGACGTCGGTCTAGCTTGGGAAGGAATCTGTCGAGAGTCACAGAATTTTTTCGAGACGTGGGTCGAGCGCGAGAAGGAATCTGTCGAGAGTGACAGAAATTTGTCGAGACGTTGGTCGAGCGCAGGAAGAAATTTGCCGACATATCAGTCGAGAGCGGGAAAAAATTCTTCGAGCGTGACAGATATTTGTCGAGATGTCAGTCTAAAGCAGGAAGAAAACTGTTCAGACGGCCGAGCGCGGGAGGAGTTTTATCGAGAGTGACGGGAAGAAATTTGTCGAGACGTCGGTCGAGCACGGGAAGGAATCTGTCGAGAAGTCACTCGAGCGCGGGGAGAAATCTGTTGAGCGTTACAGTAATTTTTTGAGACGTCGGTCGAGCGCGGGAACAAATTTATCGAGAAGGTCGCACGCACAAAGAGATTTGTCGAGAGTGACAGAAATTTGTCGAGACGTTGGTCGAGCACGGGAAGAAATTTGTCGAGATGGTCGAGCGCGGAAGAAATTTCTCGGGACGTCGGTCTAGCTTGGGAAGGAATCTGTCGAGAGTCACAGAATTTTTTTGAGACGTGGGTCGAGCGCGAGAAGGAATCTGTCGAGAGTGACAGAAATTTGTCGAGACGTTGGTCGAGCGCAGGAAGAAATTTGCCGACATATCAGTCGAGAGCGGGAAAAAATTCTTCGAGCGTGACAGATATTTGTCGAGATGTCAGTCTAAAGCAGGAAGAAAACTGTTCAGACGGCCGAGCGCGGGAGGAGTTTTATCGAGAGTGACGGGAAGAAATTTGTCGAGACGTCGGTCGAGCACGGGAAGGAATCTGTCGAGAAGTCACTCGAGCGCGGGGAGAAATCTGTTGAGCGTTACAGTAATTTTTTGAGACGTCGGTCGAGCGCAGGAACAAATTTATCGAGAAGGTCGCACGCACAAAGAGATTTGTCGAGAGTGACAGAAATTTGTCGAGACGTTGGTTGAGCACGGGAAGAAATTTGTCGAGATGGTCGAGCGCGGAAGAAATTTCTCGGGACGTCGGTCTAGCTTGGGAAGGAATCTGTCGAGAGTCACAGAATTTTTTCGAGACGTGGGTCGAGCGAGAGAAGGAATCTGTCGAGAGTGACAGAAATTTGTCGAGACGTTGGTCGAGCGCAGGAAGAAATTTGCCGACATATCAGTCGAGAGCGGTAAAAAATTCTTCGAGCGTGACAGATATTTGTCGAGATGTCAGTCTAAAGCAGGAAGAAAACTGTTCAGACGGCCGAGCGCGGGAGGAGTTTTATCGAGAGTGACGGGAAGAAATTTGTCGAGACGTCGGTCGAGCACGGGAAGGAATCTGTCAAGACGTCGGTCGAGCCGAGGAATAAATTTGTTAAAGCTTTGGTTGAGATGGGAACAAATTTGTCGATCGTGACACAAATTTGTCGAGACGTTGGTAGAGCACGGGAAGAAATCTGTCAAGACGTCGATCGAGCGCGGAACGGATTCTGTCGAGACGGTCGAGCACAGGAAGAGATTTTCTGAGCCTTACAGAAATTTCTCGAGACGTCGGTCGAGCACGGGAACAAATATGTCGAGACGGTCAAGCGCGGGAAGAAATTTGTCGAGAGTGATCGAAATTTGTCCAGACATCGGTCGAGCGCGGGAACAAATCTCTCGAGACGTCGGTCAAGAGCGCGAAGAAATTTGTCGAGAGTGACAGAAATTTGTCGAGATGTCAGTCAAGCGCGGGAAGGAATCTGTCGAGACGGTCGAGCGCGGGAAGGAATTTATCGACAGTGACAGAAATTTGTCGAGACGTCGGTCGAGCACGGGAATAAATCTGTCGAGGCACTTGAGCTCGGGAAGAGATTTGTCGAGCGAGACAGAAATTTGTTGAGACGTCGGTCGAGCGCGGAACAAATTTGCCGAGAAGGTCGCACGCACAAAGAGATTTGTCGAGAGTGACAGAAATTTGTCGAGACGTTGGTAGAGCACGGGAAGAAATTTGTCGAGACGGTCGAGCGCGGAAGAAATTTCTCGGGACGTCGGTCTAGCTTGGGAAGGAATCTGTCGAGAGTCACAGAATTTTTTCGAGACGTGGGTCGAGCGCGAGAAGGAATCTGTCGAGAGTGACAGAAATTTGTCGAGACGTTGGTCGAGCGCAGGAAGAAATTTGCCGACATATCAGTCGAGAGCAGGCAAAAATTCTTCGAGCGTGACAGATATTTGTCGAGATGTCAGTCTAAAGCAGGAAGAAAACTGTTCAGACGGCCGAGCGCGGGAGGAGTTTTATCGAGAGTGACGGGAAGAAATTTGTCGAGATGTCGGTCGAGCACGGGAAGGAATCTGTCAAGACGTCGGTCGAGCCGAGGAATAAATTTGTTAAAGCTTTGGTTGAGATGGGAACAAATTTGTCGATCGTGACACAAATTTGTCGAGACGTTGGTAGAGCACGGGAAGAAATCTGTCGAGACGTCGATCGAGCGCGGAACGGATTCTGTCGAGACGGTCGAGCACAGGAAGAGATTTTCTGAGCGTTACAGAAATTTCTCGAGACGTCGGTCGAGCACGGGAACAAATATGTCGAGACGGTCAAGCGCGGGAAGAAATTTGTCGAGAGTGATCGAAATTTGTCCAGACATCGGTCGAGCGCGGGAACAAATCTCTCGAGACGTCGGTCAAGAGCGCGAAGAAATTTGTCGAGAGTGACAGAAATTTGTCGAGATGTCAGTCAAGCGCGGGAAGGAATCTGTCGAGACGGTCGAGCGCGGGAAGGAATTTATCGACAGAGACAGAAATTTGTCGAGACGTTGGTCGAGCGCAGGAAGAAATTTGCCGACATATCAGTCGAGAGCGGGAAAAAATTTTTCGAGCGTGACAGATATTTGTCGAGATGTCAGTCTAAAGCAGGAAGAAAACTGTTCAGACGGCCGAGCGCGGGAGGAGTTTTATCGAGAGTGACGGGAAGAAATTTGTCGAGACGTCGGTCGAGCACGGGAAGGAATCTGTCGAGAAGTCACTCGAGCGCGGGGAGAAATCTGTTGAGCGTTACAGTAATTTTTTGAGACGTCGGTCGAGCGCGGGAACAAATTTATCGAGAAGGTCGCACGCACAAAGAGATTTGTCGAGAGTGACAGAAATTTGTCGAGACGTTGGTTGAGCACGGGAAGAAATTTGTCGAGATGGTCGAGTGCGGAAGAAATTTCTCGGGACGTCGGTCTAGCTTGGGAAGGAATCTGTCGAGAGTCACAGAATTTTTTCGAGACGTGGGTCGAGCGAGAGAAGGAATCTGTCGAGAGTGACAGAAATTTGTCGAGACGTTGGTCGAGCGCAGGAAGAAATTTGCCGACATATCAGTCGAGAGCGGTAAAAAATTCTTCGAGCGTGACAGATATTTGTCGAGATGTCAGTCTAAAGCAGGAAGAAAACTGTTCAGACGGCCGAGCGCGGGAGGAGTTTTATCGAGAGTGACGGGAAGAAATTTGTCGAGACGTCGGTCGAGCACGGGAAGGAATCTGTCAAGACGTCGGTCGAGCCGAGGAATAAATTTGTTAAAGCTTTGGTTGAGATGGGAACAAATTTGTCGAGAGTGACAGAAATTTGTCGAGACGTTGGTAGAGCACGGGAAGAAATCTGTCGAGACGTCGATCGAGCGCGGAACGGATTCTGTCGAGACGGTCGAGCACAGGAAGAGATTTTCTGAGCCTTACAGAAATTTCTCGAGACGTCGGTCGAGCACGGGAACAAATATGTCGAGACGGTCAAGCGCGGGAAGAAATTTGTCGAGAGTGATCGAAATTTGTCCAGACATCGGTCGAGCGCGGGAACAAATCTCTCGAGACGTCGGTCAAGAGCGCGAAGAAATTTGTCGAGAGTGACAGAAATTTGTCGAGATGTCAGTCAAGCGCGGGAAGGAATCTGTCGAGACGGTCGAGCGCGGGAAGGAATTTATCGACAGTGACAGAAATTTGTCGAGACGTCGGTCGAGCACGGGAATAAATCTGTCGAGGCACTTGAGCTCGGGAAGAGATTTGTCGAGCGAGACAGAAATTTGTTGAGACGTCGGTCGAGCGCGGAACAAATTTGCCGAGAAGGTCGCACGCACAAAGAGATTTGTCGAGAGTGACAGAAATTTGTCGAGACGTTGTTAGAGCACGGGAAGAAATTTGTCGAGACGGTCGAGCGCGGAAGAAATTTCTCGGGACGTCGGTCTAGCTTGGGAAGGAATCTGTCGAGAGTCACAGAATTTTTTCGAGACGTGGGTCGAGCGCGAGAAGGAATCTGTCGAGAGTGACAGAAATTTGTCGAGACGTTGGTCGAGCGCAGGAAGAAATTTGCCGACATATCAGTCGAGAGCGGGAAAAAATTCTTCGAGCGTGACAGATATTTGTCGAGATGTCAGTCTAAAGCAGGAAGAAAACTGTTCAGACGGCCGAGCGCGGGAGGAGTTTTATCGAGAGTGACGGGAAGAAATTTGTCGAGACGTCGGTCGAGCACGGGAAGGAATCTGTCGAGAAGTCACGGGAGCGCGGGGAGAAATCTGTTGAGCGTTACAGTAATTTTTTGAGACGTCGGTCGAGCGCGGGAACAAATTTGTCGAGAAGGTCGCACGCACAAAGAGATTTGTCGAGAGTGACACAAATTTGTCGAGACGTTGGTCGAGCACGGGAAGAAATTTGTCGAGATGGTCGAGCGCGGAAGAAATTTCTCGGGACGTCGGTCTAGCTTGGGAAGGAATCTGTCGAGAGTCACAGAATTTTTTCGAGACGTGGGTCGAGCGAGAGAAGGAATCTGTCGAGAGTGACAGAAATTTGTCGAGACGTTGGTCGAGCGCAGGAAGAAATTTGCCGACATATCAGTCGAGAGCGGTAAAAAATTCTTCGAGCGTGACAGATATTTGTCGAGATGTCAGTCTAAAGCAGGAAGAAAACTGTTCAGATGGCCGAGCGCGGGAGGAGTTTTATCGAGAGTGACGGGAAGAAATTTGTCGAGACGTCGGTCGAGCACGGGAAGGAATCTGTCAAGACGTCGGTCGAGCCGAGGAATAAATTTGTTAAAGCTTTGGTTGAGATGGGAACAAATTTGTCGATCGTGACACAAATTTGTCGAGACGTTGGTAGAGCACGGGAAGAAATCTGTCAAGACGTCGATCGAGCGCGGAACGGATTCTGTCGAGACGGTCGAGCACAGGAAGAGATTTTCTGAGCCTTACAGAAATTTCTCGAGACGTCGGTCGAGCACGGGAACAAATATGTCGAGACGGTCAAGCGCGGGAAGAAATTTGTCGAGAGTGATCGAAATTTGTCCAGACATCGGTCGAGCGCGGGAACAAATCTCTCGAGACGTCGGTCAAGAGCGCGAAGAAATTTGTCGAGAGTGACAGAAATTTGTCGAGATGTCAGTCAAGCGCGGGAAGGAATCTGTCGAGACGGTCGAGCGCGGGAAGGAATTTATCGACAGTGACAGAAATTTGTCGAGACGTCGGTCGAGCACGGGAATAAATCTGTCGAGGCACTTGAGCTCGGGAAGAGATTTGTCGAGCGAGACAGAAATTTGTTGAGACGTCGGTCGAGCGCGGAACAAATTTGCCGAGAAGGTCGCACGCACAAAGAGATTTGTCGAGAGTGACAGAAATTTGTCGAGACGTTGGTAGAGCACGGGAAGAAATTTGTCGAGACGGTCGAGCGCGGAAGAAATTTCTCGGGACGTCGGTCTAGCTTGGGAAGGAATCTGTCGAGAGTCACAGAATTTTTTCGAGACGTGGGTCGAGCGCGAGAAGGAATCTGTCGAGAGTGACAGAAATTTGTCGAGACGTTGGTCGAGCGCAGGAAGAAATTTGCCGACATATCAGTCGAGAGCGGGAAAAAATTCTTCGAGCGTGACAGATATTTGTCGAGATGTCAGTCTAAAGCAGGAAGAAAACTGTTCAGACGGCCGAGCGCGGGAGGAGTTTTATCGAGAGTGACGGGAAGAAATTTGTCGAGATGTCGGTCGAGCACGGGAAGGAATCTGTCGAGAAGTCACTCGAGCGCGGGGAGAAATCTGTTGAGCGTTACAGTAATTTGTTGAGACGTCGGTCGAGCGCGGGAACAAATTTATCGAGAAGGTCGCACGCACAAAGAGATTTGTCGAGAGTGACACAAATTTGTCGAGACGTTGGTCGAGCACGGGAATAAATCTGTCGAGGCACTTGAGCTCAGGAAGAGATTTGTCGAGCGAGACAGAAATTTGTTGAGACGTCGGTCGAGCGCGGAACAAATTTGCCGAGAAGGTCGCACGCACAAAGAGATTTGTCGAGAGTGACACAAATTTGTCGAGACGTTGGTAGAGCACGGGAAGAAATTTGTCGAGACGGTCGAGCGCGGAAGAAATTTCTCGGGACGTCGGTCTAGCTTGGGAAGGAATCTGTCGAGAGTCACAGAATTTTTTCGAGACGTGGTTGGAGCGCGAGAAGGAATCTGTCGAGAGTGACAGAAATTTGTCGAGACGTTGGTCGAGCGTAGGAAGAAATTTGCCGACATATCAGTCGAGAGCGGGAAAAAATTCTTCGAGCGTGACAGATATTTGTCGAGATGTCAGTCTAAAGCAGGAAGAAAACTGTTCAGACGGCCGAGCGCGGGAGGAGTTTTATCGAGAGTGACGGGAAGAAATTTGTCGAGACGTCGGTCGAGCACGGGAAGGAATCTGTCAAGACGTCGGTCGAGCCGAGGAATAAATTTGTTAAAGCTTTGGTTGAGATGGGAACAAATTTGTCGAGAGTGACACAAATTTGTCGAGACGTTGGTAGAGCACGGGAAGAAATTTGTCGAGACGTCGGTCAAGAGCGTGAAGAAATTTGTCGAGAGTGACAGAAATTTGTCGAGATGTCAGTCAAGCGCGGGAAGGAATCTGTCGAGACGGTCGAGCGCGGGAAGGAATTTATCGACAGTGACAGAAATTTGTCGAGACGTCGGTCGAGCAGGGGAATAAATCTGTCGAGGCACTTGAGCTCTGGAAGAAATTTGTCGAGCGAGACAGAAATTTGTTGAGACGTCGGTCGAGCGCGGAACAAATTTGTCGAGAAGGTCGCACGCACAAAGAGATTTGTCGAGAGTGACAGAAATTTGTCGAGACGTTGGTAGAGCACGGGAAGAAATTTGTCGAGACGGTCGAGCGCGGAAGAAATTTCTCGAGATGTCGGTCTAGCTTGGGAAGGAATCTGTCGAGAGTCACAGAAGTTTTTCGAGACGTGGGTCGAGCACGAGAAGGAATCTGTCGAGAGTGACAGAAATTTGTCGAGACGTTGGTCGAGCGTAGGAAGAAATTTGCCGACATATCAGTCGAGAGCGGGAAAAAATTTTTCGAGCGTGACAGATATTTGTCGAGATGTCAGTCTAAAGCAGGAAGAAAACTGTTCAGACGGCCGAGCGCACGAGGAGTTTTATCGAGAGTGACGGGAAGAAATTTGTCGAGACGTCGGTCGAGCACGGGAAGGAATCTGTCGAGAAGTCACTCGAGCGCAGGGAGAAATCTGTTGAGCGTTACAGTAATTTGTTGAGACGTCGGTCGAGCGCGGGAACAATTTATCGAGAAGGTCGCACGCACAAAGAGATTTGTCGAGAGTGACAGAAATTTGTCGAGACGTTGGTCGAGCACGGGAAGAAATCTGTCGAGGCACTTGAGCTCAGGAAGAGATTTGTCGAGCGAGACAGAAATTTGTCGAGACGTCGGTCGAGCACGGGAATAAATCTGTCGAGAAGTCAGTCAAGAGCGGGGAGAAATTTATCGAGCGTTACAGTAATTTGTTGAGACGTCGGTCGAGCGCGGGAACAAATTTGTCGAGAAGGTCGCACGCACAAAGAGATTTGTCGAGAGTGACAGAAATTTGTCGAGACGTTGGTAGAGCACGGGAAGAAATTTGTCGAGACGGTCGGGCGCGGAAGAAATTTGTCGAGAAGGTCGCACGCACAAAGAGATTTGTCGAGAGTGACAGAAATTTGTCGAGACGTTGGTAGAGCATGGGAAGAAATTTTTCGAGACGGTCGAGCGCGGAAGAAATTTCTCGGGACGTCGGTCTAGCTTGGGAAGGAATCTGTCGAGAGTCACAGAATTTTTTCGAGATGTGGGTCGAGCGCGAGAAGGAATCTGTCAAGAGTGACAGAAATTTGTCGAGACGTTGGTCGAGCACGGGAATAAATCTGTCGAGGCACTTGAGCTCAGGAAGAGATTTGTCGAGCGAGACAGAAATTTGTCGAGACGTCGGTCGAGCACGGGAATAAATCTGTCGAGAAGTCAGTCAAGAGCGGGGAGAAATTTATCGAGCGTTACAGTAATTTGTTGAGACGTCGGTCGAGCGCGGGAACAAATTTGTCGAGAAGGTCGCACGCACAAAGAGATTTGTCGAGAGTGACAGAAATTTGTCGAGACGTCAGTCGTGCGCGGAAAGGATTCTGTCGAGACGGTTGAGCACAGGAAGAGACTTTCTGAGCCTTACAGAAATTTGTCGAGACGTCGGTCGAGCATGGGAAGAAATCTGTCAAGACGTTGGTCGAGCCGAGGAATAAATTTGTTAAAGCTTTGGTTGAGATGGGAACAAATTTGTCGATCGTGACACAAATTTGTCGAGACGTTGGTAGAGCACGGGAAGAAATCTGTCAAGATGTCGATCGAGCGCGGAACGGATTCTGTCGAGACGGTCGAGCACAGGAAGAGATTTTCTGAGCCTTACAGAAATTTCTCGAGACGTCGGTCGAGCACGGGAACAAATCTCTCGAGACGGTCAAGCGCGGGAAGAAATTTGTCGAGAGTGATCGAAATTTGTCCAGACATCGGTCGAGCGCGGGAACAAATCTCTCGAGACGTCGGTCTAGAGCGCGAAGAAATTTGTCGAGAGTGACAGAAATTTGTCGAGATGTCAGTCAAGCGCGGGAAGGAATCTGTCGAGACGGTCGAGCGCGGGAAGGAATTTATCGACAGTGACAGAAATTTGTCGAGACGTCAGTCGAGCAGGGGAATAAATCTGTCAAGGCACTTGAGCTCGGGAAGAGATTTGTCGAGCGAGACAGAAATTTGTCGAGACGTTGGTCGAGCGCAGGAAGAAATTTGCCGACATATCAGTCGAGAGCGGGCAAAAATTCTTCGAGCGTGACAGATATTTGTCGAGATGTCAGTCTAAAGCAGGAAGAAAACTGTTCAGACGGCCGAGCGCGGGAGGAGTTTTATCGAGAGTGACAGGAAGAAATTTGTCGAGACGTCGGTCGAGCACGGGAAGGAATCTGTCAAGAAGTCACTCGAGCGCGGGGAGAAATCTGTTGAGCGTTACAGTAATTTTTTGAGACGTCGGTCGAGCGCGGGAACAAATTTGTCGAGAAGGTCGCACGCACAAAGAGATTTGTCGAGAGTGACGGAAATTCGTCGAGACATCGGTCGAGCGCGGAAAGGGTTCTGTCGAGACGGTCGAGCACAGGAAGAGATTTTCTGAGCCTTACAGAAATCTGTCGAGACGTCAGTCGAGCATGGGAAGAAATCCGTCAAGACGTCGGTCGAGCCGAGGAATAAATTTGTTAAAGCTTTGGTTGAGATGGGAACAAATTTGTCGAGAGTGACAGAAATTTGTCGAGACGTTGGTAGAGCACGGGAAGAAATTTGTCGAGACGTCGGTCAAGAGCGTGAAGAAATTTGTCGAGAGTGACAGAAATTTGTCGAGATGTCAGTCAAGCGCGGGAAGGAATCTGTCGAGACGGTCGAGCGCGGGAAGGAATTTATCGACAGTGACAGAAATTTGTCGAGACGTCGGTCGAGCAGGGGAATAAATCTGTCGAGGCACTTGAGCTCTGGAAGAAATTTGTCGAGCGAGACAGAAATTTGTTGAGACGTCGGTCGAGCGCGGAACAAATTTGTCGAGAAGGTCGCACGCACAAAGAGATTTGTCGAGAGTGACAGAAATTTGTCGAGACGTTGGTAGAGCACGGGAAGAAATTTGTCGAGACGGTCGAGCGCGGAAGAAATTTCTCGAGACGTCGGTCTAGCTTGGGAAGGAATCTGTCGAGAGTCACAGAATTTTTTCGAGACGTGGGTCGAGCACGAGAAGGAATCTGTCGAGAGTGACAGAAATTTGTCGAGACGTTGGTCGAGCGTAGGAAGAAATTTGCCGACATATCAGTCGAGAGCGGGAAAAAATTTTTCGAGCGTGACAGATATTTGTCGAGATGTCAGTCTAAAGCAGGAAGAAAACTGTTCAGACGGCCGAGCGCACGAGGAGTTTTATCGAGAGTGACGGGAAGAAATTTGTCGAGACGTCGGTCGAGCACGGGAAGGAATCTGTCGAGAAGTCACTCGAGCGCGGGGAGAAATCTGTTGAGCGTTACAGTAATTTGTTGAGACGTCGGTCGAGCGCGGGAACAATTTATCGAGAAGGTCGCACGCACAAAGAGATTTGTCGAGAGTGACACAAATTTGTCGAGACGTTGGTCGAGCACGGGAAGAAATCTGTCGAGGCACTAGAGCTCAGGAAGAGATTTGTCGAGCGAGACAGAAATTTGTCGAGACGTCGGTCGAGCACGGGAATAAATCTGTCGAGAAGTCAGTCAAGAGCGGGGAGAAATTTATCGAGCGTTACAGTAATTTGTTGAGACGTCGGTCGAGCGCGGGAACAAATTTGTCGAGAAGGTCGCACGCACAAAGAGATTTGTCGAGAGTGACAGAAATTTGTCGAGACGTTGGTAGAGCACGGGAAGAAATTTGTCGAGACGGTCGGGCGCGGAAGAAATTTGTCGAGAAGGTCGCACGCACAAAGAGATTTGTCGAGAGTGACAGAAATTTGTCGAGACGTTGGTAGAGCATGGGAAGAAATTTTTCGAGACGGTCGAGCGCGGAAGAAATTTCTCGGGACGTCGGTCTAGCTTGGGAAGGAATCTGTCGAGAGTCACAGAATTTTTTCGAGATGTGGGTCGAGCGCGAGAAGGAATCTGTCGAGAGTGACAGAAATTTGTCGAGACGTTGGTCGAGCACGGGAATAAATCTGTCGAGGCACTTGAGCTCAGGAAGAGATTTGTCGAGCGAGACAGAAATTTGTCGAGACGTCGGTCGAGCACGGGAATAAATCTGTCGAGAAGTCAGTCAAGAGCGGGGAGAAATTTATCGAGCGTTACAGTAATTTGTTGAGACGTCGGTCGAGCGCGGGAACAAATTTGTCGAGAAGGTCGCACGCACAAAGAGATTTGTCGAGAGTGACAGAAATTTGTCGAGACGTCAGTCGTGCGCGGAAAGGATTCTGTCGAGACGGTCGAGCACAGGAAGAGACTTTCTGAGCCTTACAGAAATTTGTCGAGACGTCGGTCGAGCATGGGAAGAAATCTGTCAAGACGTTGGTCGAGCCGAGGAATAAATTTGTTAAAGCTTTGGTTGAGATGGGAACAAATTTGTCGATCGTGACACAAATTTGTCGAGACGTTGGTAGAGCACGGGAAGAAATCTGTCGAGATGTCGATCGAGCGCGGAACGGATTCTGTCGAGACGGTCGAGCACAGGAAGAGATTTTCTGAGCCTTACAGAAATTTCTCGAGATGTCGGTCGAGCACGGGAACAAATCTCTCGAGACGGTCAAGCGCGGGAAGAAATTTGTCGAGAGTGATCGAAATTTGTCCAGACATCGGTCGAGCGCGGGAACAAATCTCTCGAGACGTCGGTCTAGAGCGCGAAGAAATTTGTCGAGAGTGACAGAAATTTGTCGAGATGTCAGTCAAGCGCGGGAAGGAATCTGTCGAGACGGTCGAGCGCGGGAAGGAATTTATCGACAGTGACAGAAATTTGTCGAGACGTCAGTCGAGCAGGGGAATAAATCTGTCAAGGCACTTGAGCTCGGGAAGAGATTTGTCGAGCGAGACAGAAATTTGTCGAGACGTTGGTCGAGCGCAGGAAGAAATTTGCCGACATATCAGTCGAGAGCGGGCAAAAATTCTTCGAGCGTGACAGATATTTGTCGAGATGTCAGTCTAAAGCAGGAAGAAAACTGTTCAGACGGCCGAGCGCGGGAGGAGTTTTATCGAGAGTGACAGGAAGAAATTTGTCGATACGTCGGTCGAGCACGGGAAGGAATCTGTCGAGAAGTCACTCGAGCGCGGGGAGAAATCTGTTGAGCGTTACAGTAATTTTTTGAGACGTCGGTCGAGCGCGGGAACAAATTTGTCGAGAAGGTCGCACGCACAAAGAGATTTGTCGAGAGTGACGGAAATTCGTCGAGACATCGGTCGAGCGCGGAAAGGGTTCTGTCGAGACGGTCGAGCACAGGAAGAGATTTTCTGAGCCTTACAGAAATCTGTCGAGACGTCGGTCGAGCATGGGAAGAAATCCGTCAAGACGTCGGTCGAGCCGAGGAATAAATTTGTTAAAGCTTTGGTTGAATTGGGAACAAATTTGTCGAGAGTGACAGAAATTTGTCGAGACGTTGGTAGAGCACGGGAAGAAATTTGTCGAGACGTCGGTCAAGAGCGTGAAGAAATTTGTCGAGAGTGACAGAAATTTGTCGAGATGTCAGTCAAGCGCGGGAAGGAATCTGTCGAGACGGTCGAGCGCGGGAAGGAATTTATCGACAGTGACAGAAATTTGTCGAGACGTCGGTCGAGCAGGGGAATAAATCTGTCGAGGCACTTGAGCTCTGGAAGAAATTTGTCGAGCGAGACAGAAATTTGTTGAGACGTCGGTCAAGCGCGGAACAAATTTGTCGAGAAGGTCGCACGCACAAAGAGATTTGTCGAGAGTGACAGAAATTTGTCGAGACGTTGGTAGAGCACGGGAAGAAATTTGTCGAGACGGTCGAGCGCGGAAGAAATTTCTCGAGACGTCGGTCTAGCTTGGGAAGGAATCTGTCGAGAGTCACAGAATTTTTTCGAGACGTGGGTCGAGCACGAGAAGGAATCTGTCGAGAGTGACAGAAATTTGTCGAGACGTTGGTCGAGCGTAGGAAGAAATTTGCCGACATATCAGTCGAGAGCGGGAAAAAATTTTTCGAGCGTGACAGATATTTGTCGAGATGTCAGTCTAAAGCAGGAAGAAAACTGTTCAGACGGCCGAGCGCACGAGGAGTTTTATCGAGAGTGACGGGAAGAAATTTGTCGAGACGTCGGTCGAGCACGGGAAGGAATCTGTCGAGAAGTCACTCGAGCGCGGGGAGAAATCTGTTGAGCGTTACAGTAATTTGTTGAGACGTCGGTCGAGCGCGGGAACAATTTATCGAGAAGGTCGCACGCACAAAGAGATTTGTCGAGAGTGACACAAATTTGTCGAGACGTTGGTCGAGCACGGGAAGAAATCTGTCGAGGCACTAGAGCTCAGGAAGAGATTTGTCGAGCGAGACAGAAATTTGTCGAGACGTCGGTCGAGCACGGGAATAAATCTGTCGAGAAGTCAGTCAAGAGCGGGGAGAAATTTATCGAGCGTTACAGTAATTTGTTGAGACGTCGGTCGAGCGCGGGAACAAATTTGTCGAGAAGGTCGCACGCACAAAGAGATTTGTCGAGAGTGACAGAAATTTGTCGAGACGTTGGTAGAGCACGGGAAGAAATTTGTCGAGACGGTCGGGCGCGGAAGAAATTTGTCGAGAAGGTCGCACGCACAAAGAGATTTGTCGAGAGTGACAGAAATTTGTCGAGACGTTGGTAGAGCATGGGAAGAAATTTTTCGAGACGGTCGAGCGCGGAAGAAATTTCTCGGGACGTCGGTCTAGCTTGGGAAGGAATCTGTCGAGAGTCACAGAATTTTTTCGAGATGTGGGTCGAGCGCGAGAAGGAATCTGTCGAGAGTGACAGAAATTTGTCGAGACGTTGGTCGAGCACGGGAATAAATCTGTCGAGGCACTTGAGCTCAGGAAGAGATTTGTCGAGCGAGACAGAAATTTGTCGAGACGTCGGTCGAGCACGGGAATAAATCTGTCGAGAAGTCAGTCAAGAGCGGGGAGAAATTTATCGAGCGTTACAGTAATTTGTTGAGACGTCGGTCGAGCGCGGGAACAAATTTGTCGAGAAGGTCGCACGCACAAAGAGATTTGTCGAGAGTGACAGAAATTTGTCGAGACGTCAGTCGTGCGCGGAAAGGATTCTGTCGAGACGGTCGAGCACAGGAAGAGACTTTCTGAGCCTTACAGAAATTTGTCGAGACGTCGGTCGAGCATGGGAAGAAATCTGTCAAGACGTTGGTCGAGCCGAGGAATAAATTTGTTAAAGCTTTGGTTGAGATGGGAACAAATTTGTCGATCGTGACACAAATTTGTCGAGACGTTGGTAGAGCACGGGAAGAAATCTGTCGAGATGTCGATCGAGCGCGGAACGGATTCTGTCGAGACGGTCGAGCACAGGAAGAGATTTTCTGAGCCTTACAGAAATTTCTCGAGACGTCGGTCGAGCACGGGAACAAATCTCTCGAGACGGTCAAGCGCGGGAAGAAATTTGTCGAGAGTGATCGAAATTTGTCCAGACATCGGTCGAGCGCGGGAACAAATCTCTCGAGACGTCGGTCTAGAGCGCGAAGAAATTTGTCGAGAGTGACAGAAATTTGTCGAGATGTCAGTCAAGCGCGGGAAGGAATCTGTCGAGACGGTCGAGCGCGGGAAGGAATTTATCGACAGTGACAGAAATTTGTCGAGACGTCAGTCGAGCAGGGGAATAAATCTGTCAAGGCACTTGAGCTCGGGAAGAGATTTGTCGAGCGAGACAGAAATTTGTCGAGACGTTGGTCGAGCGCAGGAAGAAATTTGCCGACATATCAGTCGAGAGCGGGCAAAAATTCTTCGAGCGTGACAGATATTTGTCGAGATGTCAGTCTAAAGCAGGAAGAAAACTGTTCAGACGGCCGAGCGCGGGAGGAGTTTTATCGAGAGTGACAGGAAGAAATTTGTCGAGACGTCGGTCGAGCACGGGAAGGAATCTGTCAAGAAGTCACTCGAGCGCGGGGAGAAATCTGTTGAGCGTTACAGTAATTTTTTGAGACGTCGGTCGAGCGCGGGAACAAATTTGTCGAGAAGGTCGCACGCACAAAGAGATTTGTCGAGAGTGACGGAAATTCGTCGAGACATCGGTCGAGCGCGGAAAGGGTTCTGTCGAGACGGTCGAGCACAGGAAGAGATTTTCTGAGCCTTACAGAAATCTGTCGAGACGTCAGTCGAGCATGGGAAGAAATCCGTCAAGACGTCGGTCGAGCCGAGGAATAAATTTGTTAAAGCTTTGGTTGAGATGGGAACAAATTTGTCGAGAGTGACAGAAATTTGTCGAGACGTTGGTAGAGCACGGGAAGAAATTTGTCGAGACGTCGGTCAAGAGCGTGAAGAAATTTGTCGAGAGTGACAGAAATTTGTCGAGATGTCAGTCAAGCGCGGGAAGGAATCTGTCGAGACGGTCGAGCGCGGGAAGGAATTTATCGACAGTGACAGAAATTTGTCGAGACGTCGGTCGAGCAGGGGAATAAATCTGTCGAGGCACTTGAGCTCTGGAAGAAATTTTTCGAGCGAGACAGAAATTTGTTGAGACGTCGGTCGAGCGCGGAACAAATTTGTCGAGAAGGTCGCACGCACAAAGAGATTTGTCGAGAGTGACAGAAATTTGTCGAGACGTTGGTAGAGCACGGGAAGAAATTTGTCGAGACGGTCGAGCGCGGAAGAAATTTCTCGAGACGTCGGTCTAGCTTGGGAAGGAATCTGTCGAGAGTCACAGAATTTTTTCGAGACGTGGGTCGAGCACGAGAAGGAATCTGTCGAGAGTGACAGAAATTTGTCGAGACGTTGGTCGAGCGTAGGAAGAAATTTGCCGACATATCAGTCGAGAGCGGGAAAAAATTCTTCGAGCGTGACAGATATTTGTCGAGATGTCAGTCTAAAGCAGGAAGAAAACTGTTCAGACGGCCGAGCGCGGGAGGAGTTTTATCGAGAGTGACGGGAAGAAATTTGTCGAGACGTCGGTCGAGCACGGGAAGGAATCTGTCGAGAAGTCACTCGAGCGCGGGGAGAAATCTGTTGAGCGTTACAGTAATTTGTTGAGACGTCGGTCGAGCGCGGGAACAATTTATCGAGAAGGTCGCACGCACAAAGAGATTTGTCGAGAGTGACACAAATTTGTCGAGACGTTGGTCGAGCACGGGAAGAAATCTGTCGAGGCACTAGAGCTCAGGAAGAGATTTGTCGAGCGAGACAGAAATTTGTCGAGACGTCGGTCGAGCACGGGAATAAATCTGTCGAGAAGTCAGTCAAGAGCGGGGAGAAATTTATCGAGCGTTACAGTAATTTGTTGAGACGTCGGTCGAGCGCGGGAACAAATTTGTCGAGAAGGTCGCACGCACAAAGAGATTTGTCGAGAGTGACAGAAATTTGTCGAGACGTTGGTAGAGCACGGGAAGAAATTTGTCGAGACGGTCGGGCGCGGAAGAAATTTGTCGAGAAGGTCGCACGCACAAAGAGATTTGTCGAGAGTGACAGAAATTTGTCGAGACGTTGGTAGAGCATGGGAAGAAATTTTTCGAGACGGTCGAGCGCGGAATTAATTTCTCGGGACGTCGGTCTAGCTTGGGAAGGAATCTGTCGAGAGTTACAGAATTTTTTCGAGATGTGGGTCGAGCGCGAGAAGGAATCTGTCGAGAGTGACAGAAATTTGTCGAGACGTTGGTCGAGCACGGGAATAAATCTGTCGAGGCACTTGAGCTCAGGAAGAGATTTGTCGAGCGAGACAGAAATTTGTCGAGACGTCGGTCGAGCACGGGAATAAATCTGTCGAGAAGTCAGTCAAGAGCGGGGAGAAATTTATCGAGCGTTACAGTAATTTGTTGAGACGTCGGTCGAGCGCGGGAACAAATTTGTCGAGAAGGTCGCACGCACAAAGAGATTTGTCGAGAGTGACAGAAATTTGTCGAGACGTCAGTCGTGCGCGGAAAGGATTCTGTCGAGACGGTCGAGCACAGGAAGAGACTTTCTGAGCCTTACAGAAATTTGTCGAGACGTCGGTCGAGCATGGGAAGAAATCTGTCAAGACGTTGGTCGAGCCGAGGAATAAATTTGTTAAAGCTTTGGTTGAGATGGGAACAAATTTGTCGATCGTGACACAAATTTGTCGAGACGTTGGTAGAGCACGGGAAGAAATCTGTCGAGATGTCGATCGAGCGCGGAACGGATTCTGTCGAGACGGTCGAGCACAGGAAGAGATTTTCTGAGCCTTACAGAAATTTCTTGAGACGTCGGTCGAGCACGGGAACAAATCTCTCGAGACGGTCAAGCGCGGGAAGAAATTTGTCGAGAGTGATCGAAATTTGTCCAGACATCGGTCGAGCGCGGGAACAAATCTCTCGAGACGTCGGTCTAGAGCGCGAAGAAATTTGTCGAGAGTGACAGAAATTTGTCGAGATGTCAGTCAAGCGCGGGAAGGAATCTGTCGAGACGGTCGAGCGCGGGAAGGAATTTATCGACAGTGACAGAAATTTGTCGAGACGTCAGTCGAGCAGGGGAATAAATCTGTCAAGGCACTTGAGCTCGGGAAGAGATTTGTCGAGCGAGACAGAAATTTGTCGAGACGTTGGTCGAGCGCAGGAAGAAATTTGCCGACATATCAGTCGAGAGCGGGCAAAAATTCTTCGAGCGTGACAGATATTTGTCGAGATGTCAGTCTAAAGCAGGAAGAAAACTGTTCAGACGGCCGAGCGCGGGAGGAGTTTTATCGAGAGTGACAGGAAGAAATTTGTCGATACGTCGGTCGAGCACGGGAAGGAATCTGTCGAGAAGTCACTCGAGCGCGGGGAGAAATCTGTTGAGCGTTACAGTAATTTTTTGAGACGTCGGTCGAGCGCGGGAACAAATTTGTCGAGAAGGTCGCACGCACAAAGAGATTTGTCGAGAGTGACGGAAATTCGTCGAGACATCGGTCGAGCGCGGAAAGGGTTCTGTCGAGACGGTCGAGCACAGGAAGAGATTTTCTGAGCCTTACAGAAATCTGTCGAGACGTCGGTCGAGCATGGGAAGAAATCCGTCAAGACGTCGGTCGAGCCGAGGAATAAATTTGTTAAAGCTTTGGTTGAATTGGGAACAAATTTGTCGAGAGTGACAGAAATTTGTCGAGACGTTGGTAGAGCACGGGAAGAAATTTGTCGAGACGTCGGTCAAGAGCGTGAAGAAATTTGTCGAGAGTGACAGAAATTTGTCGAGATGTCAGTCAAGCGCGGGAAGGAATCTGTCGAGACGGTCGAGCGCGGGAAGGAATTTATCGACAGTGACAGAAATTTGTCGAGACGTCGGTCGAGCAGGGGAATAAATCTGTCGAGGCACTTGAGCTCTGGAAGAAATTTGTCGAGCGAGACAGAAATTTGTTGAGACGTCGGTCAAGCGCGGAACAAATTTGTCGAGAAGGTCGCACGCACAAAGAGATTTGTCGAGAGTGACAGAAATTTGTCGAGACGTTGGTAGAGCACGGGAAGAAATTTGTCGAGACGGTCGAGCGCGGAAGAAATTTCTCGAGACGTCGGTCTAGCTTGGGAAGGAATCTGTCGAGAGTCACAGAATTTTTTCGAGACGTGGGTCGAGCACGAGAAGGAATCTGTCGAGAGTGACAGAAATTTGTCGAGACGTTGGTCGAGCGTAGGAAGAAATTTGCCGACATATCAGTCGAGAGCGGGAAAAAATTTTTCGAGCGTGACAGATATTTGTCGAGATGTCAGTCTAAAGCAGGAAGAAAACTGTTCAGACGGCCGAGCGCACGAGGAGTTTTATCGAGAGTGACGGGAAGAAATTTGTCGAGACGTCGGTCGAGCACGGGAAGGAATCTGTCGAGAAGTCACTCGAGCGCGGGGAGAAATCTGTTGAGCGTTACAGTAATTTGTTGAGACGTCGGTCGAGCGCGGGAACAATTTATCGAGAAGGTCGCACGCACAAAGAGATTTGTCGAGAGTGACACAAATTTGTCGAGACGTTGGTCGAGCACGGGAAGAAATCTGTCGAGGCACTAGAGCTCAGGAAGAGATTTGTCGAGCGAGACAGAAATTTGTCGAGACGTCGGTCGAGCACGGGAATAAATCTGTCGAGAAGTCAGTCAAGAGCGGGGAGAAATTTATCGAGCGTTACAGTAATTTGTTGAGACGTCGGTCGAGCGCGGGAACAAATTTGTCGAGAAGGTCGCACGCACAAAGAGATTTGTCGAGAGTGACAGAAATTTGTCGAGACGTTGGTAGAGCACGGGAAGAAATTTGTCGAGACGGTCGGGCGCGGAAGAAATTTGTCGAGAAGGTCGCACGCACAAAGAGATTTGTCGAGAGTGACAGAAATTTGTCGAGACGTTGGTAGAGCATGGGAAGAAATTTTTCGAGACGGTCGAGCGCGGAAGAAATTTCTCGGGACGTCGGTCTAGCTTGGGAAGGAATCTGTCGAGAGTCACAGAATTTTTTCGAGATGTGGGTCGAGCGCGAGAAGGAATCTGTCGAGAGTGACAGAAATTTGTCGAGACGTTGGTCGAGCACGGGAATAAATCTGTCGAGGCACTTGAGCTCAGGAAGAGATTTGTCGAGCGAGACAGAAATTTGTCGAGACGTCGGTCGAGCACGGGAATAAATCTGTCGAGAAGTCAGTCAAGAGCGGGGAGAAATTTATCGAGCGTTACAGTAATTTGTTGAGACGTCGGTCGAGCGCGGGAACAAATTTGTCGAGAAGGTCGCACGCACAAAGAGATTTGTCGAGAGTGACAGAAATTTGTCGAGACGTCAGTCGTGCGCGGAAAGGATTCTGTCGAGACGGTCGAGCACAGGAAGAGACTTTCTGAGCCTTACAGAAATTTGTCGAGACGTCGGTCGAGCATGGGAAGAAATCTGTCAAGACGTTGGTCGAGCCGAGGAATAAATTTGTTAAAGCTTTGGTTGAGATGGGAACAAATTTGTCGATCGTGACACAAATTTGTCGAGACGTTGGTAGAGCACGGGAAGAAATCTGTCGAGATGTCGATCGAGCGCGGAACGGATTCTGTCGAGACGGTCGAGCACAGGAAGAGATTTTCTGAGCCTTACAGAAATTTCTCGAGACGTCGGTCGAGCACGGGAACAAATCTCTCGAGACGGTCAAGCGCGGGAAGAAATTTGTCGAGAGTGATCGAAATTTGTCCAGACATCGGTCGAGCGCGGGAACAAATCTCTCGAGACGTCGGTCTAGAGCGCGAAGAAATTTGTCGAGAGTGACAGAAATTTGTCGAGATGTCAGTCAAGCGCGGGAAGGAATCTGTCGAGACGGTCGAGCGCGGGAAGGAATTTATCGACAGTGACAGAAATTTGTCGAGACGTCAGTCGAGCAGGGGAATAAATCTGTCAAGGCACTTGAGCTCGGGAAGAGATTTGTCGAGCGAGACAGAAATTTGTCGAGACGTTGGTCGAGCGCAGGAAGAAATTTGCCGACATATCAGTCGAGAGCGGGCAAAAATTCTTCGAGCGTGACAGATATTTGTCGAGATGTCAGTCTAAAGCAGGAAGAAAACTGTTCAGACGGCCGAGCGCGGGAGGAGTTTTATCGAGAGTGACAGGAAGAAATTTGTCGATACGTCGGTCGAGCACGGGAAGGAATCTGTCGAGAAGTCACTCGAGCGCGGGGAGAAATCTGTTGAGCGTTACAGTAATTTTTTGAGACGTCGGTCGAGCGCGGGAACAAATTTGTCGAGAAGGTCGCACGCACAAAGAGATTTGTCGAGAGTGACGGAAATTCGTCGAGACATCGGTCGAGCGCGGAAAGGGTTCTGTCGAGACGGTCGAGCACAGGAAGAGATTTTCTGAGCCTTACAGAAATCTGTCGAGACGTCGGTCGAGCATGGGAAGAAATCCGTCAAGACGTCGGTCGAGCCGAGGAATAAATTTGTTAAAGCTTTGGTTGAATTGGGAACAAATTTGTCGAGAGTGACAGAAATTTGTCGAGACGTTGGTAGAGCACGGGAAGAAATTTGTCGAGACGTCGGTCAAGAGCGTGAAGAAATTTGTCGAGAGTGACAGAAATTTGTCGAGATGTCAGTCAAGCGCGGGAAGGAATCTGTCGAGACGGTCGAGCGCGGGAAGGAATTTATCGACAGTGACAGAAATATGTCGAGACGTCGGTCGAGCACGGGAATAAATCTGTCGAGGCACTTGAGCTCTGGAAGAAATTTGTCGAGCGAGACAGAAATTTGTTGAGACGTCGGTCAAGCGCGGAACAAATTTGTCGAGAAGGTCGCACGCACAAAGAGATTTGTCGAGAGTGACAGAAATTTGTCGAGACGTTGGTAGAGCACGGGAAGAAATTTGTCGAGACGGTCGGGCACGTAAGAAATTTGTCTAGAAGGTCGCACGCACAAAGAGATTTGTCGAGAGTGACAGAAATTTGTCGAGACGTTGGTAGAGCATGGGAAGAAATTTGTCGAGACGGTCGAGCGCAGAAGAAATTTCTCGGGACGTCGGTCTAGCTTGGGAAGGAATCTGTCGAGAGTCACAGAATTTTTTAGAGACGTGGGTCGAGCGCGAGAAGGAATCTGTCGAGAGTGACAGAAATTTGTCGAGACGTTGGTCGAGCGCAGGAAGAAATTTGCCGACATATCAGTCGAGAGCGGGCAAAAATTCTTCGAGCGTGACAGATATTTGTCGAGATGTCAGTCTAAAGCAGGAAGAAAACTGTTCAGACGGCCGAGCGTGGGAGGAGTTTTATCGAGAGTGACGGGAAGAAATTTGTCGAGACGTCGGTCGAGCACGGGAATAAATCTGTCGAGAAGTCAGTCAAGAGCGGGGAGAAATTTATCGAGCGTTACAGTAATTTGTTGAGACGTCGGTCGAGCGCGGGAACAAATTTGTCGAGAAGGTCGCACGCACAAAGAGATTTGTCGAGAGTGACAGAAATTTGTCGAGACGTTGGTAGAGCATGGGAAGAAATTTGTCGAGACGGTCGAGCGCAGAAGAAATTTCTCGGGACGTCGGTCTAGCTTGGGAAGGAATCTGTCGAGAGTCACAGAATTTTTTAGAGACGTGGGTCGAGCGCGAGAAGGAATCTGTCGAGAGTGACAGAAATTTGTCGAGACGTTGGTCGAGCGCAGGAAGAAATTTGCCGACATATCAGTCGAGAGCGGGCAAAAATTCTTCGAGCGTGACAGATATTTGTCGAGATGTCAGTCTAAAGCAGGAAGAAAACTGTTCAGACGGCCGAGCGTGGGAGGAGTTTTATCGAGAGTGACGGGAAGAAATTTGTCGAGACGTCGGTCGAGCACGGGAATAAATCTGTCGAGAAGTCAGTCAAGAGCGGGGAGAAATTTATCGAGCGTTACAGTAATTTGTCGAGACGTCGGTCGAGCGCGGGAACAAATTTGTCGAGAAGGTCGCACGCACAAAGAGATTTGTCGAGAGTGACAGAAATTTGTCGAGACGTCGGTCGAGCGCGGAAAGGATTCTGTCGAGACGGTCGAGCACAGGAAGAGATTTTCTGAGCCTTACAGAAATTTCTCGAGACGTCGGTCGAGCACGGGAACAAATCTCTCGAGACGTCGGTCAAGAGCGCGAAGAAATTTGTCGAGAGTGACAGAAATTTGTCGAGATGTCAGTCAAGCGCGGGAAGGAATCTGTCGAGACGGTCGAGCGCGGGAAGGAATTTATCGACAGTGACAGAAATTTGTCGACACGTCGGATGAGCACGGGAATAAATCTGTCGAGGCACTTGAGCTCGGGAAGAGATTTGTCGAGCGAGACAGAAATTTGTTGAGACGTCGGTCGAGCGCGGAACAAATATGTCGAGAAGGTCGCACGCACAAAGAGATTTGTCGAGAGTGACAGAAATTTGTCGAGACGTTGGTACAGCACGGGAAGAAATTTGTCGAGACGGTCGAGCGCGGAAGAAATTTCTCGAGACGTCGGTCTAGCTTGGGAAGGAATCTGTCGAGAGTCACAGAATTTTTTCGAGACCTGGGTCGAGCGCGAGAAGGAATCTGTCGAGAGTGACAGAAATTTGTCGAGACGTTGGTCGAGCGCAGGAAGAAATTTGCCGACATATCAGTCGAGAGCGGGAAAAAATTCTTCGAGCGTGACAGATATTTGTCGAGATGTCAGTCTAAAGCAGGAAGAAAACTGTTCAGACGGCCGAGCGCGGGAGGAGTTTTATCGAGAGTGACGGGAAGAAATTTGTCGAGACGTCGGTCGAGCACGGGAAGGAATCTGTCGAGAAGTCACTCGAGCGCGGGGAGAAATCTGTTGAGCGTTACAGTAATTTTTTGAGACGTCGGTCGAGCGCGGGAACAAATTTATCGAGAAGGTCGCACGCACAAAGAGATTTGTCGAGAGTGACAGAAATTTGTCGAGACGTTGGTCGAGCACGGGAATAAATCTGTCGAGGCACTTGAGCTCAGGAAGAGATTTGTCGAGCGAGACAGAAATTTGTCGAGACGTCGGTCGAGCACGGGAATAAATCTGTCGAGAAGTCAGTCAAGAGCGGGGAGAAATTTATCGAGCGTTACAGTAATTTGTTGAGATGTCGGTCGAGCGCGGGAACAAATTTGTCGAGAAGGTCGCACGCACAAAGAGATTTGTCGAGAGTGACAGAAATTTGTCGAGACGTTGGTACAGCACGGGAAGAAATTTGTCGAGACGGTCGAGCACGGGAATAAATCTGTCGAGAAGTCAGTCAAGAGCGGGGAGAAATTTATTGAGCGTTACAGTAATTTGTTGAGACGTCGGTCGAGCGCGGGAACAAATTTGTCGAGAAGGTCGCACGCACAAAGAGATTTGTCGAGAGTGACAGAAATTTGTCGAGACGTCGGTCGAGCGCGGAAAGGATTCTGTCGAGACGGTCGAGCACAGGAAGAGACTTTCTGAGCCTTACAGAAATTTGTCGAGACGTCGGTCGAGCATGGGAAGAAATCTGTCAAGACATCGGTCGAGCCGAGGAATAAATTTGTTAAAGCTTTGGTTGAGATGGGAACAAATTTGTCGATCGTGACACAAATTTGTCGAGACGTTGGTAGAGCACGGGAAGAAATCTGTCGAGACATCGATCGAGCGCGGAACGGATTCTGTCAAGACGGTCGAGCACAGGAAGAGATTTTCTGAGCCTTACAGAAATTTGTCGAGACGTCGGTCGAGCACGGGAACAAATATGTCGAGACGGTCAAGCGCGGGAAGAAATTTGTCGAGAGTGATCGAAATTTGTCCAGACATCAGTCGAGCGCGGGAACAAATCTCTCGAGACGTCGGTCAAGAGCGCAAAGAAATTTGTCGAGAGTGACAGAAATTTGTCGAGATGTCAGTCAAGCGCGGGAAGGAATCTGTCGAGACGGTCGAGCGCGGGAAGGAATTTATCGACAGTGACAGAAATTTGTCGAGACGTCGGTCGAGCACGGGAATAAATCTGTCGAGGCACTTGAGCTCGGGAAGAGATTTGTCAAGCGAGACAGAAATTTTTTGAGACGTTGGTAGAGCACGGGAAGAAATTTGTCGAGATGGTCGAGCGCGGAAGAAATTTCTCGAGACGTTGGTCTAGCTTGGGAAGGAATCTGTCGAGAGTCACAGAATTTTTTCGAGACGTGGGTCGAGCGCGAGAAGGAATCTGTCGAGAGTGACAGAAATTTGTCGAGACGTTGGTAGAGCACGGGAAGAAATTTGTCGAGACGGTCAAGCGCGGAAGAAATTTCTCGAGACGTCGGTCTAGCTTGGGAAGGAATCTGTCGAGAGTCACAGAATTTTTTCGAGACGTGGGTCAAGCGCGAGAAAGAATCTGTCGAGAGTGACAGAAATTTGTCGAGACGTTGGTCAACCGTAGGATTAAGGTTTTGGAGACAGTTGAGCGCGGGAAGAAATTTGTCGAGACGTCGGTTGAGCACGGGAAGAAATCTCTCACGACGTCGGTCGACAGCGTTAAGAAATTTGTCGAGCGTGACAGAATTTTGTCGAGACATGGGTTGAGCACGGGAGGAGATCTCTCGCGTCATCGGTCTAGAGCGTGAAGAAATTTGTCGAGAGTTACAGAAATTTGTTGAGACATTGGTCAAGCGCGGGAGGAGATTTGTCGAGTGTGAGAGAAATTTGCCGAGATGTCGGTCAAGCGCGGGAAGAAATTTGTTCAGACGTCGGTCGAGCACATGAGATTTGTCGAGAGTGGCAGAAATTTGTTGAGACGATGGTCGAGTACGGGAAGGCATCTGTCGAGATGGTCGAGCACTGTAAGAGATTTTCAAGAGTGACAGTAATTTGTCGAGAAGTCGGTCGAGCACAGGAAAAAAATCTGTCGAGAAGTCACTCGAGCGCGGGTAGAAATCTGTCGAGCGTTACAGTAATTTTTTGAGACATCGGTCGAGCATCGAAAGAAATTTGTCGGGCAAGACAGAAAGTTGTCGAGATGTCGGTCGAATGTGGCAAGGAATCTGTGAAGACTGTTAAGTGCGGGAAGAGATTTGTCGAGAGTGACAGAAATCTGTCGAGACGTCGGTCGAGCCAGTGAAGAAATTTGTCGGGAGTGACAGAAATTTGTCGAGGTGTCGGTCGAGCGCGGGAAGTAATCTGTTTAGACGGTCGAGCGCAGGAAGAGATTTTTCAAGCACGGGAAGAAATTTGTCGAGACGTTGCTCAAGCATGAGAAGAAGTTTTTCGAGTGAGACAGAAATTTGTCGAGACGTCGGTCGAGTGCGGGAAGGAATCTGTCGAGATGCTCAAGCGCGGGAAGAGATTTGTTGAGAGTGACAAAAATTTGTCCAGACATCGGTCAAGCGCGGGAAGGAATTTGTCAAGTGCGAAAGAAACTTGTCGAGATGTCTGGTGATTGCGGGAAGAAATGTGTCAATACGTCAGTCAAGCGCGAGAAGAAATTTGTCGAGCACCACAGAAGTTTGTCTAGACATCAGTTGAGTGCGTTAAAAAATTCTTCAAGAGCGACAGAAATTTGTCGAGACATCAGTCGAACGCGGGAAGAAATCTGTTGAAATGGTTGAGCTCGGGAAGAGTTTTGTCGCAAGTGACAGAAATTTGTGGAGACGTAGGTCGAGCGCGGGAAGAAATTTGTTGAGATGTTGGTTTAGCATGGGAACAAATTTGTCGAGAGTGACAGAAATTTGTCGAGACGTCGGTCGAGTACGGGAAGGAAACTGTCTGGACGGTCGAGCATGGGAAGAGATTTGTCGAGAGTGACAGAAATTTGTCAAGATGTCGGTCGAGCGTGGGAAGAAATTTGTCGAGCGCTACAGAAGTTTGTCAAGATATCAGTCGAGCGCAGGAACAAAATCTTCGAGAGCGGCAGAGATTTGTCAAGACGTCGATCGAATGCTGGAAGAAATCTGTTGAGACGGTTGAGAGTGTGAAGAAATTTGTCGAAACGTCGGTGAGCATGGGAAGAAATCTCTCGCGACGTCAGTCGAGCGCGGGAAGAAGTTTGTCGAGAGTGACAGAAATTTGTCAAGACGTCGGTCGAGTGCGGGAAGAAATCTGTTGAGACTGTCGACCACAAGAAGAGATTTGTCGAGCTTGACAGAAATTTGTCGAGACGTGGGTCGAGCACGGGAGGAAATCTGTTTAGACGTCGGTCGAGCACAGGAAGAAATTTGTCGAGAGTGACAGAAATTTGTCAAGACATCGGTCGAGCACGGGAAGAAATATGCTGAGAGTGACAGACATTTGTCGAGACGTTGTTCGAGCAGAGGAACAAATCTGTCGAGACGGTCTAGCCAAGGAAGAGATTTTTCGAGCACGGGAAGAAATATGTCAATTTTTTGTTTGAGCATGTGAAGAAAATTGTTGAGAGTGACAGAAATCTGTCGAGACGTCGGCCGAGCATGGAAGAAGTTTGTCGAGCGAGACAGAAATTTGTCGAGACGTCGGTCGAGTGCGGGAACGAATCTGTGAAGACTGTCAAGTGCGGGAAGAGATTTGTCAAGAGTGACAGAAATCTGTCGAGACGTCGGTTGAGCACGGGAAGAAATTTGTCGAGAGTGACAGAAATCTGTCGAGATGTCGGTCGAGCACGGGAAGGAATCTGTCGAGACGGTCAAGCGCAGGAAGAGATTTGTCGAGAGTGACAGAAATTTGTCGAGACGTCGGTCGAGCATGGCAAGGAATCTATTGAGACGGTCGAGCGCAGGAAGAGATTTGTCGAGAGTGACAGAAATTTGTCAAGACGTCGGTCGAGCGCGGGAAGGAATCTGTCGAGACTGACAGAAATTTGTCGAGACGTTGGTTGAGCACGGGAAGGAATCTGTCTAGACGGTCGAGCACAGGAAGAGATTTGTCTAGTGCGTAAGAAATTTGTCGAGACGTCCGTCGAGCATGGGAATAAGTTTGTCGAGCGAGACAGAAATTTGTCGAGCCGTCGGTCGAGCGTGGCACGGAATCTGTGAAGACTGTCAAGTGCGGGAGGAGATTTGTCAAGAGTGATAGAAATCTGTCGAGACGTCAGTCGAGTGCGGGAAGTAATTTGTTGAGATGTCGGTTGAGCACGGATACAAATTTGTCGAGAGTGACAGAAATTTGTCGAGATGTCGGTGGACTGGCGGGAAGAAATTTTTCGAGAGTGACAGAAATTTGTTGAGACGTCAGTAGAGCCGGCCCCATACATACCCTCAGACCCCCACCCACGAGCCATAACTGTTCCCCCGACTCCGCAGCTGCCCACCGACCTCGACTCCCGACCCATAACTGCCCCCCGGCCCCATTGATGCCCCCCGACCCGCACCCACGACCCATAACTACCCCCACGGTGCCACAGCTTCCCCCCGACCCACACCTCCGACACATAACAGCCAACTAGGCCACACAGCTGCCCCCCGAGCCCACCCCCGACCCATAACTGCCACTCCGCCCCACAGCTACCCCCTACCCCCACCCTGGAACCATAACTGTCCCCCCGGTAACACAGCTGCCATTCGAACCCCACCCCTGACCCATAACTGCCCCCCCAGACCCACAGCTGCCCATCGACCACCACCCAAGACCCATAACTGCCACCCTGGCCCCACAAATGCTCCCTGACACCCAGTCTCAAACCGTAACTGCCCAACCAGGCCCCACAGATACCCCCAGACACACACCCCCAACCTATAACTGCCCCCCCGGCCCCACAGATGCCCCCCGACACCCACCTCCGACCTATAACTGCCCCTCAGCCCCACTGATGCCCCTTGACCACCACCCCCTCCCCCACAGATACCCCCCCGACCCCCACCAACGACCCATAACTGCCACCCCGGACCCACAGATGCCACCCGACACCCACCCCCGACCCATATCTGCCCCCCAGCCCCACAGCTACCCCCGACCCCCACCCTGGAACCATAACTGTCCCCCCGGTAACACATCTGCCATTTGATCCCCACACCCGACTCATAACTGCCCCCCCGGCAACACAGATGCCCCTCGACCCCCACCCCTGACCCATAACTCCTCCGCTGACCCAACAGCTGCCCCCCGGACCCCCACCCATAACTGCTCCGCCGACCCAACAGCTGCCAACCGAACACCACCCCTGACCCATAACTGGCCCCCCGGCCCCACAGATGCCACCCGACCACCACCCCCGACCCATAACTCCTCTGCCGACCCAACAGCTGCCCCCCCGACCCCCACCACCGACACATAACTGCCCCCCCGGCCACACAGATGCCCCCCGACCCCTACCCGTGACCCATAACTGCAAGCCCCTGCGACAGCTGCCCCCCGACCACCACCCCCAAACCATAACTCCCCCCCAGCCTCACAGTTGCCCCCCGACCCATAAGCGCTCCGCCGACCCAACAGCTGCCCACCGAACACCAACCCCGACCCATAACTGGCCCCCCGGCAACACAGATGCCACCCAACCACCACCCCTGACCCATAACTCCTCTGCCGACCCAACAGCTGACCCCCTGACCACCACCACCACCACATAACTGCCCCCCCGGCACAACAGCTATCCCCAATCCCTACCTCCGACCCATAACTGCCCCCGGACCCACAGATGCACCCAGACCCCCACCCTGGACACATAACTGCCCCCTGGCCCCACAGATGACCCCTGACCCCCACTCCCGACACATAACTGCCCAATCGGGCCCCAGAGCTGCGCCCCAACCCCCACCCCGACCCATAATTGCCCCCCCAAGCCCCACACGTGCCCCCGTCTCCTACCCACGACCCATAACTGTCCCCCGGTGCCACAGATGCCCCTTGACCCCCCACTCCCGACCTATAACTGCCCCCCCGGCTCTACAGATGTCCCACGACCACAACCCCCGACCCTTGCGGGGGTGGCGCTCACTGCAGGGGTCAGGGCCAGGCAGGAGCCTTGTGGGGTTGGGGGCCGTCAGCGTGGGAGTGCTCGGGCTCCTCGGTGACCTCGGGGCTCTTGTTGGGGGCACAGCGGAGCCACAGCTTCCCCTTGAACTTGGCCCATGCCTGCGCGTGGCACACACTAAGAACCCACTAAGGACACGCCACGGGGGACACAGACACACTACAGGGGACACGGGGCTGCATGCGCACCGGGAATGGGGCTCTGGGGCACCCTGGGGCGGAGCTTGGCCTTTAGTTCTTCTTTCCACATGTGACACACTAAGGACACGCCAAGGACACAGCTCGGGGGACACGGACATGCCGCGGGGGAAATGGGGCCACGCAGGCGCCAGGTACGGGGCTCTGGGGCTCTGGGCTGTCATTAGCGTGTGTTAGCGCATGTTTGTGGACAGCAGCTTGTTGTTAGCGTGTTGCTAGTGTGTTAGTGCAGATTAGAGCACTAGCGTGTGCTAGCGTGTATTACAGCGTGTCAGCACATGCTAGTGTGGTGCTGGCGTGTTGTTACTGCATACCAACATGTTGCTGGCATGTTCTTGGCATGTTCTTAGTGTGTGCTACTGTGTTACCGCATGCCACTGTGTTGTCAGTGTATATTAAAACGTGTCAGCACGCGCAAATACGGCGCTAATGTGTTGGCATGACATACCAGGATGTTGCTGGCATGTTCTTGGCATGTTCCTAGCATATACTAGCATGTTAGCATGTGGCAGCGCATCGCTAGTGCATATCAGAGCGTGTCAGCAAGTGCTAGCGCAGTGCTGGCGTGTTGTTACTGTGTATCAGTGTGTGGGTGGCATGTTGGTGACATGTTGGCAGCATGTGGTGGCGTGTGGAGGTGTGTGGGGGCGTGTTGGTGGCATGTCGTCGTGTGGACGGCGCGTGGCGGGCATGTCCGTGGCGTGTCGGGGGTGTGCGGGGGTGTTTTGGTGCCATGCAGGGTTGTGTCGGTGGCGTGCCAGTGGCGTGTTCATGGCGTGTTCGTGGCCTGTCGGTGGTGTGTCAGTGGTGTGTCAAGGGGCGCGTGGGGGGGGGGGCGCACCTGGAAGCAGGCGGCGTCGCGGGGGCCATGGTCGCGCTTCCAGGGGACGCGCACAGTGCTGTGCACCCCGGCGTCCCCCTCGAGCCCCATGACACGCCAGCGGCACGTGAGCGACACGCCCACGGCATGCCTGCGGCCTGCGCGGCACGCCAGCGAGGCGAGCGACACACCAACAGCAAGGGGAGGACCTGAGCGACATGCCAACAGCATGTGAATCAGGTGAGCGACACGCAAACGACACGCGAGCGGCATATGGACAGGGAGAGCGACGGGCAAGCAGCCCGTGAGCGATCCAGCTGGCACGGCAGTCACACGTGAGCGACACGTGGCATGTGTGCGACACGCGACATGCAAGCGACACGCAACACATGAGCGACAGAGGCGGCACGGCAGCCACACGCGAATGACACGCGACACGCGAGTGTCAGAGCCGGTACAGTGGCCACACACGGGTGACATGCGATACACGAGCGACAGAGCCGGTACAATAGCCACACACGGGTGACACGCGACATGCGGGCGACACGCGAGCAACACACGACACGTGAGGGACATGCGACACGTGACCGACGCAGCCAGCACGGCAGCCATACGCGGGCGACATGCGAGCGACACGTTAGTGACCCACGAGCAACCTGCTACTGCAGCCCCAAGGGTGACCTCCTCCCTCCCCCCGCGGTGACGTCACACCCCCCGCAGTGACATCAACCCCCCCACACCCGCGGGTCTCCCCTCACTCCCCCCCCCGCCACCAGCACCTGGGGCCGAAACTGCCGTCACCGCTGCTGCCTCAAAGTCACTAGACCGCCGCAGGCCACGCCCCCTGCCGCCCCGCAGGCCACGCCCCCTGCCGCCCCGCAGGCCACGACCCCTCCACCCACAGGCCCCTCCCCCTCTCGCCCAGGCCCCGCCCCTTGCAGAGACACACAGAGCCAGGCGGGAGGCTGAAAGCGGCTTTTATTGAGCAAGCGCCAAAGAGGCCGTTTTTTTGGGGGGTAAAC
Source organism: Rhea pennata (assembly GCF_028389875.1). Taxonomy (NCBI): domain Eukaryota; kingdom Metazoa; phylum Chordata; class Aves; order Rheiformes; family Rheidae; genus Rhea; species Rhea pennata. Next base: position 922,438 of record NC_084683.1, read on the forward strand.
ACTCGGAATAAAGCGAAGTCGGTGGCGGGGGGGGGGGGACGCCGCACCCCAAAACGCGGGGCTGCCCCCCAAACTGTGGAGGAGTGGGGGGGGGCACACCCCTAAACGCGGGGCTGCCCCCCACCCCGTGGAGCAGTGGGGGGGTGCACCTCGAAACGCGGGGCTGCCCCCCAACCCGTGGAGGAGTGGGGGCGTCGCACCCTGAAACGCGGGGCTGCCCCCCACCCCGTGGAGCAGTGGGGGCGGTGTGCCCTGAAATGGGGGGCTGCCCCCCAACCCGTGGAGGAGTGGGGGCGTCGCACCCCGAAACGCGGGGCTGCCCCCCACCCCGTGGAGCAGTGGGGGCGGTGTGCCCTGAAACGGGGGGCTGCCCCCCAACCCGTGGAGGAGTGGGGGCGACGCGCCCCGAAACGTGGGGCTGCCCCCCAACCCGTGGAGGAGTGGCGGGGCCACGCCCTGAAACGGGGGGCTGCCCCCCAACCCGTGGAGCAGTGGGGGGGCCGCACCCCGAAACGCGGGGCTGCCCCCCAACCCGTGGAGGAGTGGGGGTGGCGCACCCCGAAACACGGGGTTGCCCCCCATCCCGTGGAGCAGTGGGGGCGGCGTGCCCTGAAATGGGGGGCTGCCCCCCAACCCGTGGAGGAGTGGGGGCGACGCGCCCTGAAACGCGGGGCTGCCCCCCACCCCGTGTGGGGCAGAGGCGTGGGGGGAGGGCCTGGCCCCCGCCGCTCACTGGGGGCGGCATGGCGGCGGGGGAGGGTGTGGCCTGGCGCCTCGACCCCCGCTGCCCGCCCCCTGCCGCCCCCCCCCACCCGTGTCAGGCCCCATAGCGTGGGCGTTGGCGGACTCGGCTGGGCGCGGCGGGGCCGGTGGGGGCGGGGGGCGGGGGCCAGCACAGCCGCTCCGGGTCCTCCTGGGAGTGGGGCCTGCGGGAACAGCCGCTCTGGGACTCCCGACACCCGCCCGGTGGCAATAACACCCACCCGGGGGGACGCAACACCTGCCCGGGGGACACAACACCCACTGGGGGAACGCAACACCTGCCCGGGGGAACACAGCACCCGCCAGGGGGACACAACACCCGCCCAGGGGGACACAATACCCAGTAGCGGACACAACACCCACCCGGGGGGATGCAATACCCAGCGGGGGGACGCAACACCCGGTGGGGGGGACGCAACACCCGCCGGGGGGACACAACACCCAGTGGGGACCCCCAACACCCACCCCTGACCCCCCCACCCCACGGCTCACGGGCAGAGGTCGGCGTGTCCCGGCGGTGCCTCCTCCTGCTCCAGCACCCGGCAGCCACCTGCGCCTGTCCCCGACACACGGGAAGGACACGCTAAGCACACACTAAGCGCCCGGGACACACCCCCACCGCCACCCCGCACCGCCGCTGCACGGGAAGGACACGCAACCCTCCCCCGCGCACACACGGATCACAGCTGCAGCGTCTCGGTCTGCTCTGCCTGCCTGCACACACGCTAAGCACATGCTAATGATTCCTGGCCCTCCAGGCACCCCGCACATGCTAAGCGCATGCTAAGTATTGGGGGCCAGCCCGCACATACAGAGCACATGCTAAGTGCGCGCCTCAGTAACCCTGCACACGCTAAGCACATGCTAAGCACGTGCCAAGGATTGGGATCACCCCACATGCGCTATGTTTTTGTGTCCCCCCAGGCACCCTGCACATGCTAAGCACATGCTAAGGATTCCTGCCCCCCCAGGCACCCTGCACATTGGAAGCACATGCCAAGGGCACGCTAGGGATTCCCAGACCCGAAGGCACCCTGCACACACTAAGCACACGCTAAATGTTCATGGGCTCCCCAGATACCCTGCACACACTACGGACACGCTAAGGATTGCCAGCTCCCCCTGGGTACCCTGCTCACGCCAGGCACACGCAAAGCACATCCTAAGGACACACTAAGCCCACACCAAGCACACGCTAAGGACCCCCGGCCCCTGCACACGCCAAGCACACGTCAAGCACAAGCCAAGGACCCACCTCCCGGCGCGGGTTCGGTGTCCACCGGCGGCTCCGGGTTGAAGGCGACGCCATTCTCCTGGGGGGGAGGGGGGAGCCCCACGGTGAGCACGGCCGCCCCACGGCTGCCCCACGGCATCGCCCAGCAGCCCCACAGTGTCCCCTAACACTCCCCCACCGCCCCACAGCACCACGCAACACCCCAAAGCTCCCCCCAGCACCCCTGAGCGGCCCCCAAGTGCCCCCAGCACCCCACAGCTGCTCCCCCGGCACCCCCCAACACCCCACAGCTGCCCCCCCCAGCACCCCCCAACACCCCATAGCTGCCCCCCGGTGCTCCCTAAGACCCCCTAGCTGCCCCCCAGCATGTCCCAACACCCCTCAGCTCTCCCCCGGTACCCCCCAACACCCCACAGCTGCCCCCCCGATGCCCCCTAACACCCCACAGCTGCCCCCCCGTGCCCCCCAACACCCCACAGCTGCCCCATGGCGCCCCCCCAACACCCACGAGCGGCCCCCCGGCACCTCCCAACGCCCCCACAGCAGCCCCGTGCGCCCCCTAACACCCCATAGCTGCCTCTGACGCCCCCCAACACGCCACAGCTGCCCCACAGTGCCCCCCAACACCCCATAGCTGCCCCCCAACGCCCCCGCAGCAGCCCCGCGGGCCACCCAACACCCCATAGCTGCCCCCCAACGCCCCCGCAGCAGCCCCACGTGCCCCTCAACACCCCATGGCTGCCCCCCATGCCCCCCAATGCCCCCAAGTGGCCCCCTGGCACCCCCCAACGCCCCCACAGCGGCCCCCCTGGCGCCCCCCAATGCCCCTGCAGCAGCTCCCCGGCACCCCAACACCCCATAGCTGCCCCCCCACGCCCCCCAAAGTACCCACAGCGGCCCCCCGGCACCGCCCAACGCCCCATAGCTGCCCCTCGGAGCCCCCCCAACACCCCCGCAGCGGCCCCCCACGCTCAACACCCCATAGCTGCCCCCTGGCACCCCCCAACACACGCGAGCAGCCCCGTGGCGGCCCCCAACACCCCATATCTGCCCCCCACGCCCCCCAACGCCCCCACAGTGGCCCCGCGCACCCCCCAACCCCCCACAGCAGCCCCCCGGCGCCCCCCAACACCCCCGAGCGGCCCTCCGGCGCCCCCCAACACCCCGCAGTGGCCCTGCATGCCCAACACCCCATAGCTGCCCCCCATACCCCTCAATGCCCCCACAGTGGCCCTGCGCGCCCAATACCCCATAGATGCCCCCCACGCCCCCCAACGCCCCTGCAGCGGCCCCCCAGCCCCCTAACACCCCATAGCTGCCCCCCATGCCCCCCAATGCCCCCGAGCGGCCCCCGGCCCCCCCCCGCACGCCCTCTCATGCCGTGGGGCACCTGGAGCAGGCGCTGCAGCCGGGGCGGCTCCAAGTCGCGCAGGCAGAACAGGCAGTCGGGGGGCTGGTGCCTGTGCGGGCCCCCCGGAACGCACGGCCTGCCTGCGGACAGCTCTGCCCCACGGCGCCTCAGCCCCACGGCACCCCGCAGCCTGCCCCACGGCCTGCCCCCGCCGAGCAGGGACGGGCCCTGCCCCATAGCGAACCTCCCCACCCCGCAGGGACCGCCTCTGCCCCATAGCGAACTCCCCCTGCCCCACAGGGACTGCCCCTGCCCCATAGCAAACCTCCCCCGCCCCGCATGGACCGGCCCTGACCCATAGGGGCCGACCCCCACCCCGCAGGGACCGCCCCCCCACCCCATAAAGACTTCCCCTGCCCCATAGCGACCCCCTCCCAGCCAACAGGGAACTCCCCTCACCCCATAGCGGCCCCCCCTCAGCCCACAGGGACCTCACCTCACCCCATAGCGGACCCTGCTGCCCCTGCCTCATAGGGACCTCCCGCCACGCCACAGTGAACCACACCACTCCATAGGGGATCCCCACCCCACAGGAACCCCTCCACCCCCCCTGCCAGGGACCTTCCCCCACCCCACAGGGCTCCTGCTGCCCCATAGGGACCCCACACATCCCGCAGGGCCCCCCCGGAGACCTCCCCCCACCCCATAGCCCCCCCCTGCCCCATAGCGGCCCCCCCACACAGCCCCCCTCACCCCAAAGAAACCTCCCTGCCGGAGCCCACCCCCCAAACCATCGCCCCCCCCACCCCATAGAGCATCCCCCCACCCCATAGGGCTGCCCCGCCCCTGCCGCCCCACAGCCCCCCCGGGGGTCTCCCTATGTTCTTGGCGCAGAAGGGCCGGCAGCAGCTGCTGCAGCAGCGGTGGCGGCACTGGGAGCACTGGAAGGGCCTGGAGCTGCCGCAGGCCAGCGCGGAGCAGAGCCCGCACTGCGGGCACACTGCGCTGTGGGGCTGGAGCCACGGCCGGACCCACGGTGGGGCCCGCCGCCAACCTCCCGGTGCCCCCACGCTGCGCCACGATGCCCCCGCCCCGCATCTCCCCCCCGCCCCCACACAGCTGCCGCGGGCCAGCGTGGAGCAGAGCCTGCACTGCGGGCACGCTGCGCCGTGGGGCTGGACCCACGGCTGGACCCACAGCGTCCCCAACAGACCCCTGGAGCCCCTGCACCACCACCAGAGCCCCTGCCCCGCAGCTAGACCCATAGTGGGACCCCTGCTCCACGGCCAGACTCTTTGCATCATCGCCAGACCCACAGCGAGAACCCTGCCCCATAGCTGGATCTTCTGCCCCATAGCCAGACCCCCTGCCCCATAGCCAAACCCACAGCAAAGCGGCCTGCCCCATAACCAGATGCACGGCGATGCCCTTGGCCCCACAACCAAGGCCCAACCAGCTGTCGTGGGGCAGAACGCCCTCCACCCCCAGCCGCGCTGTGGGGTAGAGCCCCACCCCCGCAGCCCCGCTGTGGGGCTGCCCCGCGGTACTCACCGATGCCATGCTCGCACAGAAAGGGCCGCCCACCCCCCACCCCCACCTCTTGGCCCCACTATGGGGCTGCCCCAGGGTGCTCACCGATGCCATGCTCGTGCAGGAAGGCCGCCAGCCCCACGGGCTGCGCTTGGGGGTCGTTGTGGGCGGTGAAGTCGGTGCATGAGAGACCGCTGTGCTCTGGCTCCCACTGCCCCACGGCGGCTGTCAGCGCCCCAAGGCGAGCGCCGGGCCCCGCCTCCCGTGGCCCCGTAGCACCTCCCATCACCCCCCCGCCCCATAGCACCCCTCGTCACCGCCCCCCCGCCCCGTGGCGCCCCCCTCGCCCCCCCCACCCCATAGCGCCCCCCGGCACTCACGGGGCACTGGCAGCGGGGGCAGCGGTGCTGGGCCAGGCCCTGCCCCCCGTCAAAGAGGAACCCGAACGAGCACTGGGGGGGGTGCAAGGAGGTCGGCCCCACGGGGCCACCCCACAGGCAGCCCCCAGCCCAGGGCGACGCCCCGCGGGCAGCCTCTGATCCATAGCGCCACCCCACAGGCAGCCCCTGCCCCACAGTGCTGCCCCACGGGCAGCCCCCAGCCCCACAGCGCCGCCCCACAGGCAGCCCCCGCCCCACGGCGCTGCCGCACAGGCAGCCCCCGGCCTCACGGCACGGCCCTAGGCCCCAGAGATCCCCCCCATGTGGACTCCCCGGCCCCACAGCAACTCCTTCCACCCCACAGAGACCCCCCCAGACCCATAATGACTCCTCCCAGTCCCATAGGGCTCTCCACAGCAGCCCCCAGCCCCATAGCAACCCTCTTTTAGCCCCATAGAGACCCCCCCGCAAGCACTCTGAGCCCCATAGTAACCCCACAGTGACCCCCCCAGCCCCATAGTGACCCACCCCCAGCCCCATAGAGACCTGCCCCCCAAGGACCCCGAGCCCCATTGCAACCTTCCCCAGCCATGCAGTGACCCTCCCGAGCCCCATAGCGACCCCCCAACCCCATAGAGACCTCCCCCAAGTACTCTGAGCCCCATAGCAACCCCCTCTCAGCCCCACAGAGACCCCCTCCCAAGGACCGCGAGCCCCATAAAGACCCCCCAACCCCATAAAGACCCCCCCCAAGCACTCTGAGACCCATAGCAATCTCCCAGACCATAGCAACCCCCTCTCAGCCCCACAGAGACCCCCACCCAAGGATCCTGAGCCCCACAACGACCCCCCCAGCCCCATAAGAGATCTGCCCAAGGACCCCAAGCCCCATAGCAAGCCCCCAGCCCCATAGTGCCCCGCTCCCGAGGGCCCTGAGCCGCACAGTGAGCCCCCAGCACCCCAGCAGCCCCCCCAGCCCCATAGAGACCCCCTCCCAAGGGCCCCCAGCCCCATAGCAAGCCCCCTCAGCCATATAGAGCCCCCCTCCCAAGGGCCCTGAGCCCCACAGTGAGCCCCCAGCCCCACAGCAGCCCCCCCAGCGCCCTGGCGCTGCGCACCGGCACCACGCGCAGCCGGATGCCCCAGACGAAGTCGGGGTCGCGGAGCAGCTTGTGGCAGAGGAGCCCGAAGGTGTCGGGGCAGGCGCGGAGCTGCAGGCGGCACGGGGGGGGCGCGAGGGGGGGGACGCGTGTGGGGGGGGGCACAAGCCCTCCCGCCCCCCCACACACCCGTCACACGAGGGTTTCACGTCCCCCGTGCGAGGCGTGTGCGCGCACACCCACCTGGGCGTCGGCTGAAGCACATGGTGCCCTGGCACAGCGGCACCGACGGCACCTGTGTGGGCACACGTGGGAGGCGCAGCTGGGACCCCTGCCCCACAGCGCGCCCCACACATACCCGGGGGCGCGGCAGGGCCCCACTGCACTCCCAGCGCAGCAGGCGCCGCGCGAAGGCCCAGTCCGGCGAGGCGCCCCACACGTTGGGGGCAGCAGCTGGGACCCCTACCCCACACCCTGCCCCACACCCCGGCCCACCGCCTCGGCCATGTCTCCCAGCGCCCGCTGCACCACTGCCTGCAGGTGTTGGCCAACACCAGTGAGCACCAGTATGCACCGGTATGCATCGGTAGGCACCGGTAGGCAGGGGCAATTCCCCCCAGCCCCCGTGGCGCCTCCGCCCCACCCAGGGCCCCCAGCACCCCCCAGTCTCCTCCCAGTTGCCTCACAGTGCCCCCAACCCCCATCCAGCACCTCCCAGCACCCCCTCAACACCCCCAGCCCCCTCCAAGTGCCCCCCAGCATCCTCCCAGTGCCCCCAGCCACCACCCAGCATCCCCCAGTGACCCCCAGTCCACTCCCAGTGGCTCCCAGTCCTCTCCCGGTGCCCCCCAACACCCTCCTAGTGCCCCCAGCCCCCAGCCCCCAGCCAGCATCCCCAAGGGACCCCTAGTCCCTTCCCAGTGCCTCCCAGTCCCCTCCCGGTGCCCCCCAGCACCCTCTCAGGACTTCCCAGTTGCCTCCCAGTGCCCCGAACCCCCACCCATCACCTCCCAGCACCCCCCCAACACCCCCAGTCCCCTCCCAGTGCCACCCAGTCCCCCCCAGCGTGCATGCTGACTTGCTGGTCGGGGCCCTCGAGGTCCAGGGCGGGCTCGTGGGTGGCCCAGAGGCGGCTCCGGAAAGGCGCCAGGCGCCGGCACTGCAGCTGCCCCAGGGTGGCCCAGACGTCGCTGGCACCCGCACCTGCGCACACCAGTATGTACCAGCATGCACCAGTATGCACCAGCGTGTGCCAGTATGCACCAGCGCGCGCTGCTCCCCGCTCCTGGTGCCTCCCAGTATGGTGAGACCACTACGGGCTAGGGGCCTTCTAGAAACACCTAGACTCCATCCCAATGCCTCCCAGTATGGACCAGTAAGACCACTACGGGCTGTCGGCTCTCTAGAAACACCTGGACCCCATCCCAGTGCCTCCCAGTATGGACCAGTAAGACCAGTATGGGTTAGGGTCCTCTAGAAACACCTGGACTCCATCCCAGTGCCTCCCAGTATGGACCAGTAAGACCACTATGGATTGGGGGCCCTCTAGAAACACCTGGGTCCCATCCCAGTGCCCCCCAGTATGGACCAGTAAGAACACCATGCGCTGGGGGTGCTCTAGAAACACCTGGACCCCATCCCAGTGCCTCTCAGTATGGACCAGTAAGACCAGTATGGGCTAAAAGCGTTCCCAGAGGTGCCCCAGCTCCACCCCAGTGCCCCCCAGTACAGACCAGTGACACCAGTAGGACCCAGACTTGGTGATGCCCCATGGGGATGGGGGGGCTCCCCACTCCTCACCCCCAGGCCCCGCCTGTGGCCGTAGCCACGCCCCCTCTCGCTAAGCCCCTCCCGGCCGTAGCCCCGCCCCTTGCACCTAGCCCCGCCCCCAGCAGCCCCCAGCCGGGCTCAGTGCTACCCTACAGGAACAGGAGGGGGCTCCCCACTCCTCACCACACAGGCCCTGCCCCTGGACTTAACCACGCCCCTCCCTCTTAGCCACGCCCCCTAGCGCCTAACCACGCCCACGGCAGCCACCCAGGCAGGCTCAGTGACTCCCAAGGGACCCACAGACACCCACAGACGCCCCACAGACACCCAAAGGACCCACGGACAGCCCCCAGCTGCCCCACAGACACCCAGGGCCGCCCGGAGTCGCCCCACGGCTGCCCGGTGATGCCCCACAGTCACCCAAGGGACCCAGGGACGCCCCACGGACACCCAGGCGACACCCCAGGGACCCACGGACACCCCCTAGCCACCCTTGGGCCCCCCCCACGGCCATGTGGCAGGGCCACCCCACGCCCCCCTCCCCCTGGGCACCCTGGGGCCCCCAAGAGCCCCACCCCACCCCCCGGGGCTGCCGCATGGGGCCTGGGGATCCCCCCACACACCCCCCACTGAGGGACAGCCAGGGCGGAGCGATGACATCACCGCCCCCCCCAGGCGATGACATCATGGCCCCAGGCGATGACATCACAGCACTCATGCTGCCAGCGCCGCTCGGCCTCCTGGGAAACGGCAGCGGCGGGGGGGGGGGGCGCAGGGGGAGGTGGCCGGACGCCTGGGCCCCTGGGCGGCGGCGGGGGAGGGGCCGCTGGGGCGGGCGCACATGTCGCCCAGGGGCCCCGGCCCCTCGTTCCAGTAGGTGCAGTGGGGGCAGGGCCAGCCCTGGGGGGCCGGGGGGCGCTCAGCACCTCGCCCGGATGCCTAGGCCCCTCTCCCGGACACCGGGGCCCTTCTGGAGCCACCTGGGCCCCTCCCCGGACGCCTGGGCCCACCTCCCTCAGCCACACCGTCCCATCACCCCCCAAACCCCAGAGGCCCGGGCCCCATCCCGTCTCTCCCCCCCCCACCACCCTCTGGGAGGCCTGGGCCCCGCCCCACCCCACCCTCCCGGACACCTGGGCCCCATGCCTGGATGCCTGGGCCCCCCTTCTCAGACTCCTGGGCCCCTTCTCGGACACCTGGGCCCCCTCCTGAGTCAACTGAGCCGCTTCCCTGGACGCCTGGGCCCCTCTCCCGGACGCCTGAGCCCTTCTGGAGCCACCTTCTGGATCACCAGCTCCTACTGACATTAAAGAGTTCACTATGAGCAGCACAACTTTGCCAGAGACACTTGGCAGTAAAGTTTTGGCACAGGAGCAACTGCTGTAGCATCATGAAGCTCCACAAGTGCCGGATTCTCTGGTATGAGATCTGGGATATATCCACATCTCTGCACCAAAGGCTGAATCCAGAGTCTGCAGAATTCCCTCTCGTGGAGTTCAACAGTTGCAGAATGACTGGATACCACCGCAACAAACTCAGCGTGGCACCTTTGAGCTACAGGGTTAATAAAAGCGTACGGCGCTGGTCAGATTTTACTGACCAGGAGTCTGCCTTCGCTGCGGGGAGATTTCTGCTGGGAAGCGGCTGGTCGGCATTTCTCATCCCCCTCACTCACCAGACACCTCAGCTCCTCTAACACCGGGCACTGTGAGCTGGTGACTGACTCTTCTCGAGTCCATGTGTATGGTGGGATCACGTAAAGGATGACTGCACGAATATAGGTTTCCAAAAGAAAAAGCGATTGCACTCTTCTTCAAAGACTGGGAGAAACTAAGGACTGAATCATCAACAAGTTTAACCACACAACGCTTTTTTTTTGTTTTAAGCCACAATAAACCTCCCTCTCCTAGTGCGAGTAAATCTGATATTCATGTGTTTTCTGAGATTCCCTGATAAGCCACAAAAAAGCAGCCTGTGAGTTTTCTGAAAGTTATAGCAGAACACTTTTTTTCTTTGGTGAAAGGAAAAAGCACTTCGTAACAGGCCTCAAGAGGCAACGAGATGGTGTTTGTGGGAAATGAATAAATAGGTGTGATGTTTATACTGCTTTTAAAGCAAGGAAGGAACGCCATGGTCAACATTCAACATTTCACTCTCTCACAACCTTTATCGTTGGAGTTTGTCTGCCAGACACGTACATCCGATCCATTCACATAGTTATTAAAGCACCACGTAAATCCTGCGACCAGAACTGTACCAGGAGTTATGCAAGGGTGCAGCCGAGCTGGCTGCAAACACCACATCCCAACAAGCTGGGGACGGAGGGGGGAGGAAGAGAAAGCAGAGGTGGTGCTCAGGAGAGGCAGATAAAAGCTCCCTGATGAAATACAGTGTAACGATCGTCTGAAAGTCACAGAAAACTCCAGCCCCGTAAAATGCAAGGCTGGCACATGATTCGGGGTGTGCATGCATGGGTCGGCTTTAACCGCTCTGAATGAAGCTGTAACGCAAGGTCTATCTGCCCGTCTGCACAGGAACGGGGCTGACGTGCACAAGGCGATCCTCGCCGCAGCGACCCGCACGCAGAAGCCTCAGCGGAGTGCAGGGAGCGAGCGAAGCGACCCTGAACTCCGTTGGGTTTTCGCTTTTAACAAAACAAAGCAAAACAAAACACAGAACAGAGGATTTCAGCCATACGCTTCCCCTGGAGATGGGTAATAGACGGGTTGGGAAGATCCCTCTGCTCGGCTGCACGTGGAGCTCTGGCAGCAAGCAGGGAGACTGGGAAATTTTGGGTGAGCTTCATCATTTAGCAGCATTCTGCTGGTATCGGTGCCACCAAACTTCGTGTATCTTCTCGCACCATTTATGAGCGTTCTGACTCGGGTCCCTCAGCCAGTACGTCCTGTTTGGCTACAAAGGAACAACATCTCCATGAGTATTCCCAACACGGTTAACCCAAAAAGCAGCAAATATTCTGCACCTACCAATAAAATAAATATTCAGAATCAGTTCATCACCTTTTCAAAAGTTAAATTTAATTACCATTGAATTTATATATATAATATATATATATATAATATACATATATATAATATATATAACAATATATATATTCGTGAGATAAGTAGTCAAACAAACTGACAATATATTGTTGGCATACTACTTGTGAGCCACTCTACACAAGAAGTGCTATATCTCAAAAGTCATTCTTAAGTACTTCTTTTCAGACCACAAAATCTATTTGTATCGTATTTATACTTATATAAAACTTAAAACTTATTTCAAGAGAAGACACGTTCTTTTTTTTTGTTAAGCTATCAAGGCTAGTAACCTACAGTCAAAGTAATCTTACACTTAATGACTATATTTAAGGAATTAAATCTTCTCTGGAAAAAAAAATTCTTCATTCTTTCTAACAATTCACAATAGTTTTCCTAGAATCTTAGTGTAGCTTGTAAAAAAAAGGAATGAAAGGAAGAAAGAAAAAGTCATTTACTGTGTGAACAAAAAATGTCTCAAAATTCTTGACTTCTGGGCGCAGCTCGAAAGACCAGGGAATTTCCCCTTTTAGGACTTTCTTGACAGGATCCACGTAATAGAGATGGGGCCCTTCCGTCAGCAGCAGCTGGCGTCGCCGTGCAAACAACCCCTAACGAGAGAAGTAGAAACAGCAATACAAAATGCATAAAGTTAAACGATAAAACTACCTAAAACTCTCAGATCTGTTTCCAGTCTGGGGGGGGTCTCTGCAACTACACTGAAACAAGGGTTACCATGAGATCCTCGGTTATTTAACGATGAAGATCTATAGGCTGTAAACCAGCCAAATTAACACGCTCTAGTTGGCAAAACACAGACTTTTGGTTTGGGAGGGAGGGCAGGGAGAGATGGGGATGTGAACTTCCGAATTCGATGGAAGCAGAATTAAAACAGCTCGGTGGGAAGATAATTTGGCTGTGGAATTTCTTTTACTTTACACATATGACCTCGCTCCTCTTTTTCCTCTGTGTCTCGGTGCATTAATACCATATGGCAAAACACAAGCAGGATTTTAAGGAGTCGTGGTTTTCTGCAGAAAATGAGGAGTAAAGAGCTAATAACTTAGCTGGAAGACAATCTACTTTCCTGTAGAGCTGGCAGAAACTAAGACCATTGCTACTCCTACGTACTACATCACTGTGAATTTTTAAGGCTGTTCTAATGCCACCTCCTCTCTCTCTGTCAGGATATGGGCACTAATAAGATCCAGGGAAAAAGAATGACAGTTCAGAACAACATGGGCTTGTATTTTAGCTCCAAATATTAGTGTCTCAATCCCCAGGCAGACATGCATCGAGATAAAGTATTTACTGGAGCATCAGATAAACGGGAGGAGAGGGAAAGAAAATTTACTGTGGTTTTGAAATGAAAGCACCAACAGCACATTCACTTTTTGCCTTTCTTAAAAAAGAAGAGCATACCACAAAATTAAAGAAAAAACCTTTAAAGGAAAGCACTATGTCTTCTATGAAAATAAATGAGTTTGACACAATTAGATTAAATAAGGAAGTTTTAAAATAGATTCCTCATCCATGCTGCAAATGTGCAAGAAAGTCACAACAAAACTTTTGCTATGTGGGATTAAGAAAAAAAAAGAAAAAACCTTACCTTGCGTTTGTCTACGGGGCCCATTTTTAGGATTAAGTTATTTTCTACAAACTGATGCCTTAAAAGAAAGAAAAATAACTATTATTGCACAAGTAATTCTTCCACAGAACAGTCACCGTTATTTTAACTTAGTAATTCTCCATTTTTCTCTCATGGTCTCCTTTTCTCAGACTCATGAACAACTTTAATAGATGAGTTTTGGCCTCTTCCTTATTCCATCCTGAACAGCTATTTTCTAGAATCTGTCAGGAAAGTCACAACTGAGAAACTCTTCTCAAAAGTGAAGAGAAATGCTGCTGAGCACATCTGGAAAGTATTTGGGTTAAGTATCAACAGAATAGTATAATTCAAAAAACTCATATCAGCTGTGAGAACGAAGGAATCTAGCTTGCTCTAGGACTCTGCAGAGGCGCAGACTTCTCAGCACCGGCACAGTGTCATTTCTGTTCATCCTATACACGTCCTCCATGTCTTTTAGACCTTGCAAATTTTAGAAATGCAGCATTACAGATTTTTTTGATGCTACTGCTTTAAAATTAAACAGCAAAAAAAATCTAAGTTTATAATTGTTCACTTGAAGATGTCAAGTTGCACAAAAATTAATTTGAATCAAAATAACTTTCTCCTTGATTCCTTACTTCAATGCAAATAACAAATAACTACACTCAAAAGAGCTTACCAAGGATTTCCACCAGCCTGTTTTGCCAGAAGTAACCATTTTTCATCTTCAGAAAACTGTAGGTCCAGCTCAAGGGAATTGCTGTCAAGCTCATGGATATAGTGTTCGATGTTGCATCCTGATGCCTGTGGGGAACTTGTCTCTGGGGCAGGCAGGGCATGGGAAGAGGCAGAGCCAGAAACTTGCACGTAGCCAAACTGGCTCAGGAGACTGTCATACTAAAGGAGGGAAATTAGTGTTGCTTGCTTGCCTGATTAAAAGTTTCTTTTGCTATGAACACTTACAGCTGCTTTTAGTTTAAGACTGGTCCAGCACACTTCCGGACACGAAGGCAGCCCACTCCATAGATGACAGGCACTTCTCACAAGAAGCTTGCTTGGCCAAAAGCAAGCAAACCCGAATGTCTTCCAAGCAACAGCTTAATCAGAAAAGTGTTGACTAGTTCAACTTTTGCCCATTAATTGTTTATTAAATTCTGTTAACGCAGTCTGTTCATTAAAATACAACCAGCAGTAGTTTTAACTCAAACGCTTGATAAAGCAGTGATTATGCTTTATAACAATCTCAAGCAGCATCAGAGCTGATTATAGCAAAAGACATACATTTCCGCAACAGTCTTCATCGTCCTCTGACATGGCAGGTAAGTATGCTGCGAGTGTTGGCGGGGTCTGAAGATGTGGGTTCTCCCATACGATGGATTCAAAAAAGGGATGAGCCTTGAGAGGTCCATACCCTCCCATTTCTTCACATCCTAATCTCTTGGTAGTGTCCCGAACCTGAATAAATTAAAATGAAGTTAATTAATGCGTATAAAACAAAAAAAACTTTCAAAAGTCACATTGAACTCTTGAACAAGGGCCGAGGACCATTCACATTTGTGCTGCTACGTGCAGAAACTCTTAAAACCAGTTGGTCTTACTCCCTTAAACATATATGTCTGGAATATGAGGAGACTGATTAAAACACAAGATGCAAGTCACAGTTTTTTTTTCCCCATGCTAATACACCACACTATCCAGCTTCAAGAAGCCTAAAACTAATGGAAATGTTTTCTTCACATTCATTTTAGTATCACTGCTATATCTCCCTATTAAGACTTTTTTTTGTCTCCTTTCCTTTTTTCCCCCTTTTCTGACAAACATTCACATAGACAATAACTATTTGGCTGATACGATAATGAGACGTGAACTAAGTGCTCTAAAATGCAAGGCAAGTTGGTTTAACAAATAACATCTCTCGTGATAAACACGCAATTTTCAAGGAAATAATACGTTATGCAACTTGTGAAGAATTAACCTGAGTACCATGTAAACCTGAATATTTGAATCTCAAATTTTGTATGTACTGAACAGCATTTCAAACCATTTGCTTCCACTTGCCTGAGATATATGTCCTGTCTAAACTTTAGAATTCAGATACAAAAATCTCTAAGTGCTGTTTAATGACAGGTATCAGCTCCTCTACGCAGTCAGTAATAGTCAGAGTTGGTCTTCCTACAAAGTTTGTGATAGAGTCAATAAAACCTTCAGGAAAAAAGAACCACGTGATATATTGAATGTTCTCAACGCCATCAAGTCATTTAATGAGAGCAAGTATTTACCAAGAGCTTTTCTACAAGGTCTTTTGCCTTGGGAAAAAATTTTTCTGGAAAGTCATATTCCAACTTTATTATCTTCTGGAATATAAGATATTCATTTCTGCAAAAGAGAAAGAAATAGCTCTAGTTATTAGTTCTCCCTTAGCTCTCTCGTTAGTTCTCTTGAGTCTCCAACATGACTCTTTCATCTCAGCAGTGTGCAAGATGGATAGATATTAAATGGGGGATCTACAAGCTAAAAGTCGAGTTCCCATAAATCCCTCTGGCATACTTAAGGGGAAACACTGGTAAGCACTGGATGCTTGAATAATAATGGGAAAGGTTCAAATGGCTCAATACAGGGAGCCTCATATTCTCTTCATGAAGACAGATTCCTCAGGGATAGAAACTATGCAGGGAATCCTAGGATAAATTTAGCACTCTCTCCCAGGAACTCCAGCTATACTTGTCTTAGCATCCTCGTGACTTCAGGAAGGAAATCTAAATAAATACACGAGTAAAAGCAGACATGTCAGTAACACCGAAAATACACTACAGTAAGTTATATTTCAGAACTGGGAGTAAGGTAAAAACAAAACCAAGTCAATGTATTCAGGTAACTTAAGTCTCTTACCCAGCTCTAAACGGAGGCAACCCAGCTATGAGTTGATATATTATACATCCCAGAGCCCAGAGGTCAGAGCTTTGAAAGAAAGACAGAAAATATATATACATACATAAACATATATATATATAGCAGCTAATATTTTCCTATAATAAGCCTGTAGACTATGCACAAACAATTTAAGCGTCTGCTAGTTAGAACACAGCATGAACAAAGCAGACAGATCTTCCACTGAGCATAATTTCTACATAATTTCACTTCATTCCTTGACATTAATGCATTTACATCAGGATTTTCCATATTAACCCATGTTTATATGAAGTAGAATTAAAAGGATTGTTTTATTTGAGTAGAACAGAGGGTTTTTCTGTTGCTGTTGTTAATGGAGGAAGTAGAATTAAACTTTTCAGTGCACACACCATCTTCTCCTGGAAGCACCTAATCCTGTCTGTAGGACCCCAAAAGGGAAGAACCACTGAGAAAACCAGCACTCATATAAGGAGCAATACTCAACTAAGGCAAGGAGTAATATTTGCTACGAAAGAATATTTTAACTATCTTTTAGGAACTCTATAGTAAAGCATCTCGTTTCTTTGGAATACTAAATATTGTTTCCATTTAATAGTGTCCTGATGGAAATCAGTACAATTCTCAGACACAACAGAGGGTTCTCACCTTTTACCGGCAGATTCCTCTGTCAGGATTTCTGGAGAAACATACTGCGCTGTCCCTACCAATGAGTTTGCCCGTGCTGGGAAGAGAAGTGAAAGAGTTAAGCAAATACCTACTTACGGGGAAAGAAAAAAGATTGAAAATTATGTAATCTTATCAAGAACCCACAGGGAACTTTTTTTTTTCCTCTTCCCATTCACAAAAACTACTTGGACAAGACAAATCAATTTATCTCACTGATGTGTATAGTTCAGGAAGTTAGGCTTTTTTTATTAAAAAGAAGCAAAATAAAAATCTACTAATTACATACTGGTTAAAAAAAATCATGTTTATCATAAAGAATATTATCTTTCAATTATGTCAATATTATCCCATTGCCTAAATTTTCAGGAGCAGGAGTCAATCAGCTGAACAACCTCCTTTAAACTGCGTCAAAGGACAGCAACAGATGCTGCTAGTTCGCGTCCCTTCTAAATCTGCGCTCCGTTTTTACTACGTGTTATTCAGCAGAAGTCAGATTTGGTGAACGAAAAGCAGTTCAGTCTTGTGCTTCTTTCAGACACGATTTGCAGCGTGAATTCGCTGAAGTTAACACTAAGCAACAAACGAAACAACAATTCCTAACCGTTATATTTGAGCTACTTCAGTATTAACTGGGGCTTAAATACAGAAGCACAGAGTAACAGCTTGCTGTTTCGGGTGAGCCGTACTATTTGTTTGCATTCTTGCCTTGCAAAAGAAAGGTCGTTTGGACTAGTTTAGCTCCCAAAGAAAATATCCTTTCTGATAATTGGTAGTTTACTTGGCTATACCACTGAAACAAATATTAATTCTTCTGACATAATTGAAGCAGAAGCAGAGTGAAAATTGTTTTAAGATCCCTAAATAATTTTTTTGGTGGCTATGGGGTAACGACTAACTCAAAGGTTATAATTTTATAAGTTCATTTTTACATACATCCTGAGGGACCACCAGCTATGCCGCGTGACAAGTGAATAACTGCACACCTTGTCTGCTGTCTGCAGATAGCACTTTTGCTGTTCCAAAGTCTGCTATTTGAATGTGCATGTCTTCATTTAGCAAAATGTTCTTTGGCTTAAGGTCCCTGAAAAAGGTAGATTTTTATATTAAAAATAGCATATAAACTCATATTTCAGAACAGACTAGGTGGTTTATACAGATAATGCTATCACAAATAACACATCCTGAAAACATCGTTACGCCATCTTTTCCTTGACTTGTACTTATCAAGATGCAGACTGACGCTAACAGATTTTGCAAAGCTCATTCCACTTCCATTTCTTCTAAAAAGACGTGATGTAACGGACAGTTAGTTAATCACAAAATGAATTACTGTGTTTCGTTCAACAGAATCCAAAGATCAGTCACTCCCAAACCTTAATTTAAATCATTTCTGATAGACTGATATGGCAATAAGATATTCCAGACCCACTTGCACACAGTACAGAGCTTCACTCAAGTCAAACGAGCACAAAAGCAGCTAACAAAACTAAATGTCTAGAACGGATGAAAACTGTAACACACTTCCACTCTTAACAGTGGCACATTTACCTTTGCCACTTAAAAATCCATGCGTAAATCCATGCGAAATCTGTATTTCAAATGCACACATACCATTTGTATGATCACTGCCTCTGGCTGCACATAAAACCAAGGCTCAGTTTCACACACCCACATGTAACAATATATAGTTAGATGTCCAGAGATTCACTTTGCAAAAAAAGATAGTAACAGATTAAAAATATATTTAAATATATATTTAAAAAATTGCACTGGGTCACACTGTTACAATGCTAACTACCTCATACCAAGTTTTCTTGACTGACAAGAGCAGCCTACATCCTTCCTTCCTAAGAAGGATACTGGGGTGCTTATAAAGACTTAGAAGCTGGGGCAGGGAGTGGAGCATTACTGTTTTTAGTTCACCATCAAGAAAAAATCACCGTGAGACCGAAGCTGTTTCTATGGAGTGCTGCACAGCATTATTTTCCTCACATTACATCAAATGGTTTCCTGTTATTAAAAAGTATTGGGTTGTGCAGTTGCAATTAGCAGTGGGGTTTAAAGTCTATGGACCAGCACAGACAACTGTTGCAATGAAGTAATTAAGATATCCGAACCAGAAAAATAATCCTGTTCATTCTCCTACACCTATTGTAAGAGGTTGAGACCAGCAGAAAGCATATGAATAGAACATCCTTTTAATGGTTTTGTTCAGTGTATTTTTTATATCTATTTATCATAGAATCACAAAACAGTTGGCGCTGGAAAGGACCTCTGGAGATCATCCAGTTCAACCCTCCTGCTCAAGCAGGGGCAGCTACAGCAGGCTGCTCAGGGCTGTGTCCGGTCGGGTTTTGAGTATCTCCAAGGACGACAACTCTGCAACCTCTCTGGGCAATGTGTTCCAGTGTTCAAATACTCTTATAGGGAAGAAATGTCTTCTTGTGTGCAGGTGGAATTTTCTGTTTCAGTTTGTGCCCATTTTGCCTCTTGTTCTGTCACTGGGTACCGCTGAGAAGAGTCTGGCTGCATCTTCTTTACACTCTCCCAAGCAGGGATTTACGCACACTCAGATGATCCTCCCTGAGCCTTCTCTTCTCCAAGCTGAACAGCTTCAGCTCTCTCAGCCTCCCCTCGTATGCTCCTTAACCACGTTACTGCCTTCACCAGACTTACTTCAGCAGGTCCACGTTGTCTCTCTGGGCACTGAGGTGCCCAGAGCTGGACACAGTGCTGTGGATATGGCCTGGAGAGCACTGAGCAGAGGGGAATGATCGCTTCCCCACAGTCTGCTGGCAACACCCTTCCTAACACAGCCCGGGATACCACTGGGTTTCTTTGCTGTAGGCAGCACAGTGCTGGGCCACGTTCAGCTTGTTGATGACCTGGGCAGCCAGAGCCTTCTCTGCAGAACAGCTCTCCAGCTGGTCGGCCCCCAGCTTGCACTGGCACAAGAGGTTATTCCCACCTGAGCGCAGGACTTCACACATCCCTTTACTGAACTCCAAGAACTTCTGTGCCCATAATTTTACATAAACATCTATACACATACAATCTATCTCCACCCTAAGTCTTTGAGAGCAGTCTGTCATCTTAAGGAGGTTCTGCCTGACATCGTATTTCCTTAAGCAGCAGAAAATCCCAAGAGCTTTCGGGCACTGCTAGGGCTTTTGTCTTCTAATTAAATAAACCGTACAACGAGTTCTCTGATCGCATTTCCCTCTCGTTTCGAGCTTCTCATAGTGATCTTCACACAAAGGCAAGTGTAACACACTCCTTGTATCATACAAGATTTCCAATACACGCTCAGTAAGACTGACGATCGTGCAATATTGATTTTAGAAGCATTCTCTCAGTCTAACCCATACATAACACAATAAAAGTGAACCTGGGAATCCACAAACTTTTTTGTAGCGTATGTCCTGTTTCAAATTCCACCAGAAAATTTTACACTTTCAGTGATTTCCATACACAGCCCCTTTAGATCCTATTCTCAGAAAGAAACAGATATCACCGAAAGATAATAGGAAAATATTTTGTCTTTTTAAATATAACTAGAAGTAGTAAAAATGCTATCATCGGATTTATGATTAACCAGCTTTTGACAACCATCAACTGTTCCATGAACAACTGCTTAGAAACCTATAGATGCATCAGATTTCTTCCCAAATGCTCTTTCTGTGGCTCATACTTCTCAAATTTACAAGCTCATTTGACTATTGCAAACAGTTTTAATTTACATTTACTCAATATTGACAAAATGTGCTTATCCAGATAACAGTATCAATATAATTGAACAATTGGAAAAGTCCTATTAAAAACTTTCGGCTAATTTTCACCATTTACCTAGTTCTTGTCCAACTGTTAGACACTCAGTGAAATTGGTTAAAATTGGTCACTTGGTGAAAATTGGCTTACATCAATTTACTTTTTACCAACAAAGTGCTAAACACTAATTCACGCACAAACAGAAATTTAGGTGGTTTTGCTACATAATATCATAGGGAAAAAAAAAGAAAAAAGGTTAACCAAAAAGCCAACCTCATTTTCAGATCACCTAGTTTGAAAAAGACAGAGATGCTTTGGGGAATGCAAGTCCTACGTCAGGAAGTTTTCCTATATTTCCAGCCAGATCAGTTGGTCTAGTAATGGAGATCAGCCCTCCTCCTAAAGTTTGCTTTGTTTAGCTCCCCGTGTTATCTTAACAGTACTACCACTAATGAAACACTATTATGTTCTTATTAGCTTTCACAAAGTCCATGTTTGGTTTAGGTTTCATTAAGAACATCTCTAGAAAAATACCTTGTGCATAATCAAAAGCACGTTGCTCTTAATTTTGTATATTACCTGTGAATAATTCCCTTCCCGTGCAAATACTCCAGGGCTGACACAATTTCAGCAGTATAAAACCTGGTACAGGGCTCATCGAATGAGCCAGTTTTGCGTATATACTTTAGAAGCTCTCCATTTTTGGCATAGCTAAGCCCAAAATCTGAACACAAGAAGTTAAGGTCTATCACTAGGACATTTTACAACAAAAAACCCCACACCTTGTTCTGAAGACAAGAATGCAAATAACGAACAAAAAGAAAGGAGCAATAGGGAAGAAGCTCATTAATTTGAAATGTTACATACTAACAACCCCAAACATGTTCTTATTAAATGCATCCCAAACCCAGGACACAGGTCCTAATTTTGTAAGCATAACAAAGACTAAACAGGAGGTAAAACCATAATTTTCCCCGAGACAGTCATCTGAAGATTTGATTTTAATTGTACAAATAATTGACTACAAAGAAAACCATTTACAGTCATAATGAACATTCAAACTAAGCTTGTTATTGCCATTCATCTGGAAGGTTACAAAAAGTTAGTCTTGTATACGATGAGTTAAAGTCTACATTGCAGAATATTTAGGAGGAAATTCACATTACTGACAATCCCTTCACAGTAAAAAAACAAAAACGCTCCAACCAAGCTGGCTGCAAACCAATGAGCTTTCCAGATGAAATTGCATTTCGCAGCTACTGCTGGGGCAAAGACTCGGGAGCAGCTGCTCAAACAGGTTTTCAGTGCTCTGTCACTCAGCCTGGTCTATAAGCACTTATACATGAGAAACCCTATAGCAGACCTAATTGCTTAAATGAAAAATAATAGTAAACACAGCTGGTTACTCTGATCTTAAATATAAGAATTTTGGTATTTTAATTTATATCAAAAGTAAAACATTTCACACACATCCCAGGAAAAACTACTCTTTTTTTTTTAACATGAACTTTTGCAATTTTTCCTTTAGAATTTGTGTGAACACTAATTTCTATTCAGCTTCTCCCACCCCCACCATTCCCACTTCTCCTTAAGGGGGCACACTCATTCTAGTCACTCAATTTTTATTATTGAAAGTATGGCTGCAAAAATTGCATCTCAAACATTTCTGTCCAAATATTCTAAATATCTGATTTTCATCATCTGTTAGCTGCCGTTTAAAGGAATCAAAATTGGAGGTTATTATTTTTAAGAAAGCGTAGTAGCAAATACTGAAATTCAAAGGATACAGAGCTTTTCATCATCCTGAAAGGTGAAGTAGAGTTTCACAAAGAAGGGGTGATCCAGACGGGACATTACATTTCTCTCACGCATGACATATAGCACCTTGTTTTCTTTTATGATACGACGTTTTTCCAGAATTTTAACTTAATGCAAAAGACAGAGTGAAAATGCAGAGGAGCAGCAACCAAACGAAGTTCATCCAAGCAAATTTTGTTCGATAAAATTGGCGTAAAGATCCTAAATCTTACTTTTGCACATTTCGTAACATAACTCTATTGATACAGCATCTCAAGAAAATATTTATGCTGAAGGAGTCGATACTTACTGGCGTATTCTCTAGAAGTTGCCAGTTCTCGAGCCAAGACAACCTGTTGTGACAGGAGAGAAAATACACTGTAGCCGTTCATTAAAGACATATAATAACATCAATTTTGATCTTCCAGTATTTAACATTCTCCTTGCCCAGAATAAACTATCGTGGCTCCAACCAACAAAATATTTGAGCATGTGCTTGTATTATGCTGGTTTCAGTGAGACCTCTGCAGAAATTCTGTCCAGCGTAATGCCATTTGTTTTGCTAAAAGACCTATAAACCTGCTTGGGTGATCATTAATTCACATTTTATTTTGTCTTCAGAAGAGTTTGGAAGATTTTAACATAAAACAAAGTAAATTGCTGGAAAAAAAAAGAGGAAAGGTCTTTTAAGAAGTCAATTGCCACACATTGTACTTTTGGTTCTCTTAGGTTTCCTTCCACTGAACGCATTCGAGTATACCACATGGTCTCAGTTTGTCCTAACCAGTAAGCCACAAAATAAAATAAGATAAAATAGTGGCATTACAAGAAAGAAGAGAGAACAGCGGGGTGCATATTAACACCACACATACTATAAGGGGCTCGAATCTCATCCACTCTGCGGGAGGAAGGGACAGGAATAAGAACTGTGAGTCCTACAGAAAGGGATTAGAAGCATCTAAGGTAGATAAAAACTGGAGAAAGACTCACAGAACGTGTAAGCACCAAATTCGGGTAACAACAAAACAGAAAAAAAATCAGTTAAACTCCTCAAATTGGAGAATCAAGACGAGCAAAGAGCCTTCAAGAGAAGGCTCCAAAGCAGAAATAATTGCCGATATCCTCGGCAGACATCGTGTCCAAGCCTAACTCTGAGCTTGAATAAATACTTCAGCTTGCCAGAGACAAAGCCACTGTTTAGCCAAATACTCATAATTCTCTTATGAAAGTTGTCTATGAATCAAGTGCATTTTCACTGCTTTTCAAGAGCGGAGCAATAACCAGGGGGCCCGAAGGCAGAGTTTGCCCACGTTTGTAAAACCACCTGTCTCAGCCACAGGTTTAAAGGCAGTTGCCACTGCAAAGCTGCGCAGTGCTGAGGGCTGGTCACACACATCTCTGATGAACTCCAAATTTAGTCCTAGAACCAGGCAGAGTCTATAGGAATTTAATAGAAGCCCATGCAAATGGAACAGATTCATAACAGATTCATAACAATTCAGAGTAAATTTTTATTTCTTTTAACGTCTGAGTCACTATGCGGTCATTGGAGTCGTGTAAATATGAAGGCCCTTGCTTTTGGAGATGAACGCTTGCTCAATCAGAATTCTGGTGAGGATCCTGAGGAGCATCAACAGACCTCTGAATTTGCAACCATCTTTATAAAAAAAACAGAAGCTGTCTGTGAGATGTTATAGTAGCACGAAGATACATGCACCATAGGTACACAAGCGCAAGTGTGTTTCCTTCCTGCAGGCCAGAGACCGAAGCTACTTAAGCTTAAAGTTTCTTAATTAAAAAAAAATCAGTTGCTGAATTGGCCAGATTGGCCATTGCTTCCTCCTCCCCCCCACTTTGTTTTAATAGTAAAAACACAACTATTCTCAAGTCCTCCTAAAAATCTCCTAAAAATCCAAGCATCAAGTTTTCAGGACGGAATAGAACTTTGGATGATTTAAAAAGATCCAGGAAACCCAGCACTCTCATTCAGCGCAACGTGTAATTTGAATAGTTGAATTCAAAACCATTTTCTGTCCTGCTCATTGACTCTCCAAGCTGGTTTCCAATGTGGAAATTTTACTGGCACTACTTGCACACCAAATTTGGAACTTTATCTGAGATATTTGGCAGACTAACAAGTAGAATTTATTAGAAAGTTACCGTAGAAAAAGCTCCTTCACCCAGGATTTTCCCAAATTCGAAGTCATCAGGCCGTTTCAGTCTCGGCCGTGGAGGCTGCTGCCCTACGCGTCGCTGCGAGGGGCTAGAACTAGATCCTGCTCCAGCCGCGAGGCCTTCCATGGGAGAGCCGCTGCCACGGGGGCCGGCCCGCCTCTGCCCGCCTCTGCCCGCCTGGACCCCGCCCCGCCCCGCCCCCCCCAGACACTTGGGCCCCTCTCCAGATACCTGGGCCCCTCTCCTGCACCCCTGGGTCCCCCTCCCCGACACGTGGGCCCTTCTCCAGATACCTGGGCCGCTCTCCTGGACGCCTGGGCCCTTCACCTGGACGCCTGGGCCCCTTCCCAAATGCCTGGGCCCCTCCCGGACACCTGGGCCCCCTGCCCCAGACGCCTGGGCCCCTCCCGGACCCGTGGGCCCCGCTCACCAGGGGGCGGCAGTGGGCCTGGAACTGCTGCACTTGCTCTCGCAGCGTCGCTGGGGGCAGCTGGGGCCAGAAGTCGTGGGGGGGGGGCGGTGCCAGCCGGGGGGGCCTGGGGCGGCCCCACACGTCCCTCTGTGCCCCACACATCCCTCCACGCTCCACACGTCCTCACCCAGCCCATACATCCCCCCAGCCCCACACTACCTCCCCCACCCCACACCTCCCCCCAGCCCCTCCCCAAGCCCACACATCCCCCCAGACCCACATGCCCCACACATTCCCCCCCCAGCCCCCCACGTCCCCCCCAGCCCCATATGCCCCACAAGTTCCCCCCCCAGCCCCACACGGCCGCCCAGCCCCACAAGTTCCCCCCCAGCCTCACATGTACATTGGAGGGTGGCGGGGGCAGGACGAGCCTCTCCGGGGTTCTCAGCACTGTGGGGCAGAGACGGGCTCAGCAGCTGCCCCCCAAGCGCCCCCCAGCACCCCACGTGCCCCGCTGCCCCCCAGGTCCCTCCCCAGCCCCCCAAGTGCCCCCCAAGTGCTCACTGGGGGGCGGGGGTGACGCCACCTCCTCGGGAATCTCCTCCACTGTGGGGCTGGGCGGCGCCGTGGGGCCGGGCCACGCCATGGGGCTGCTGTCCCCCAAGTGCCCCCCCCACACCGCTGCAGTGACGCCCCCCCCAGTGCCCCCTGCCCCACAAGTGCCCCCCAGGCCCTCCCAGTGCCTCATAGTCCTCCCCATCTCCCCATTCTTCCCAGTCCCCCCAGTCCAGTCCCCCCAGTCTCTCCCAGTACCCCTCAGTCACCCCCATTCCCCCCAGTCCAGTCCCCTCAGTCCCCTCAGTCTAGTTCTCCCATTCTCCTTAGTGCCCCCCAGTCCCCCCAGTCTCTCCCAGTCCCCCCATTCCCCCCAGTCCATTCCCCCCAGTCCCCCCAGTCCAGTCCCCCCCAGTCCCTGCCAGTTCCCCCAGTCCAGTCCCCCCAGTCTCTCCCAATCCCCCTAGTCCGGTCCCTCCCAGTCTCTCCCAGGCCCTCCCAGTCTCCCCAGTCCAGTCCCCCCAGTCTTTCCCATTCCCCCCAGTCCAGTCCCCCTAGCCACTCCCAGTTCCCCCAGTCCAGTCCCCTCCAGTCCCCCCAGTCTCTCCCAGTTCCCCTAGTCCCCCCAGTCTGGTCCCCCCTAGTTTCTCCCAGTCCCTCCCAGTCTCTCCCAGTTCCCACCAATCTCTCCCAGTCCCCCCAGTTTCTCCCAGTCCCCCTAGTCTCTCCCAGTTCCCTCCAGGCCCCCCCAGTCCCCGCCAGTCCCTGCCAGTTCCCCCAGTCCAGTCCCCCCAAGTCTCTCCCAGTCCCCCCTGTTCCCCAGTTCCTCCCAGTCCCCCCAGTCCAGTCCCCCCGGTCTCTCCCAGTCCCCCCCAGTCCCCCTAGTCCATCCCAGTCCTTCCCAGTCCCCCCCAGTCTTTCCCAGTCCCCCTAGTCCCACCTGGCGGCAGCAGGTCACCCCCAGCCTCTGCCAGCAGCTCCAGCTCCTCCATGGTCACTTCGGGTAGCTCCGACTGCGGGGTCTGGGCCAGGCGAGGGGGCGGGGCCACGAGAGGGGGCGGGGCCACGAGAGGGGGCGGGGCCACACTCGGGGGCGGGGCCACGTACAGGGCTGTGATAGGTTAGGGGCCGCGTGTAGCGGTGGGGCCACGTGCAGGGCGGGGGCTGTGGGGCCACGTGAGGGGGTGGGGCCTCTCCAGCTTTTGGGGGGCACATGGGGGCGGGGCCATACCCAGGGTGGGGAGCAGGGCCCTGCTATGGGGCAGGGTCTCGCTATGGGTCTGGGCTGTGCCATGGGGCAGAGCCCACCTTGATGGAGGGGCGGGGGGAAGGGCTCCGCTGCTTGCAAGGCTGCGGGTGCGTTCAAATGCCGGCGGGTGCCCTCTCGCTGCAGCAGGGGCAGCGGTGCTGGTGAGGGGGCTGCTTTCCTGCAGGAGCTCCCGAAGAGGCTGTTGGGGCTGTGAGCAGGGGACCCAGCGCCCTGTCACCGAGGGGAACTGACCTGCGAGCCAGGCGTGCCGGCCTGCGCCGAGCAGCTGGGCCTGGGCGGCTTGGTGGGGTTTTGGTGCAGGAAGCTTTGAACCTTTTGTGGGTCTGAGATGCATTTTCAAGTGTTTCCCTGAGTTGCTGCTGCCCTCGCAGCCCACAGGTGCTGCTCAGAGCTGTGTTTGGGATCTGCTGGGCAGAGTGTGAGCAGGTTGCTGGTGTCCTCAGGAGATGCCCTTCCCAGCAGTCTCTTTTGTTGTGGAAACTACATTTCAGAGTGTCTCTGAGAGAGGATGGCCTACATGTCATGTTGTGCCCTCGCTGCTGTTTTGGGGACCTGGTATAAAGACATGGTCTCACCTATGCCAAAAAGAGGAGTAGGACGTCTCAGTGGCCTTGCTGGCTGTTCTCTCACAGAAACAGCTCAGCATGGTGGGGAGACATTTGACCCTAACTGTTGTGACTATTTAAGGCCAGCAGAACTGACAGTAACACTCTGATTCTGTCTCTCTTTCTAGGTTGCTCCAGTTGTGTACATTCCCAGTTCAGTCCTCAAGCCACTGAGAATGGAGCCAGGGTGTGTCCCTGTAGCTGTCAACATCTTTGCCAGCATCTTGAGCCCCTGTGGCAGCAGCTGCAAGTGAATGAGATGAGGCTATGTACGGGTGCAACGGCTTCCATAAATGTGCCTGGCTGTTTCAGTATTGGAGAGGCCAGTGGTATTAGGAGCGGACCTCAAAGGATATGAGGAGTGTCCATTTCGGTCGTGGGATGCGTCTCCTCTGTGCTCCTCTTACCGCCATAGGAAAGGGACTGTGGTCAGTGGTGTGGGCAGCCCGTGCCTGATGCGGGTCCTCAGGCCTTTGCAGCGTGCCCATGTTTGGGTGCAGCTGGTAGCAGGGCCCTGTCGTGCTGGATGCCCCCGAGGCAGGCAGGAGTAACTGCGGTCCTGGGAGGGGACGCACATGCTGCCTGAGCAGGACCTGCACGTGCAGAACATGTGTGCCCTCTGTGCGGCTTGTTGCGGCTGCTGGGGACCCAGCAGCACCTTGGCCTCACTGCCCTGGCAATCGCCCGGGACAATGTGCCCTTGCTGCGTTTGCAGGCATTGCGCAGAGAAACTACCATCACGGCCGAGGAGACGCCACGGAGGCTGCCCGCAACGCAGCAAGATGGAGCGGCTCGTGCAGAGGAGACGCCAAAGCTGGTGAGGCGTTGGGCCAAGGCAGCACAGCGTGCTGTGAGGTGTGCCGTGCTGCTGTCCCGGGAAATGGGAGCAGACTGCCTTTCCTCCTGGAGGGGAAAAAGAGGCCCCCAAGCTGGGCACGACTGGTCCCAGCACAGCGCCAGCCTGCCGAGGCTCAGACCGAGAGTGCGCAGCGAAGTCTAGAAGTGCGTGCCTGTGTGTTTGAGGCATAAAACGCTCTGCGGTGTGCACAGCACCCTGTGAGTTGGCGCAGGCAGTGGGAGAGTCTGGAGAGAGATGGGGCAGTGCCTGTTTGATTTTGCCTGGAAGGATCCTGTGTAGTGCTCGGGGATCGTGTCTGGGGTCAGTGAGCTCTTTGAGGCAGGGGCCTTTGAGCATCCGTAGTAAAAAAGTGGGCTGATGGCCCCCTAAGAGCTGGGTAACTGTATGAGAATGTAGAAGGCAGAGGGTGGCCCAGGATGCAGCAGGTGCATCTGGTTGACTGCTGTTGTGGAGGAAAGAAAGTGGGAGGTGATAAAGGATCTGTCTTGAGCACAACACGGCCCACTCGCCCTTTGGCCCTAGATGTGGTGGATGCACAGGGCCTTGGCTGGAAGACTAGGCCAGCCATCAGGGGTGCTGACGGCACTGTGGCAGCTTTGGCTGTGGTGCCCAAGCAGCTGCTGGTGCGAGTGCTGCTGGGCGTGAGGCTGCCAAGCCCCATGAGCACCCAGTGGCAGTGCCCGCGGGGAGATGGCACCCATGCCGGGAGCAGGCAGGGGGGACACAGACTCATGGCTTGTTGCGTGCTGAGAGCAGGCAGATGGGGTTGCAAGGAGCTGGTCGGGATGCATCGGGCAGGGGTGGTGGTGGCAGTGCCAGAGCCTGCTCTGTGCCAGCTGGCAAGCTACTCCCCAGCGCAGGGAAGACGCTACTGTCCCTGGAAAGCTCCAAGCAGAAAACCTTCCAAGCTGGTCTTGAGCCAAAGGAAGACGAGTGCTATTGGTGATCTGCCATCAGAGTCACGGGATGCATCTCCTCTGCGCTCCTCTTACCCCCCACATGAAAGGGACTGTGGTCAGATGGGAGGGAGGCATCTCAGCAGTGGGGTGATGCTGCCGCTTGCCAGCCGTGCCCCCAGGACTAGGGCTGATGTTGCGAAGAAAATGAGACATCACCACACATTCAATGTGAATGCTAAAGAATGTCTGTCTTTATTGTGCCAGTGGTCGTACTTATAAGCTGCAATCAAGCTGCAGAGTCTTTGTAGATCATGTGAGAGCATATAACAGCATATTTGGCAAGAATCCAGGAAGAGTACAATGGGAGCTCATTAAGAAGTCCACTAAAACAAATCAAAAGCCGCTTATCCTTCCAGAGAACTCCTCCATGTCCTGTTTCACATCTTGTTTTGGTTTCGCAAGAAGGTCACCAGAAATTCTCATACTTGTGTATTTCCATCACATCTGTCGTTATACCACAATTCTCCTGTTTTACTTGAGACAAGCAAATCCCACACCTCCCCCCTTTCTTGATTTTAAGGCCGCCTCGATCATACTATTTAGAAGTCCTGACATGCCTTGTATCATACATGGAAATACAGCAAGAAATACCAGGAACACTATTATACCAATGAACAAATATTTTATCAATGTCTTCCACCATCCTTGAAGCCCCAATTATTGTAACCATTCATCTAAACCATCCTCCAAATGCAGTTTTCCCGTATTATCCCGCAATTCTTGTAACTGTTTTTGAATTGATTTTGCATGATCAGACAAGTTAAAACAACACATACCCTCAAAGTCTTCACACCCATTTCCATGCATTAACAACAAGAAATCAATGGCTGCTCGATTCTGTAAAGTAGCTTTTTGAACACTATCTAAATCGACGGCCAAGTCGTACAAAATTTTCAATGTTAAATTTACTTGTTTCCCTGCCCAACATGTTAAGGCATAAATTGTTTTGGCATTATGTACAGCAGTATGTTGGGGTACAAATATCGAGCTTATTATATTCAGGGCAGGCCCCCACAGGGATACTGTATCACTACAATTTGCATCTAAAACAGCCCTTTTCACTTTATGGGGGAATGTTGTGTTAGATCCTTTTAAAGCTTCAACTATATATTGCAAGTGTTGTCTCTGGGGCATTAAAAAGGTTAATTTCCCTAAATAACAAGGACCTCCAAAAAGCAAAGCTGGAATTCCTGCCCATGCACGATCTCCACAGATTAAAAAATAACCGGGAGGTAATGCATAGGGCGAGGTACGATTATAAGGAACCTGTGGGTTACTAGCATTACAATACTGCGTTTCATTGACTGATTTAGAGGGAGACACATTTGTATCTTCCCCTGCCCCAGAGGCAGCAGAAAATGTTACACATCCAAACGAATCATTAGATCCTAATAGATCAAGTTCCTGAGGGGGCAGCATCTTTTTCGTAAGATGTTTAATTACTAAGGCTTGTGCTGTAGAAGAAACACCCCACTGTTGACTTTCGGCTTGACACTGTATAACAGAGTCATCGATACCACTAAGGGAGGTCCAATTAGAAAAATCAGATAGATTGAAATAAGGCAAGCCCATGAGACAAGTCCGAAACGGACTACCAGCTTGTGAAAGAGATAAACAAAAATCAGTCACTCCTACCGTTCTCGCCCATGTGACCCACATATTTGGTCTCTGCTGTGTTTGCACCATTTCAAAGGGGAGAGTAGCTGTTTTTTGAACATGTACAAACACACATATTACTATTATTATGGTCCATTCTCTTGCTGCTCGTGCTGTCTGAGAGGCTCCTTCCAAGGTTTCACCCATTCCAAAGGTATCCACCGAGGACTGATATCTGTCAAAACACAAGCATAGCCCCTACCCCATGTTAGTAATTTAACTGGGCCTTCCCATTCATTTCTTTGTACACGAAACCATTTCACCAGAGGTCTTTCTTGTGATTCTTCAGCCCTTTGTCGTAAATGTCGCAATATTGGAGGTTCTCGCAAATCACTACGGATGTTCAACCAATTAAGGACAGATAATGCCGAAACGGTGTAATTGTTGTTTCAATGTCTTATGTGCTCGTTCAATAATGGCCTGTCCAGTCGAATTTCCAGGTACACCAGTGAGGTGCTTCACCCCCCATTGCTGAAGAAAATGACGAGTAGAATGAGCTATATAACTAGAACCATTATCAGTCTTTATCACTTTCGGTATACCCAAAACAGCAAAACACTGTGTCCAATGCCTCTGTGCAGCGCGGGCAGATGTATTAGTCAAGGCTGATGCCCATAACATTTGAGAGTAAGTATCAACCATAGCATGTACATATTTTTGATTCCAAAAGTTAGGTATGATCGTTACATCTGTCTGCCATAATTCTAAAGGTCCAAGACCACGCGGGTTGACTCCAGCATCTATTACTGAAGAAAAAGGGGCACAAGATGGACATGCTGATACAATATTCTTCGCCTGAGACATAGTTAAGCCAACTTGCCGACTAAGAGCTTTCGCAGACTGATGGAAAAAAATCACGTGAAAGTACAGCTTGTTTAAATATATCAGGTATCGTTACCATGGAAACTAATTTATCTGCTCTAATGTTACTTTCTGCTAAGCCGTCTAAAATAGGTGTGTGACTTTTAATATGAGTAACAAAATAAGAGAAGGTTCGCACATCTAACACATGCCAAAGACGCAAAAGCAAATCCCACGAAACAGTATTAACAGTATGTCGAATAAAAGATCGCTCAATTCTTTTAACAATACCTACTACATATAATGAGTCACATACAATATTTATAAGTTGTTTATCAAAGCGCTGAAATACTTTTACTACAGCAAGAAGTTCTAACACTTGTGCGGAACCTTTGCCCACTACCACCATCCCTGCCATTGATTATTTTGTTGCCAAACATCTCCCGCTTTTCGCATTTTTGAGCTAGCATCCGTGAAAACAGTGATCCCGTTTACAGGTGCATTAGATAACAGTCCCATTTTTTCCATAGAAAGCTGCGCCCGTATTAATGCATGTGAAGGATATCGGGAAGACAGTTGTCCCGCGAACCCCTGTAACGCAAGCGCAAGATGTAGAGATTCCTGTAATGAAAACACAATCTGTTCTTCAGTATAAGGTACGTAAATAAGCTCAAAATCCCCCGCAGCTAGCTCATGAATCCGCTGGCGTCCTTTTCTAATCAGCCAGGATATTCCCTCTAATCTTGTCACAATAGTTTTATGGAAATGTGATGGTGGAAAAATCCATTCAAGAATTATTAAAGGATCCTGTGTCTTTTCATCCCATTGCATAATAACTGCAGCGAGAGCGGTTTCTGAATTTAGAACAGCGTATTGATATGATAAACCCTCTTTTCGTCTTCCGCTATAGATTGCTGAGACTTTCTGCTCTATTCTTTGTATAGCTCGTTGATGCTTACTAGTAATCTCACGCTTAGATTCCGCACCACCGCCTCCTTTGAACAGTTCGACCAAAGGCTGTAAATCCTCATTAGTGATCCCACAATATGGTCGCAACCATTGTAGATCACCTACAAGCTTTTGTACATCAAGTAAGGTGTCAATCTGAGTAATCAAATGTAGTTTTTGAGGTCGTACTATAGTATCAGTAATTGTCAATCCTAAATACTTATAAGCGGGAAAACATTGGACTTTTTCTATTGCTATCACAAGATGGGCGCGAGCCAAAGCGTTTTGCAATATAATTACTACATCGTCTGGCAGGGTTGAGTCTGCAACAAGGACATCATCCATATAATGATAAATCAACCACTGAGGATACTGTTGGCGCACAGGGGTGAGAGCCCAAGCCACATAATATTGACAAATGGTTGGAGAATTTTTCATACCTTGGGGAAGTACCATCCACTGATACTGACGATAAGGTTCCTGTTTATTAATTGATGGTACACTAAAGGCAATTTTCTCCTTATCAGCAGGATGAAGTGGGATCGTAAAGAAACAATCTTTCAAATCAATTACCACAATCTGCCAGTGACTAGGAATCATAGTAGGGTTTGGCAAACCTGGCTGAAGTGCTCCCATTGTTTGCATCACTGCATTTACGGCTCGCAAATCTTGTAGCAAACGCCATTTTCCTGACTCTTTAGGAATTACGAATACGGGGGTATTCCAAGGGCTGAAAGATTCCTCTAAATGCCCTAACTGAAGTTGTTCCTGAACTAGCACATGCAGATGGGACAACTTTTCTTGGGTAAGCGGCCACTGATCTACCCAAACAGGTTTGTCGATTAACCATGTCAATTTTATTAAGACAACCACTGTCCCTCATCAGTGACTGCAACTAAAAAGGAGATGTGATTACTGTTAAACCCCACTGCGATAAACAATCTTGCCCCAGAAGTAATATAGGGGTGCCCACTATGTATGGCTTTATTTTTGCAGTAAGAGCTAAGTCCTTATTATCTTGTGTTGTTATAAAGTTCTCACTTACATAAGTGGGCTCAGACCCACCAATCCCCGTGATAGACATCTCTAACCTCTACAGTGGCCAAGAAACAGGCCAAATTTTTCGTGGAACAATACTTACATCAGCCCCTGTGTCAAGAAGAGCAGCGTAAGAAAAAGACTGTCCATCTGGGTTTAAAAAGGTTACCCACCGCGTGGGTTTTTCATTAGATACAGGAATAGAAAAATATACCTGGGGATCATTAGTAGAACCGAACGCACCTTCCTGACGTTCTATAGCTCCAGGATTTGGAACCATACTTCGAAAGGGAATTAGCTGAGCAATATAGGTACCCTTTGCTATAAGTATCGGAGGGAAAAAGGCCTTAACCATAATCTTTATCGGTCCTGTATAATCAGCATCAACTAAGCCAGGTAATATAAAAATTCCCTGCATAGAAGCTGACGAACGACCAACCAAAAGGGCACTCAACCCAAATCCCAAGGGTCTCTTCATATTAAATTCTACCACTTGAACTTGATCATTAATCAAGGTAACTCCTTTTACAGCCAAATCTATTCCAGCACTTCCTCGCGTGGCAGATCGAAATTGGGAAAGGCATCCATTGTGCCGGTCTGAAAGGGTATTTGTTTCATAACGCCCCCCTTCTGGGCGCTCAATGATAGGTTTCCCGGATTTTCAGATCATTCACCCCCAGTCGAGTACCGTTTTTATGCATTTTAGATCTACACACTCGGGCAATGTGCCCGGGCTTTCCACATCGGAGGCATACTATGTTAGGATCCCTATTTCCTCCCAGGTGTAAATTTCCGGCATTATTATTTCGAGGACATCTATCACGAAAGTGACCTCGTTGTCCACACAAAAAGCAAACCCCCAGACGCTGCCTAGGATTTTTTTGTGCTTGCCAAAGTGGCTTTAGGGAAACAGCAAGAGCAGAAGCTTGAGCTTTTGCATGAACAGCTGCCTTATCTTGTTCCATTAATAGGTCAGCGCGGCTACACGCTTCGATCATTTCAAGAAGTCCTGCCATGCGAGGTAATGTAGCAAGTATTCGTTTACACACCATATTAGCATTCGGAATGGCTAAATCCTTCCCTACTGCTGCCTTCACTTCTGGTGATAAATTAGGAGATTTTTCCATTGCTAGTCGCAACCTGTCCAAAAATTCTCTAAAGGGTTCTGAAGAACCCTGAATTATTTTTACGTAGGAAGGGACCACAGCTCCCATTTGCGGTACAGCTTTCAATGCAGCAAGTGCCAACTGCTGGGATTGCTGCAAAATGCGACGGTGTAGTCGCACCTGCACTTGAGGGGTAGCGTGTTGCCCTTGCCCAAGCAACATATCAACCGTAGCTGTACGCAACGGATCGCCATCAGCTAAGTCTATATTGCTCATTGCAGCAACCTCAGCACATCGCTTCCAATCATCTTTAAATATCAGCTTTTGCGTAGGACTTAAACTCAACGCAGTTATACTCTCCACATCATAAGGTGTCAAAACATTTTGTGCAAACAAAACATCAATCAGATTTTGAACATAAGGATTTTGCATGCCATGCTCCATCACTGCTTCTTGTACCTCTCTTAACAATCGCCAATCCAACGGAACCCATTCCAGCGTTCTATGCCCCTGAGGGTCATGCCCGGCCTCAACAGGGTATGCGGTCAACTCAGTAGTCATAGCTTTGAGGGGCCCTAAAAATTCCCCTTCAACAGTAGCATCCCGTATAATCCCCTGCCAACATTGCCCGGGGTCAATAACAGCAGATGCCTGCGCTTTATCATCCCCTTTTTCCATTAACACTGCCTGTTTATATTTGAGGAGTAAGTCCTTCAATGTCTGTTTTTGCTGCTGCAATGCGTCCTTAAAACCTTGCAAGCCTTCTGCTAGATACTGGAGTGCGTTCTGTTGACTCTTATTTTCCAGCTGCAATTGCCTCAACAGCTCAGCATCTTCATCCACTAACTGGGGAGGCGAAGGCACATCTTCCGGCTTTGCGGAAGGCATACCAGCATCCTTTTGTTCAATAGCATCATCCCCTTCAAACAAGGGAGCAGACTGGAGGGTTCCACCAAAAAAATCTTTAGCCGACGCATCGATAGGAAAGGCTGATGGCACTGGAGGGGCTGGAAGTACGGCTTCTACAGCTTCCTCACCCACTGTTCCTTTCATGGCTGCTTCAGCAGCATGCATAACATTGGTCTCAGTTCTAGTATCACGCAACAGATTAGAAATTACCCGCCAAGTTTGGCTCAACGATGCCACTTCCTTATTACCTACTTTCACCGATTCCCATAGTTCTTGTTCCAAAATCTTCCACTTCTCCTCATTAAAAGCATTTTCAGGAATAACGAAAATTTGCCATCTCTGCCCCCATGCAAGGAGATCAGCAACATCCTTTTCTTTTATATGAACATCATGCTTAGCTGCTAAAGTCATTCTAATAGCGAGCACGGCTCGCACCTCTACCGATACGGCAGATCCCATATTGTAACAGCAAACCGCTCAATATATTCACTTACATTCAGTTGTGCAATGTCGCTTCTTCCGAGCACCAGGGACTCTCCAGATCCCTCAAGCACTGCCTTCTTCGCCTTTCTGTCAGATCACATCGGGGTCACCAATTGCTGCGAAGAAAATGAGACATCACCACACATTCAATGTGAATGCTAGAGAATGTCTGTCTTTGTTACACAAGCGGTCACACTTATAAGCTGCAATCAAGCTGCAGAGTCTTTGTAGATCACGTGAGAACATATAATAGCATATTTGGCTAGAATTATTTTGACATTTCTTGATTACATTAGATAATTTGTTTATCAAATACAATGCACTTATCTAGTGCCAAAGAATCCAGGGAGAGTACAATGGGTGCTCATTACAAGTACATAAAAAGTCCATTAAAACAAATCAAAAGCTGCTTATCCTTCCAGAGAACTCCTCTATGTCCTGTTTCACGTCCTGGTTTTGGGTTTCGCAAGAAGATCACCAGAAGTTCTCATACTTGTGTATTTCCATCACATCTATCCTTATACCACAATTCTCCTGTTTTACTTGAGACAAGCAAATCCCACAAACTTAAGCCCCGGTATTTGGTGAGCTAGGGATGACCTAGCCGCCCCAGTGTCTACTAAGAATACGATTTCTTCCTTATTAGGCCCCACCGCTACATTTATCAAGGGCTCTTGGTGGGACCAGCTCGCTGAGAACCCTGGACCCCCCCATTCCAAATTTATTACTGCAAGCAGCCTCTCCTCCTTCTTCGCTCCAGGCGCTCTCGCTTGAAGTGGCCAGTCCTGCTGCACTTAAAACACCTCCTCACAGCAGCCCTCTGCTGGGGTCTAGGCTGAAATGCTGATGACCTTCTTTGTTCATCATCCTGCCATTTCCCTCTCTCTCCCCTCCATTCTGGCCCTGATTTACCCAGGAAGTTTCTCTCCCTACCTTCCGCTCTCTGTCTTACTACCTGATCTACTGTGGAAACCATCAGTCTCGTCCTCTGCTTCTCTTTTTCATCTCCCCTCTTGACATACGCTCTTGGAGCTTCCCACAGGAGGTTCTCCAAAGGCTGGTCACTCCAACCTTCAGTTTTCTGGAGCTTTTTCTGTATTTCTGGCCAGGCTTTAGTCACAGAATGAACTTTCCAAAGCCCCTGGGCTACGGAGTCCTCAGGGTTCATTCCCAAATACTGTCTCATTCTAAGTCTTTCTAAGAAGCCACTGGGGATTCATCCTTTTGCTGTTGAACTTTAAATGCTTTGTTAAAATTTGCGGATCTCAGTGCTGCCTCCCTAATTCCCACAACCATTATACTTCTCAGGTCTTTCACATGATCCCTGTGTTGTGGGTTATTATTATTCCAACCGGGATCAGCAAGTGGGTATTTTTGTTCTGCCAGGATTACTCCCAGAGCGGGAGGATGGGTTCACTCCCATTCCTGCATTGGCGCTCGTCTAATCATGCCCTCTTCCTCTCCAGTAAATAACATACTTAAAACGGACATCATTTCCACCCCCAAGAATATAAGTTAGGTCCTAAAAAAACTGAACAAATTTTTCTGCCAATCCTATAAGATCTTCAATCAGGGATTTCATTTCCTTCTTAAAACTTCTTACTTCCCCACTAGGAAGGTGGGGGGGGGGGCACTCACATATCCTATTTCCCCTTGTCCTAGTGAGACTTCCCTAAGGGGGTACATAGAAGTGCTAATACGACTAGTGTCTGTAAGAGGGAAGTTCTCAAGGTCACTCCTGCATTGCTCCAGTTCTCGTCGGAGCCCTGAGGGTGTTCCTTCCTGGAAGGCAGGGCTGGCTGCAGCCTCCGGTTCTCTCTCTGGGGCAGCTACTGCCGCCTGTGCCACATTAGGGTTGTAAGGGGGGGGTAGATTATCTAAGGGGTCACACCTACAAGCCCCTTCCCCTGAGTCTTTGTTTTCTTTCCTCTGACTTTGGTCCTTTTTCAGAAGGAACTGATTTACTCCAGATATCCAACAAGCGGCAGTTTGATTCCTCTTCTGGAAAGGGAGTTTTGGCATTCACATGTATATTTAAAGCCTGACATACCCAATCCTCGTCAGATCCGTATTTTGGCCAAAATACTGAGGTTCCTTTGATTGGCTCTCTGGGTCATACAGGTACGTAATACCTAACCATGGTCCTCCTATCTTTACCCTTAGCTTTAGGATTACTTTTCTAGTTTCTTAACATCCTTCCTAAGGGGGTATCTTTAGGCACTACCCCGGGGATTTTCTCCCCATTCTGCTGTTCCTTGGAGCCCTTATTCCTCATCCCTCAAATCTCCCCAGAGCGCTAGCTTGCAGGCGTACCACACCCCTATTCTAATTTGGAGGGTGAGAGGCTATACTGCCGTACACTCGTCAGTATACGGGCTACCACACAGTTCAAATGTTGTACTGCTGGACACTTCACCATGTACGGGGTACCGCACAACCCTTGAACGCTCCTTACTCTTCCAAGACCCGCTTTCACCCTTTGTTATCGCTCCCTTTGCCCGGCTCCGACCGCACCCCTCACGGGACAACAGAACTGCAGATCGGGACTCCACACTCACTTCGCACTAAAAGCGCGTCTCACTCACACCGCACAAAAGAGTCTCTC
This sequence comes from Rhea pennata, assembly GCF_028389875.1. Taxonomy (NCBI): domain Eukaryota; kingdom Metazoa; phylum Chordata; class Aves; order Rheiformes; family Rheidae; genus Rhea; species Rhea pennata. The sequence goes on from NC_084683.1 coordinate 960,737, forward strand.
CCAACCCCCAAGGTAATACTTAAGTCCTCTTACCTTGGTCCATGCACAAAGTTACCAATTCAAATATTTGAATAACCGTGACTATGATTCCCAATAATACTCCAAGGAGTCCGCCTTCAGCGTAACGGTCTCGGCTCTCTGACAGCCTTCCCCGGGAGACAATCCACCGCCTGCGACAGGACTGCTGAAATCAGCAGCATGCACCCTCCCTGCCCGCGGTGGTGAGAAAGCCCATGAAAAGCGATGAGATCTCAGGCGAGCCCCCAAATGGTGAGAAATATCCCAATATTTTCTCCGGAGACAGGATCTCTAGTGAGGTAGATTTATTCGCAGTTGTAAGCGCAAGTGTTCTGCAAGCAGAAGCACCCAGAGGCCGTGCATCATAGCCTTATATCCCCTATTTCCCCGACGCCAAGATCCTCCCCTGTTTCCTCATTGGCTGAGTACTTCAGGTTCACAACCTACCCGACGCTTGTTACTATGCCCTGTATACACAACTTTGACCGACAGCGTAGTTTCTCCTTTTTTGGAATTATCTTATCTGGCACTTCTGCTGACTGGTATCTTGCTCAAACGTGTCTGTTACAGGACCATCTGTTTCAGCATTTTCATAATTTGCCGCCGTTTCAGTTAAACGACCTTGCCATTGTAGCCTTTTGAGTGGAGGAGTTCTCCAGTACTGATTTCCCCTTTCTTTATACTTGTGGGTTTTTTTCGCATTTCAAACGTGCATAGCAACTACAAACTAAGCAATTTTGGTGGAGGTTTCTACTGCAAAAACACAACTTTTACTTCTCACACCTTGGTAGGTCCTTTTCACTTGGCAGATTTTGGAAGGACACGACTTCTTTGGGGTGTCTGACATGGCTTGAAAGCATTTTCCTACACCGCCTGCTTTGCCATCCTGCGGCTGCTTGTGCTGGCATCTTGTTATTTATTTGATTCCCTGTGCCACCCCACTCTAGGCTTTCTCAACCTTAGCGTGCTGCTGGAGAAAGGAAAGGAACTGGGGTGTGTGGGGGGCATAGGTGGGAAGACAGAGGGTGCTGGAAAGGCACAGAAAGCAGGTGTGTCAAAGTAGGGAAGCCTGCTAAAAGGGCCAGATTTTCTGCTGTCTCGCTATGGGGAAAAGCAGGAAATGGAGAGCAAGAAGGGAAAAGAAGCTTTTGTCTTCCAGAGAGGACATTAGGTGGCCTATTAGTTGCCAAGAATTAACAGTATGAAGTCCATTCCCCGAGCCGTCCACCTCAAGGGCTGCATTTCCTGCTGGCTGTGCCAGGGGCACGATGGCAAAGGGCAGTCAAGGGGCTAGGACCTGCCTCTGGAGTGCAGCGCCAGGGCAGGGGTCTCGGGAGAGCAATGAGCCCAGCTCCTGCAGCTTATGGATTGATCAAGGAGCTCAGCTTTCTTTCCTCTTGTCATGGACACATGTCCGTGTGTCCTTCTGGCCACAAATTGGCCAGCAGCAGCTGCTCACAGCAGTGTAGCGCAACCGGAGCCCAGCTTGCTCACTTTTTGAGAAATATCCCAATAATTTTTCCAGAGACAGGATCTCTAGTGAGGTAGATTTATTCGCGGTTGCAATGGTGGCGGGTCTGCAAGCAGAACTGCCCAGAGGCAATACATCATAGCCTTATATCCCCTATTTCCCGATGCTAAGATCCTCCCGTTTCCTCATCGGCTGAGTACTTCACCCAATGCTTGTTACTATGCCCCATATATACAGCTTTGTTTGACCAAGTCTTAGTTTCTCCTTTTTACTTTGAATTATCTTATCTTGCATTTCTGCTGACTGGGATCTTGCTCAAACATATCTCTTACAGGACCACCTGTTTTAGCATTTTAATCTTTTGCCACCACTTCACTTAAACAACCTTGCCGTTGTAGCCTTTTGAGTAGAGGAGTTTTCCAGTACTGATTTCCCTTTTCTTTACACTTGTGGTCTTTTTCGCATTTCAAACGTGCGTAACTGCTTCAACTTAAGCAATTCTGGTGGAGGGTTCTACTGCAAAAAACCCAACTTATACTCTTACTTCTGACAAATGCCCCCTCCTTCCCCCCCCTTACTTTTATTGTTGTTTTTGCATTTTCATATTCCATAAATCTTACTAGACAACTTTAATTTCAAGGGCTGGATCCTGTGTTAGTAGTAATATTTTCTGCTCTTGCCCGGTGGTGATTGTGACCACGTTCATAGACCTTAATGTCTCCTGTACTGTTTTCTGAAGAAATTTAACTATACAGGGTATTAAACAAGGAAGTGTCGTTAACATGACAACATAGGAAATGAAACAGTAACTTAGGTCCTGGAAGCCAAGACCATAAATCAGACTCAAAATTCCGTCCTTTCCAAGTCTGCACTGGAACATGTGCAAGTTTTCAGACTGCAGTAGTGGCTTCCTTCACTACCTATCCATTATTATCAAGCTTAAGACAACAGTTAGAACCGTTCTTCAACTCCCCCTTCTTCAGCTAACAGAGAGTCAAGAACCATGCGGTGCTCTAATACTGCAGTTCGCATTTGAGTGGCCTGGTCAGCGAATAGGTCAAGGGCTTTTGCCACTTGATTAGTAATGATTTCTAAGATGGCTTGTAATCAAATAATCCGATTTAAATTATGAATAGGTGCTCCAGCCCCACTTATAGGTTCATTAGGATTCCAGGTAGCTGGCCCGTAATGTTGTATAATCCGCTCTGGGGGCCATTCATGTTCACCCCAGGTCTGGTCACCCCCAGCTGTTATGATCAAGTGACCATTTTGATCTTCCCAGGTCTTCATAGAGCCTTATTCCCAACTCTCCACCCACCAGTCCAGGGAGTAAGAAGAACAACGGATGGATTATCCCAACATAACAGGTACCTGACCAATTTGCTGGTAATACTTTATATGCATACTGACCACACACCCAGTAATGGCCCTTTAAGGCTTGAGTACCATATTCAAACAGGCCTGTGGAAGTCCAAGGGGTGGTGCTGGTTGTGGTTGTGAGGGCCCTTGTGCCACACTGCGTTGCAGGGCAGAGCTGTAGGCAGGCTTGTGAGGTGCCTTGTGCCTTGTGTGTCAGCAGTCAGTGGCAGGCCGCTGGCTGCTGCTGGTGCCTGTGAGGTGACTTGTGAAGCAGTGCCTGCTCGTGCGGTGCTGGTTGCAGGGCTGTTCTTTGCTGTTGTGAGGTTGCTGCTGCCTGAGGCCCTGAGAGGCCATTGGCAGGCCGGCAAGCTGATGTTTGCGATGGTGAGGTGCCTTTTGCCTTGTTGTCCCAAAATCTGGGTTCTGTTACCAAGCAACCAATAGACACACAGGGTCGAGAGATTTGTTTATTTCATTTCTGTGTAGTGATGGGTGCTATCACACCTTCTCCCCCTCTCATTCTTGATTTATACACACTTTTCAGGGAGTATTTTATACAAATCTTTCTATTGGTTACAGTTTCATTACCTCAGGTAATTGCTCTGCGCTTGCGCTTTCACATTCTTGTTAATTAGCATAGGAAGTGAAGAAGAGGCGGTAACATCATTATCATGTTGCCTGTAGCAAATTATCTTTACTCTGCTTGGCCATATATGGTAGGCTCAGTCCTGGTCCATGGCTGCCTTGTAGCAAAGCTCTCCTTGCATTAGGTGGGGACACCCAGGGATCTACCAGCCACACTGGGCTGAAGTTGGGTCCCCCCAGCCTCTCTGCATTCTTCTCCCTCTCGGTCATTCCCTGCCCACTGCCCCCAGAGTCCATTAGCTCTCCTCTCGTTGTGCCCAGACAATCTGCTCTCACACTGCTTATCTTTTCCTATCCCTTCCAGTATCTCTGCAGCATCAGCACTCTCTTCTTTAGTTAAATCTCTCTAGAGGCCTTCCCTAACCCAGGAAGCTGATGAGTAACCTCTTTCTCACCCTGTTGCAGGAATATGTACTCACCATGCACAACCATTTGTCCCCAACATTTGGAGAACAGCGCCAGGTCCTGCAGAGCATCTTCACCATGGTATAGCCTCCAGGTGCTACCAGGAGACTTGGCAGTAAGTGGCGAAAGCCCCTCCTCTCCTTGTCTGCAGTAGCATCCCCCACCCTGTTAGGTCTCACTGTAGGTTGTAAAATCAGTACCACTGTAGGCTGTAAAGTCAGTGCCAGCCCCTTGCAAACAAGCAGTTGTGATGGTCTGTATTTGAAGCAATTCTGTCCCCAAAACACCTGATGCAAATCCTTTCTGGTGCGGCCTCAAGGAAATTCTGGCCCCCAGGAGTCCTCTACATCTCCAGTCTCTAACAAACTGCTCATAGATTTGTGCAAATTTTCACTCCTGCTGGGATGGAGAGACGTAGTGTATCTCTTGGAAAAGCCCAGTGGAGCTGGGGAGGCACCATGGCTCTTGGCCTCGCCAGCTCATGTAGAGACAATTGCTACACAGGGATGAGGACATAGTGACAGACTTGGGATAGGGGCACAGGCTCAGGTGTGTGGAGAGAACGACACCTCTCCCCTGCAACAGCAGCTGATGAGATAGTAAGTGATAACACTGAGGAAGAAGATGCCCACTAGCTGGATTAAACAGTAACTAGGGGGTGACCAAGAGACCTGAGGGGAAAAAAAAAGAAAAAAAAAAGTGGCAGCTTGAAAGGAAGTATAGAAGAAGAAAGAAAATGTGTAATCAGGAGAGAGAAGTGGGAACAGCAGCAGTCTAACAGAGTCTAACACTGCCAGGAGTGGCCTCCACCATTATCATGGCCTGGTGGAACATTCTCCTCACCATGTTGTGGGAGGCTGCATCCAGCCAATGCAGCTAAGAGTATGGGGATCCCCAAGGAGGGACCCTCTGGAGGAACATGGGGAGTTTTATCACCAGTGTCGGCATCAGCAGATTGTAAGAAGCAGAAGGGGTGAGCCCAAAGCCAGAGCATTTGCAGCTCCCAAAGAAGAGTGGTGCAAGCAGGGGAATCTCCTCTTTTGAAGAGGGGATGTGCTTATAGACTCAAATCCCAAGGTGGTCTAATCCACATACATAGATACACACAGTTGTGTGCATACCTTCCCCAGGAACCGTGTGGTTCCGTGGGCAGCCCCCACTAGCCACAGGCCTCCAACTAGACTCTGTGTCACTAAGCACAGCCCTCTGAGCTCTGCCTTTCAGCCAGTTCTCAATCCACCTCACTGTCCACTCATTTAACGCACACTTCCTGAGCTTGCCTAGGAGGATGTTATGGGAGACAGTGTCAAAAGCCTTGCTCAAGTCAAGGTATGCAATGTCCACTACTCTCCCCTCATTTACCCAGGCAGTCATTCCATCAGAGAAGGCTATCAGGTTGGTGAAGCAGGATTTCCCTTTGGTGAATCCATGCTGGCTACTCCTGATCACCTTCTTTTCCTCCATATGCTTACAGATGACATCCAGAATGAGCTGTTCCATCACCTTCCCAGGGATGGAGGTCAGTCTGACCGGCTTGTAGTTGACTGGGTCCTCCATCTTGCCCTTCTTGAAGACTGGAGTGACAATGGCTTTCTTCCAGTCCTCAGGCACCTCTCCGGTTCTCCATGACTTTTCAAAGATGATGGAGAGAGGCCTGGCAACAATGTCCGCTAGCTCCCTTAGTGTTCCTGGGTGCATGCCATCAGGGCCCATGGATTTGTGGATGTCAAGCTTGCCCAGAAGATCTCTAATCCTATCCTCCTCAACCAAAGGAAAGTCTTTCTTTCTCCAGACTTTCTCCCTTAAGTCCAGGCTCTGCGATTCTTGAGGGCTGCCTTAGCAGTGACGACTGAAGCAAAGAAGGCATTCAGTAACTCTGCCTTCTCTGTATCCTTCATCACCAGGGCCCCCACCCCATTCAGCAGTGGACCCACATTTTCCCTAGTCCTCCTCTTGTTACTGATGTATTTGAAGAAGCCCTTCCTGTTGTCATTAACATCCCTTGCCAGACTCAATTCCAAATGGGCGTTAGCCTTCCTCACCACATCTCTACATACTCTGACTGCATTCCTAAAATTCTCCCAAGTAGCCTGTCCCCTCTTCCACATTCTGTGTACTTTCTCCTTCTGTCTGAATTTGGCCAAGAGCTTCTTGCTCATCCCTGCAGGTCTCCTGTCCCATTTGCTGCACTTCTTACTCATACGGATGCACCCCTCTTGAGCTTGGAGGAAGTGATGTTTGAATACTAGCCAGCTCTCCTGGACCCCCTTCCTTCTAAGGCCTTAATACATGAGCTTCCTCCAAGTAGGTCTCTGAAGAGCCCAAAGTCTGCTTTCCTGGATGAGATACATATGAGGACATTATGGGAGACAGTGTCAAAAGTTTTACTGAAGTCAAAGGAGACAACATCCACTGCTCTCCCTTCATCTGCCAGGCAGTCATTCCACCCTAGAAGGCTTTCAGGTTGCTTAAGCGTGATTTCCCCCTTTGTGAATCCATGCTGACTACTCATGATCACCTTCTTATCCTTTACAATGCTTGGAAGTAGTATTCAGGATTAGCTGCCGCAGCACCTTTCCAGAGATTGAGGCAAAGCTGACTGGCCAGAAGTTCCCTCCTTCTTGCCCTTTTTGAAGACTGGAGTGGCATTTGTTTTCTTCCAGTCCTCAGATACCTCTCCTGATCACCATGACCTTTCAAAGATGATTGAGAGTGGCCTTGCAATGACATCAGCCAGCTCCCTCAGCACTCATGGGTGCATCCCGTTAGGACCCATGGACTTGTGTATGTCCACATTTGGTGAGATGCCCTGTGCCATGTGACAAAGTTAGCTGGTAAGTTGAGGCAGGCTTGATCTCTCCAGAGTGTTTGAAGAAATATTGGAGAGACTGCACTTGACTCTCTGTAGGCTCAGCAGCGAGCACAGAAGGAGCCAATGCCACACAGGCCCAATACTGCCTTGGCTCCACCAAGTGTCCAGCTAACCTAGTCACCACTTTTGAAGCCCAGAACTGAATTCTTGTTACACATTTCCCCAATAATTTTGCCATTTAACTAACTGATCCTGATGAAGTGCAGGAATTAAACTGCAATGGGTACATGGAAAATGAGCATTCATATATTTTTAACATGAGTCTGTTGTTGCATGGTTGAAATTACAAGAAGGCAGACCTGTACAGGGAAGAATGTCATGGACATGAGAGGTGAGGGCCACTGTTGCTGGCCAAAATTGGATGAAATGATGGAAAAGGTCTGGCACATTAGGAGACTGCTGGATAGCAGGAAGGAGATCATTGTGGGGAAGAAGAGCACAAACAAGTCTTTCCTGTCTTGGGGAAGGCCTGTAGGTTTTGTTTTTAGGGTAGAAAGACAAAAATCTCAGTGAAGTGATAATTTGCCTCGGAGGAATCCACTCCAGGTGTTTGGGTACTCACATCCTTGTGGAACACTGGTATGACTTGGTTGTCCTTTTGTACTTTGTCCACTAAACCTTTAGCTTAGATGCTTGCATAGCCTGTAATGCTGTGGCTGCTGCTAATGAAAGACTAAGCACAGTCTAATTTTGTGTTAAGCAGCATGGTCAAAAGGTAGACAAGCATAGAAGGCACAGCCCTAGTTCTAGGTGGGGGATTTCACAGCCTTCTGCTGAGACAAAGCTCTGGACACCAGGTGGGCACCAGAAAGTGGGTACACTTTGAGCCTAGTATAGATGTGCAGTCATAGGCAGGCAAGGGCAATAGGTCAGCTATGGCTCAAGAGTGCAAAGAGTATCTCTGACAGCCTGATGTGACCCTGCTCAGTTCTCCAAAGCTGCTCCATCTCCCCAGGATACTTCTACAAGCTTAGGAGATGCTGGGTCTAACTCAGCCTCTGCCGAACACCCTGAGGCAATTGTGCGCACAGGTGGAGGAGATTGCACTCCCAGATAAGGAAAAATGACCTGCCGTTATCAGACAAATCCAGGTCACTGATGGAACTGGCATCAGAGATGAGATCCTGGATGACCTGGGCCCCTGCTGACCTCAGCTTGAAATAAACAGAAACATGTCAGTATATGGGAAGGTGCCAAGCCCTGCAAATATAAGCCTGCTATCAGGAAGGTCACCTCAGCCCCGTGGTAGTTGGGGATGGATCTTCCCATATGGGAATGAGCACCTGCCTCCCCTGCCATGGCCTCTTCCCCTCAGGGATGCACACCCCTAGGGATACAATATGGTACCCTGGCTGGAGACTGTGCCTCTAGTGCTGCTGGGCTCATACAACTCACGGGTGTTCGCTATACACAGGCTGCCCCCTCACCTCACAGCTGCTGAGATCCAGGTGAAGGTCACTGATGCAACTGTTGTACACCAGTCCTTGCAGCAAAGCCCTGGAAAAGTCACCAAAGCCATTGGCTAGAGCAGTGTGGGTGCCAGCCACCTGTCGTAGGGCACCCTCTGTGGGCTGCCTAGTGGGACAAGGAGGATAGGGAAAGGGTTGTTTCCCAGCATGCAGAGCTCTGTATTTTGCCACTCTTATCCAGCATCCTCATCTGTCCCCTCTAACTTCAAAGTCCTAAGTCATGTCCCACTGGACAACACTTACCCATAATCTGCTCCCATTGGCAGACCCAGAGCCTCTCCATCACCCTGCTGAGCCTCTACAGGGGTAACAGGGGTGGCTCAGGCCCTGGAGCTGGACTCTGAGTGGCTGGATGTCTTGCCAGTATGCTGCTCCCATCTTACCTTACAACATCTGGAGGCAGCTTTGTACCTGCCAGTGAAACATGCCTGAGGGCACAGGCCTTGCTGAAAAATTGCTTGATGGCAGGAGAGACATCTTTCACCCTCCTGAAAGGAAAAGCACAAAATAGCATCATCTTCTGTGCGTGCCTATAGCTGGCACTGGCTGCCCACTGCCTCAGGAGATGCCAGGCAGTCACTGCCAACTGGGCCATGATGAGCCATGGCACAGATTCCCTCCCTTTCATGTGCTGGGCTTACTTGTGTGAGTACACATTTTTGGAAAGATCCAGATGGACAAGGCTGGTGCAGCATCCATGGGTCAGTGCTCCAAAGAGCTGCAGGAGGGAGTAAGTTGAGATAGGTCAAGGATCCAGCTAGCACCATGGCACCTCATGCATGCCAGATGAGAAGAGACAGTGTGGGAGACCCTTAGGTAGGAGGTCTGCCCATGCTTGGGCTGCCAGCTACCACCATTGCTCCCAACTCTCTTCTTCCTCCTGCTGAAGCTGGTGTCTCCCAGCCCACCCAGGCCATGGGATGCAGAACAATGTATTGCTGAGCTGGCTGCCATCATACCCCTCTGACCCAACAAGTTTCCTGTTCCTGGGCCTATGCAGCCCCATGCCACATAGGATGCAAGTAGTGGGGCTGGGGACACCTGTTGGGGTGTGGCACAGCTTCTGGAGCTGGGCACTGATACCTATCTGGGGTCCCCCTGCTTGCGTACTCACAGTGTCTAAAGAGCAGTCAGTGCCAGACAGGCTGAGGTGAGAGAGTGAGTTGCACCGGCAGAGGAGGTTCTGCAAACTCTGTCAGGAGAGAAGATCCAGAAGCTCATCCAGGACCCCTGGTGTCCACCTTGGGTACCCTCTGACTCTGGGATTCCTCAAGAATCCCAGCCAATCTGGCCAACTTCCTTCCTTCTAACTAGGGAGCAGAAGTGAAGATGGTGATGAATCACACAGTGACCCACACTCCATGCATGGGCCATTCGGTGCCTCGGGTGTCTCCTTGCTCAAGATGCCATCTCCGATCCTCACGTGAGGACGGGGAGGTGTCTCTACAGCAGAGTCCCACAGCTGCTGTCAGATAGGCAGGAAGATGTCGCAGCCATGGCTTTCCAGAGAGCCAAGCACCTCTGCGCAAATGCACCTGGGGATGCCAAGCACCTTGGTTTCAGACCCTCCAGCAACAGCCACTTCTGAGTGCCTGGGCCACTACAATGCAGAGATCAGCCTCTGAATGAACCAAGGCAAGCCCTCTCAATTCTCTCATAGAAGCAGCAAGGCCACCAGAGGAAGAGGTGCTCCCCATGTGTGCAAGAGACAGTCTATCTTACAATGTCAGAGCATTGACCCTTCTCAGCCCATAGCACTCACACTAGTGTCATCCATGGCCAGGGTGCTGGGGTTCCCGGAGAGGTCCAAGTGCCGAAAGGAAGAGCGGATGGCTTCGTTAGCTGCTAGGGCCTGGCATAATGTGCTCATTCCTGCTTGAGGGTAGGCCAAAGAAACAGATGCCCACAGATCTTGGACAGAGCAAATCCCTGCACTGTGGAGAGCCATGGAATAGAAGAAGGGGCAATTTCCTATGTCCAGGGCAGCAGGACATTGTGTTCTTGGACATATCTTGTCCATGGCATCCCTGGGGGACTGTTCCTTCTCCTCATCCCGTGCACCCAAATATGCTATGCCCAGCCAGGCTTTGCAACATAATTTTGGAGACATTTTATTTGCCGCCAGTGGTGAAGCTGATTCTGGGCAGAGTGTGCCATTCTCCGAAATGCCTCATCAAAGGCACATGGCACCCAGCCCACCCATGCCATCCCCTCTGGGAGATTCTTTGATGTCAGCCTGGCCCCGCTGAGCCATACATGCTGTGGATAGTCACTCTGACTGGCCTCCCCACTGGGACCTGAAGGGGGCAGGGGGAATATTGTCTCAGGGCTGTACCTTTAGCAGTGAGTGATGTCCTGGCCAAGTTGAGGCTCTGCAGGCCCTTGGGCCTCTTCTCAAAGTGCCGGCTGAAGGCAATTATCCCTGATGGAAGAGTAGAAAGCCCTGAGCAGCCGTGACAGAGCAAATGGGGGTCTGGGTGCCTCTGCCACCCTTAAGTATTGTCCCCACAGTGCAGGCCAACAAGGACAGCTCTCTGAGTTGCTTGCTGCAGGCACGGCAACAGTGATGAGTGGCTTGGGCTGCCTTGCAAGTGCAGAAGGAGGCCATGGGTTGCTCCACGTGCTCTTCATCAGGCTACACAGGGAATTAGGGGGTTGAGAATGGAGCCAGCCCCTTCCTGTTGCTTTCCCCATAGGCACTTCCAGGCAGGGAGCTGCCTTTGCCCAGCTGCCAATGGGATACAGAGTTGGGGAAAGAGATGAAGGGAAGGCCAGGACAGGAGAAAAATAACAGTTTGCATGAGCTTAAACACATCTGCTACTGTGGGGTGTGGGGTACCTCTGTCTTCCAGCTGGTTGCCAGCAAGATTGATGGTGTGCAGCACAGAGTCAGGATGTCTGCTGAGTGCCTGGGCCATCCTCTGAGTGAAGTCACTGCAGAAAGAAGGGCTATGTGTCTGACAAAGGTACAGGCACCATTGAGAGGCATGGCTGCCCACCTTGCAGCCATGTGGGGATGCAGCACTGGCTCCTACGAGGATGACAGGCTCCATCCAAAAGCAAAGCCTCACCAAGGCTGCAGCCAGGTCTGCTGGCCTCCAGGCTGTGGGAAGGCTGCTGTTCAGTGGGCTCTCATCCTGTCCAAGCTATGTGGCATCAGCACCCCACTTGCAGGGACATGCAGCTCTGGCATGTGAGTGAGCTGGCCTACGCTGCACTATGCATGCAATGTGAGCTGGGCAGGGCTGCTAAGATCCTGCTCAGCACCATGCCAGGGCTCTGCATCCTCCTGACAACACTGGCACTCCAGCTCTGCTGTCTTCTAGCCATGCAGGGCAGGCTGCAGGGCCTGTGTGTACTTTAATATTTCAGTGACCTTATTAAGGAGCCCCACCAGTCCTAAACTGGGAATCCCTCTGACATCCTTAGATCCCTCAGCCACTTTAATGAAGGTGCAAGCCCTGCCTCCAGCACAGATCAGTGCTTCAGCACCTGTGAGGGACAAGCATTCCCCCTCCTCCAGCCTCCAGTTTACAAGGCAGGAGTTTGTCCTGTTAGATGCAGGTTGACATGGCTCAAATGCTTTACCTATGGATTCAAGTCTGACCAAAACTGTTACTGTTTTAACACTTTGAGGACATCATCAGCCAAATAGCTGGAGGAAAGATAGAGGAAGCTCCCTGTGCTGACCAGAAGAAATTATCTAGTGCTGTCCCGGATACATCAATATTACAGAATACCCTCAGAAAAGCAGTGTATTTCCTTACGATTTTAGCCCACTGTTTTCCAGCACCAACTCCTCCAGTGTCACTGATTTGCTGAGCATATACAGGAGTTGCTCTGAAATCTCCAGGTTCTGCAGATAAAGAAAGCCTTTCTGAAAGCCCATCCATCTCCAGGAGACACCGCTCCACCTGAACCTGTGCCACATGATGGGCACTCACCAGTCTGAAGTCCTTGCAGTAGAGCTTTGTGAACCACAGATTGAAGGACAAGGCAGCAACACTCAGCACCATGTCTCTGCAGGGTGACAAGGACAAGGCAGTCAGGGGCCAGACTGAGGGTGGCTGCCTGACAAAGCAGCCAGTTGGGCCCCACACATATGCACCCTTCCATGGAGTACAAGTACAACCGCCGCAGGGTGCACAGCCACAACCACACAAGCATGCACAAACACAATCTCCCCAGGGCACATGCATACAACTGCTTCCTGGTGCACTGCCACAACCACCCTGGGGCACACAGGCACAGCCACCACAGGGTGAAAAAACAGTCACCCTGGAGCATGCAAGCACAACTGCCTCCTGGTGCGCAGCCACAACAGCTTTGGTATACCCAGCCACAGCTGCCCCAGGGTATACCTGCACAAATGGGCCCAGGGTGCACAAACACAGTGTTCACCAGAGCAGGACTGAGCAGTCAGGCTAAGGCATTTTTGGAGAAGGCCTGTGAGTTTAAAGCACCTCAAAAATAGAGCTCAGTTTTACCAGATTGTTCCCGTGAAAAGAAAATCAATCAAAAATTTGGATGTCCCCATTAGAATGTCCATTTTTGTTTAAAACTCATCTTCATTTAAGGAACAGTGCATGTTATGCTTGACTGAACAGAAAGTTTCTTTCTGACTTTCTGGTCCAAAGAAATATCCAAAAAATGTCCCCATTCAGGTGGACCAAACACCTAAATTTTCCCCAAAATGAAAAGCCCAAACCTTCTTACTATTTCCCAGTTGGTAGATGAGAGCCTGGCCAACTGCCTTCTCCTACAGATAAGCCTTCACTCCTTCTTTCTAAGGTCACATCTCTGGATATGTCTATATCTATCTAAATATGTCTAAATACATAAGTATAGAGGGATTAGAGGCCCCTGCTGACGGGAAGAGCTGCTAGGGCAACCTGAATGTAAGGCTCAGGGCACAACCTGAAATCATAGCCTCATTACAAGGTTCAAACTCTGTAACAGCAATCTGGGGTACAAGCAGGGCTGCAATCTGGAGGGGAGACAGAGAATTGCAAATTTTTGCAGCTCTTTTAGCAGAGCTGTCTGCTTTGCATAAGGAAACACCTGACAGACACAAGCTGTGAAAGGCTGACACAGCCTTCAGTTTTCACCTCCTTAGCTGGTTCTTAGGGTTATATGGATGTTAAAAACAGATAGGGAAGTCTCTCTGGCCTCTTGAGACAGCCACCCGGAGGGACAGAGGTGGCTCTCAGAGGGAATTCTCCTTCTAATTTGGAGATTTCTCTGGGGAAACATCTGCCTGCAGCCAGCAGGACATAAACCTACCATCCTTGGAACACATGAAGAGATAAAAACCTCCAACAAGAGAATAGAAAAGCTCCTGCCATGCACAGCAAGGAAGGAGACAAATGCTGGTGGGTACAGGGCAGCATGGCCAAGGTGCTTGAGAAATGGTGTGCTCCAGGATGCACCTGGTGGGGCTGAATGACTCACCGGCTCTCCAAGTGGCTGAAATCCAGTAGGTTTAACTCCCTGCAGTCTTGGCTATGGTAGATGTTGTCCACATCCTGCCAGACAGACAGATACTCAGACAGGGCTCAGTGCCAGGTCTGGGGAAGGGCTTCGACATCTGCTAGCATGCCTGGCAAGCTGTGCTGTCAACGGAAGGACCTATATTTTGCCCAGAGGCTGATTCATCGGGGACCCTCACCCAGAACCCATTTCCCAGAGTTCTCAAGAGCCTAAACAGATGCTGGGAGCCTCATGCCTAAATCCAGAGCCGGAAACCTTCCTAGGAACAGAGGCAGCAAGAGCACGTGTCCCATACGGGTGCAACCCTATGTTGTAGTGGCTTCCTGACTGCTTTCACAAGGATTGGCCAGAAGAAGCCAATGAACCCCTTCTGTGGTGGGGATGAGGGCCTGGAAAGATGTGAATTACAGTCACCTGGTGTCCCACAGGAGGAGGGGGACAGCCTGTGCTGCTGTGTCTGTGTCCCAACGTGGCCAGTTATGCTGTCACCAGCTCTTCTCTTTGGAGATATCCATCAGGACTATGGGTTTCCAAG